>NC_042524.1:2976763-3283905 GCF_900963305.1 Echeneis naucrates | reverse complement strand
TCACCGCCAAAAGTGACGACGTCAATTTCGGTAGCCAGTGAGCACAGCTTCACCTCATCAGCTGATTCAGATCCGCATGTGTCGCCCCAAATCGGAGTAACCACATTTGCTTGTGTGGCGGATTAAAGAAAAGGAGCCTGTCAGCATGTGCTCAGTGTCAGTTGTGCACTGTAGCTCTCTCTGCATGCTCAAAGTGACAGCGAAAGGATGGATCATGTAAAAATTGTAGCCCGCTGTAAGCTGTTACACATAGCATGCAATTAAAATGCCATTAACCACTAATGTGAACATGTTATTTACTGAAATGATTAATAGCGACAGGAATTTTCTATGTGAGGCAGTAAAAAAAAAAAAAAAAAAAAAAGAAAGAAAAGAAACACACTAGGTGTAAAGTTGTGTTCACCTTGTTCTCGGTGCTCTTGCAGTCATTTGATTATTGTTGGCTTTGGTCTCGGCTCATCGCTATCTTTGATGTGTTGCCGTGGTTACGGCCAAAATCCACCTTGTTTCATCGGACTCTAACGGTTTTACAGTCCAGTTTAGCGCCTTAGTTAATGCGCAAACATGACCGGTATCGATCTGAAAGCCAAAAAAGAAAAAGGGGGCTGAAGACATTTCCCCAAAATGTCAAACTAACTGTGTTAAAATCTGTCTGCCAAACGTAAATTTCCACTTTTGTCACTATGACTGAAAAAAAGAAAAAAAAAGGGTCACATTCAATATCAGACATTGTTTTAATGTGACACCTTTGTGTCACAAAGGCACTCCTTTGAGTTGTTGTCGCTGTTGTTTATGAAATCGTAGCTGCAGCCAACTACCAGTTAAAATAGCACCTAGACATTTGTTTTTTGACTCCGGCGGAAAATTGCTCTATGTTGTTCAGCATTTCTCATGATTGCTCTCTTTTCAACAACAATTTGTGCTCGACTTTGGCTTTTTTTTTTTTTTTTTTTTTAATGCTTATTTCATTTTATATTGTCAGAACTGGCAGCTGAAAACTGAGTCTGAGTCGGAGTCTGTGTTTGTGCTGCTTTTTGTCCTGTTAATGTAAGTCTGATTATGAACGAAGAGAAGTTCCACATGTTCATCTTGAATCTTCTTCATTATGCCGTTGACTGTGTCATTTATTAGTTCATTAATATGGTCCAAAGTGCCAAGTTGTGTTTTTTTTTTTTTTTGCTTCTTTCTCTGTTTTATTGTTCAGATAGGTGCAGAAATCACTTATTTTTAAACTATTCACCAATCATAAAGTAAAACAGACCCACAACAGACGATCTGGACCTGCAAAACTAAACAACATTAATTGAAGTAAACCAGGCTCAGTGGCATTTAACACAAACAGATGTGCATGCTCCCGGTAAGAAAGGCTTGAGGCGCCAACTTCCTGTCAACAAAACGGTAATTTATGATTTTCCACTGTAAATGTGTCCTTTAAAAAATTCTCTGGTAAACAATTTTTCACTAATGCAGTAAGATCATTCAAACAAGTAAGTTATACTTCAGAAGGCGCTTGACCTTTAACCCTTATTTGGTGATTTGTGTGATGTCACTTCCTCACTGGCTGCAGCTTCCTCCTCCTCCTGATGGTTGTTGTGTTTACTGCAGGCTTAATGGAGTGTTTTTCCTCTTCTGTTTTGATTGGGTAAGGCGCTGTGACCGGGTGGAAGAGGATAATCATTTGTTTGGATGCATCTCGGCCTCATGAGAAGCTCAGTCGGGATCTTTAGTGTGTCGACACACACGTGTCCCCCTGCTGCAGCGGATTCAGGTAAATGTTCTTTCATCAGCTCTCCCGGCTTCCAGCACCGACTGCGCCGGAGATGGCGTGGTTACAGCATCAAGCTTCATCCAAAAGCTTTGAAATCACTTCAGCTGCAGCAGGTGAAAGTAACTGCTGGAATCAGGAAACATGGTCACATATCAGCAATGAAATCCCAGAGCAAGAAGCACAAGCAGCCAGATCACCGCACCAGTCACCACGCTGTCCAACGTCATTTTACATCAAGCTAAAGCTGATTGCACAAACAGCTCTGGGAAAACCAGGCGTGCACCAACTATGGCAAGGACGGCTTGGTCAAAGTGCCCAGGAAGTTAGTTTGCACACTTTCGGCTTGAGAGTCTCAATAGCAACTGTTCACAGTGCGGGGGGGGGGGTTCAACCGTGTCTGATCATCTGACTGCTCTTGCTGCATTGAACTCACTCCTCCCTTAGAGAGGACATATTAGAGAGAAACTGCCGCTGAGGGGTAACAGCACAGCTGGGTATAACATCCCTGCAGGAAATGCTGCCTTCGTGAAGCTAAAAATCTCAAATCTCTTGTTGACAGTGACAGTGAAAGCGTCATGCTTTAGGCTTGAATTAGGCACAGTTGTACTGCATGATATTGCCCGATGTCTTCTCCCCCCTCTTCTAAATATATATGTATATAGATAAAACGAACGTGTGGGTGCAGCTGCAGAGACAAATGGCTCACCATACCTTGCAATTGAATGCGATTACACTGCGTGTGTTGTGTTGCCTTGTAAATGTGCCCAGCCACTGAGAGTCTAAATAAAGCTGAAGGGTCTTGGTTCACTGCTCAGGTCAGTGAGGTGGACATGAGGCTCTAGTTAAGTCATTGTCTTATGTGTGTTTGAGCTGCCATTGTGGCATTTAAGGCCTCACCATCTTTAATCTGTTTTTGTTTTTTGTTTTTTTCTAGAGGGTTTAATATGGCCGTGTGAGACATTTCGCGCCTCCTCACAGGAAGTTTATCCGTGAATTGGGTTGTTGTGTTTGTTTGGTTTTTTTTTGGCTGCGTGTATGCCGTCGGAGGGCAGCGAGCGATGCGACCGAGCTGACCAGTCGTGTTCTGAGCTGCTGCAGGGGATGGAGAGGAAGCCCAAGGCCATGTTTGTGATGCTGCATTAACAGACCTGTGGCACCTCAAGCACGGACGAGACATCGGCTTTACTTCAAGGGCGTGTTAGCTGTGTGTGACTGCTGCATCTCAGCTAATCTGTTGTCCTCATTGATCGAAGAGGAGTCTTACTTTAGCAGACAGACGCGTACACATTACCATGAGGGGTTAGGGTTAGTTTTCATAAACAGAGATTCATTACTGGCCTTTTGTTGAACCACACATGGTTGAAGATGTAAATATCCACATTTAATCCTGTTCTATAATGCAGATCTACAGTTTTTTGGGGTTGTTGTTTTTTTTTTTTTCCCCCAATGTATCAGTATTTGCTCTTACTCCTGAACAAAGCTTATTTTTCTGTCTTTTAAGCCACCACTGTTTTGTTTTGCTGCCCTCCAGAAATTCTGGCACCACTCCAAACAGCGAGATAAATAAATAATGGCTGTAATAATGTGCAGTAAATATAAAATAGATATATTTAGTTTTAATTAAAAGTAAAGGTTGAGCTGTTTATCTTCCTGTGAGAGACTTTAAATAATGCAGTGTTGGTATAAAAGCTGATTTTTGTTTTTGTTCGCGCTTTCTTTTAGAGCAGATAGGGCTTGTATGTTTGTTGTTGTTCCAAAGAGGAGATAATCAAATCTAATTTTCTTGAAACTATTTGTATATGTCTTCATCTACAGAAGCATAAAACCTTTTGTATCCGTGTTCGTATTGACCTTTCTCCTGATAGGGCTGGAAATTTTCCAGCGACAACCTCAGGAGCAAGAATCACACTAACCGGAAAAGCTCTGTGCATGACATTCCCTCTTCTTCTGATTGTATGTTAATCTGATGGAGAGACGAAAAAAAAGAAGAAAAGAAGTTGCAGATTTGGGAAACTCAGTCTAGCGTTGGCCTTGTTTTGTGCTGCAGTCTTATCTATGAGAAATGCAAATATTGTTCAGATGTTGGAACCTCACTTGTGCCAGTTAGACCTTTACGGAAAGCGCCTCCTACTCCTCCTCCTCCTCTCCTTCTGTGGCTCGCAACAGATTGGCAGCGAAGCAGGTGCTAGAGTGCCTTTTTGTGGCCTGATTAGGAAGTGCACCGGATCCTTCACACAGAAAGTACTGTACTGAAAGGATGGTAGAGAGGCCGAAAAAGAAAAAAGAAACAAAAGACAACCCACCATAAAACATTGTGTTGACAATGAAGACGTTGAATATGGTGTGAGTGACGAGCCGGACGGGCCTTCACCTGCTCTGACTCTTTGTACAGTCCCCACCAAAAAGATGCACAGCCGCTGACTTTAAAAACGCCTCCAGCCACAAACTAATGTATCGATCGACTTGTGATCAAGTGCTGAATGTTTCTTTTGTTTATCCGTGAGGTGAGTGATGGCTTTTTGCCAACACTGCACAAAAGCAGAACCTTTGTGAGATAATTGCCCGCTCAGTAAATGATTGTAATTTGAGTTGAACATTACTAATTAGTGTCACTAAATGTAAAGATTTTCATTAGCCCGGGTGTAATTAACCATTTTGAACAATTTAGCCTCTTTTTTTTTTTTATTGACATTTAGCACAATATACGAGAATCTTGAATATCAACCTAATGGATCTTATTAGCCATGTCCTCGGGACGAAGGTGATTTAATCAAAGCAGCCTTGATTTATATACCTCGCCCCTTCCTTTCTTCTTCCACCTATCTTCCCCCTCCTCTCCTCTCTGTTTCTAGCGCTCTCTCACACCGAGGCAGCTGGGGATTCATTTGTCTTGCTGATTAATGATGAGAACCATATCCTCCACAACACCAGTAAATTAAAAGAGATTGGGGACAGAGAGAAAGAACATCAAGGTCCATTCATCCCAATCAAATTTCACAGTGGGTCCAATTCATCCTCAGCTTTATTTGTATTGTGTGCTATACAAACATAAAAAGCACCAGTCATTCACTTTCTCCTCCCAGACCCTTTCTGGCAGTCTGGGGATTTCGTCTGGCAACTATTCAGTTGCATGCTCATTTTTCCAGCCTTCAGGATATGACTGCTGCTCCACCGCTACAGTGGCTGTGTCTCTCTGTCTGACTTTAATAGTTCATCAGCTGCAGTCGTGGATCACTGTTGTGTGCAGCCTTCGGGTTGGCGAGGTGTCCGACAGTCTGAAGTCATCAGAGACCAGCAGTGTGGACATGATGTCTGTGTGGAGTCACAGTGCTGTACACACTGATGTGGTGTCTGTGCATGATGTACCATGCAAAGCCCTTAAGTGTGGTGCACTGGAAGACCAGAAAACCATATATACAATGTAACACATCTAAAGCCATACGAGTAGCTCTGGCTGCAGAGTTATGGGCCAAGTGGGGACTCCCACTGGGGATGTGCCAAAAACTGTAGTCCCTCAATTAACCATTAGAGCCGATGTTAAAATGCCCAACTTCCAAATAGAAATAATCACATTTGCGCCCGGTATGAAAAAAAAAGAAAAAAAAAAAAAAAAGACATGTTTATTTTGGGCTCCGTGACTAAATTCTGCCATCACAAGAGCCATCCAGGTGGGGAATTTTTATACAACTCCCCTGTTTCAGTGCTTAAAGTTCAGCATAAGTGAGTCACGGGTGAAATGTTTTTCAGAGCATGTTCATGCTCTGTTAATCAAAAGTCTGCTCAAACCTTCACTTCAATCCGTCCAGAATGTGTGAGACATGAGAGTCCAAAGCGCCCGACCGACTGACTGACAGCAAAGCTGACGCATCGCCGCCCGTTGCAACGGAGCAGCTGTAGTCAGACAACAAGAGGAGAATCAAAATGTGTTACACAGTTGTTGTTTCTTCTTTCACTTCCATCTGATCGTCATGGTGATAGTGACCCCCCCCCCCACCACCACCCACATGGTATATTTATAGGCTTCATAACACACCAGATTAACTCTGCTGTTATCCAAAAAATAAAAAATTTTAAAAAATCCAGAACTCAATCATCAGAAAATCTCTATCTGCATTTTTATACACTCTTGCAATCGTATATTATGAACACATGCTATGAAGCAAAGCCTCCGTGCATAGTAATCCATTTTAATCTTTAATGGCATAATCTTTATGTTCCGAGTTACCGCTGCGGTTTATATACAGACACTATCAACTGTTTATAATCTGTTTTTCATGTTATTGTTGTAATGTTTTCATACAGCTTTTCCTTCGCCGCTGTATCGTATCACTGAGGTTTGCTGCATCAAAACCATTTCCCAACTTCAGCAATCAATAGCTTTTCATCTTTATTGCATTTGTGTGACTACTGACTTCTCAGCTTTCAGCAAGGCTGCAAAGTGTGTGGACAGCGTTGGTGAGTTGCTCGGGGACTCAAACAGGCCCTAAATTTGTTACAATTATGCCCACAGTGTTTTGGCAGCTCCCCAAAATGCATAAGACATGTCAAGTGACCGGCGTCCAGAGGAAATAAAGAGGAGTTCTGAGAGGAATTCAGGTCACAGCTCTCTAATTTATGCTGCTTCCCTCTGCTGTTCTAAAATCAAGCGTAGAATCTGTCTTTTCTTTTTTCTGCTTGCTCATTTCTTCTATCTGTTTTACCTGTCGCTGCCTTAAAAGTCACCACGGCCTCATGTGGGTTCAAAACACAAAGAGTTACAGCTTGAAACGCTGCGCTTTGGCCGTGGAAGCAGCAGGGACCGGCATTAGACGATCTCTGAGGTTAATAACCTACTGACACGCACCGTTATTGATCGGTGTTACAAAAAAAAAAAAAAATGGAGTGATTGAAAAAGGTGAGAATGGGAAGGTATAAAATCGGTAGCAAACAAGACTTATGGCATCTTGTAGCGCCATCTGAATTGACAGGAAGTTTGATTTTTGGCAGCACTGATGCAACTCTGCTTCTTGTTCAAGTCAAAGTGATATTTTGCTGTCCAGGCCTGCAGCTGCTCAATTCTTAACGTTGTACTCTTCCTCCTTTTGATTCTTTTTTTTTTTTCTTTTTTTTTTTTGAAGGACAACAAACATCTTCTCTGACAGCTGTAACATCCTGTTGATTTAAATCACCGCAGGAAGGCGGCATCAAAATGATTACAGTTCATCCCGAAGGAGAGCTGAACGTCTGCGGCGAATTTGTTGGCCCTTCGTCAAGACGTCAAGACTGTAACAGCCGAGGTTTCAACCTGACGGCGGCGCTAAAGGCGATTTCTTCGGTCTGAGGGATTCATCTTCCTCTCTGTGCTGTTATGAACTCACAGACAAGCCGTCAGGCTGATATTGACAGAGCTGTGCCGCTGATGCTGAGTCATTGCAGTCCGAAAATCATTCGACATTAGCATGGCTGATAATACAATCATTAAATATTAAAGAGTCACTTTGCAAATGTTCAATTTAATCCATCTGTAATTGTCGTATTATCACACCTGTGATCCTGAAATGTTACTCTAGGTGAGGTCAGTCAGTCGAAACAGCCCTCACTAAATCAAAGTCATCAATTCTGCTTTACACCTGTCTGTACTTTAAGTCAGTTCAGGGTTTTTTGAGGGAGGCATTTCGACTTTTAAATGCATTTTATGTATTTTTTATCCAACATAAATACAAAAGTAATTTTTCTGTATTTCTGCCTTTTTACAATTTTCATGTAATCCTTTGTCAAATGTTTAGTTTAGTTTTGTTTGTTTAATCCATTCAGCCACTGAGCGGCCCTTGAACTTCGCTGCCACATCTTCAATTGCTAACTCAGTTTATTTGTGAAGTTCACTGTTGAAGGATTTATCAGCCGAGCACGCATTGTAACCGCACAACAAATACACTTTTCAGGCATTTCTCTTTTAGTCTCGGCTCTTTTGTCTAGCCTCCGCTACTCCACGACCTTTGCACACCTCACCCTTTCATTGTTTGGGTGTTGATCTGACCTCTTCCAGCCTCCATTTCGTTTCGGTGCTGGATGTCAAGGAGGGAAAAGGGAACATTTTTTATTAGCGGCTGAATGAGAATGGCCATTCAGTTGGAGTCTGAGGAAGTTCCTTTGGTGAAAAAGGGCATCTGTGCTGCACTTTCTGCTGACCCGGGGTCACCGGGAGAAGGCAGCACAATGTCGAATGGACCATTGGTGAAATAACATCTTCTGATGTTTTCACTCACGGCCGAAGTGAGAGTCACCTTGATTTCAGCTCTATTATAATCACAGCTAACAGAGAAGCCTCATCTCGTTTGTATATGATGTGTATGAGTTACCTTCAGAAAGACAAATGACTTGAAAGCTGACAGGTTAAGATTGAAGCTTGAAGCGTGCAATTTAAATAGTGACATAATACAAACCCCCCATTTGGACGGGACATGTTACACCCTTTAAATCCGAAAGGCGTTCAAAAGGACACTGTGCTTTGTTTTTTTGCGTTTGGAAAACGGTCATATATTCTACTACAGGATGTAAAATGACACCATCAGTTGACAAGCGAGCCGCCGTGGGAGCAATGAGTGTCCTCTCCAGGAAAGTTATGGCATCGTACCACACACTGTAGACGAAGAGTACAGTACAGTACCCATTGTCCCTGAGCGTGTTGCCCATCTCCATGAGTCAGTGGAAACTGTGACTTATGCCACGCTGAGTCAGTGCGAGCTGCTATAGCAGGTCATTTAACACAAATGTGTGCGACCAGCTGGATTTTGTGGAGCTCATAAGCAGTGTAGGTGTGCATGGGTGTGAGATTTGTGTCGTTCTCACCAACGCTGCCTAGCCACAAATAGGCACGCCAAAACCTGAAATTCACCCTCACACCATGAAAATCTACAGCACTTACAAACAAAGTCTCGGGGGATCATTGTAATATCCCCACCGTGACGTCACCCTGGTTTGTGGGCTGCCAATTTGAAGCCTCAAGTTTGTAAATGGACTGTCGCCATCTTGCTTCTTTTTTGAAACCAGAAGGATCAAAAAAAAAAAAAAAAAAAGAGAAAAGAAAATCCTCTAAATGGGATCGTGATTTACGAACATCAAGTTGGATGGAAGAAGAATTGAAACTGTCGGTTCAGCACTGGCTTCACTTTTCAGTTCAGCTGTCTACATCCATTTTTATAAACAGGCCGTGAGTGAAACGTGTGGCAGCGGTTGCAGGTTCAAGTCCAAACCCGGCTCTTTGCTCCATGTTACTCATCCTTTCTCTCTCTCTCTCTCTCGCTCTCTTTCTCTTACCTCTCTCTGTCACTGCTGCTGTAATTACGGCATAAAAGATTCACATACACAGACAATTACACTAAAGCAAATGTTAGCTCGACTCACAAAAGCCAACTAGCTAATTATCCTCTATCGAATTAGCTGGTATGTTTCACTTCTGCCGATAATGACACACAGACGATAGGGCTGCTGTACATGGGGATGGATTTAGACAAACGCCATTTTGGAAGAGCCACAACCACAAAACTAAGATCCAAGGTGGAGCAGGCTTTTCTTTCCTCGGTTTTATTTTTATTTTTATGCTTTTATGTTATTTGCTTCTGTCTGACTGATAAAGACTGGAGTGAATTCCTCCAAATTTGGCACAAGCATTCATTTGGACCCGAGGATGAACCGATGGAGAGCTGCTGATCAAACCAGATCAGACCAGAAGATGTGTCTTTTTGACACCTTTCCTTTGATTAAGGTAATTAAGAACTCGGACAAACACAGGTGGAAAACGTAACCTGATTGCTCGGCGAAGCCGTGTGACCACAAGGTGGCAATTCTTGTTGGACGTAGTCTCAGCTGAGCAACTGGTGTTTGGCGTATGTTGCCACGGCAGTATACCATCAATTCAACCCAACAGCAGAAACGTAATGAGTGAATCACTCATTATCAGATGTGTTCTCATTTGGTATCTGCTTCAAGCTTACTGTCACAGCCAGAAACACTAATACCACAGATGATGGCGCAGCACTCAAAGCTCAGCAGTACAACAACAGGGTGTCAGGGTTGCAAGCTCTACAAACATTGGCTTATTTCTACCCGTAGAACACACACACACACACACACACACACACACACCCACACCGCCGCCGCCATCGTTGCTGCCTCCAGCATGTGCTATTTTGCCAACTGCAACCCTGGGCAAGATAATAAGATGGCTAGCAGACAATTTGTCAATATTTCTGTCTTGGCTCAGAGTTTGCCTGGCTGGCTGCTTACTGATAGATGTGTTGACTGATTTTTTTTTTTCTTCTTCTTCTTCTTCTTCTTCTTCCACAGGAGCGCTGCCCTGGTTTGCCAGACTACGTGAGAGCAAGTAGAGGCAAGTGTACTGGGAGGAGAGAGGGGCTCACTAATGCAAAGCAGTTCATTAAAATCAAGCACAAAGCATCTATCAGGGGGGAGGGATGCTGCTAATCAGTGCCTGTGGTTAGTCCAGCAATATGTAAAAAGGAGACAGTGCACCCCTCAGCTGTGATCTTGTCAGGGGAGCAGCCGAGTTGGTTGATGCTAAGGAGGCCGTGCAGATGATTGATTTTCCACAAGGATGCTTTGAAACTTTGCTCTTGGTCTGCCATCTGATTAACATACAAGACATTATTCATGTCATGAATATACAAGGAGGCAGGGAACAAATAAATACTGACATGCATTCAGGAGCTGATAAATATTAAATGGAGCACACATGGCTTCAGATTTTACCATTTCATAATTTGAACATTCATGCTGTGAGGCCCCTAGCCAAGGTCTAATCTTGGCTTTAAACAGGTTGAGCAGCCAAGTGAGGAGATCAAAACTTCATACAAACATCATATTTGTAGCTTTAGTTGGGTGTTATGCATACTGGATTTCTTTTTTCTGGTGTAATCATAAAAGGTTTTCAGTGTTATTCAGTTGATGCAGGTTGCTCGCAGAAAACTCGAGATCCAAGCAGCCTCTTGTTTCTTTCCAAATAATACCAAACAGAAATTGTGATGCCTTTTTACTCCTTTTTTTTTTTTTTAAACAAGTAAATAATTTGATCTTACAATTTTTATCACCAGTCTCACAGAGTCTTTCTGTTGCCCAGGTCATAAACACAGAAATACTTTCCATTTGCAATACGTGCCCAGACTTTAGATTTGATCAGGACTCGAGTATTGGCACCTGCTGAACAAATTGAAATTTTGCATGCCTCGTGAAAAGTTGAAGGAATAGTTTGACATTTTCGAAAAGACTCATATCGGTTTTAAGGATGAGGACTCCATGTGAGGACATCCTCTACAACACTTCCTTTAAAAGCTTGAAATTACCAAACTAAATCATTAGTACCACTGCAGTGATTCATTCAAAGCCCCAACAGAAACGTTTTTATTGATGACTAAATTCAGGCTTGTTGTGCAAGAGGATGTGAATAAAACCTAACAGCACCGGCAGCACTCAATGTGAGCGCTGACTCCTCGGATATCGCATTATCAATGCAAACACCTACACTGGGTGCAAACGTAGAGATGACCCGTCCGTGTCTCAGACATTGACTCAGATAATTATATCTCATTGATTAAATGTTTCCTGAAATCCCCCTTCCCCACGTCGCTATCGGCCATCTTTGCATTCACAGCACAAGAGGTTGTAAAATGCTCTCTGAGTTGTAAAACAGTGTGTCTTCGGGGCAGGTCAGAGGCTACAGCGAGCCACTGTCTGAAAAGCAACAAGGCCGGCTGGGGCTGGCCGGTTAGCGTGCTAACTTCGGTAGCAGAAAATAGATGCAACAGTTACGGTTGAAGTTACTAGAGATGGATTAGGTTTGTTGTCTGAACTTGCAAATGTTTCATCTAGACCGGGAAGAAAATAGCTGCTAATGTTAATGGTGGTTTAATATTAAAAGGATTTTGAATAAAATAAATCCCAGTAAAGGTCCCCTGTATGTACCCATATTACTTATGATGAATATCACCTTCATAAAGGTTCCAAGGAAACAATAGTATTTTATTTGCTCCCTATATTGAAACATCCTGGGCTCCGAACGTTATAGCCACTTCTTATCTTTATGGGGCATCTGCTGTGTGGTGTGGGCGGCAAATGATGCAAATCATTCTTTGTGTGTGCTGGGCTTAATAACTGAACTGCCTGCAGTATGGAGGAAATACTCTAAGCTATAGACCGCAGTGAGAAAATGTATGATTTAAGTTTACCGGAAAGTAAAAGAAAAAGTCAAGTCAGCACGTAATTGAGGCCAAGGCGAGTCTGAACCAAAATAGATTTGAAAACAAGAAAGTTCTGAGACTCGAGAAGTTGCATGTAAGACCATAATCCCTCTTTGACTCCAACTCCAGAGAGAATCTAAAAGTAAAAGTAGTTCTCGTACTTGCCTAGGTGTCCTGTGTATGCATCACAGGGGTTATTAGCCCAAAGTCTGGGGTTGTTGCCTTTGAATCATTTAAGGGTCAGTGTTTGAAGCTCCTTGATATAATGATCCATGGCAACTGTGAGAGTTCAAAGTAAATTGGCAAGGTTAAAAAAGGCTTTTCTGCCACTGAACAAAATAGAGAAATCAGCCAACTATGTTTAATAGAATTTTCATCAGTGCTCAACCAGTCTCTCAAATGGGTTATATAAGATAATGGCTGCACGGGTTCATTACCTCCTTGTCAAATTAAATTTCTTTTTCTCCTCCAGGCAGATTGGATAGTGATTACAGATCTAACCAAAAGAAGGCTCTAACTTTCACTCTGCAAAACTGGGACAAGGCCACAATGATAGCAAAATTACTTCATTTCATCTGAGGACCTTTGTTGTAAACTGACCCATTCACATCACATCAGAAAAGGCGGGTTTAATGTGGTAGCTCTGTTTCCCTCTTTGTCTTCTTCTTTGTGCTGCTCTTGTTCCTCTTAAGTGAAGTGTCTTTTGTAAAAATGCATCTGCTGGCAAATGGCATTTAGTTAAATAAAACAAAAATCCAAAGATGAGACATCGCTGCGAGGCTTTAATGGGTTCTTCGTCATTGTTTTGCTTGAGGGAAGAGAAAATGTTGTACAATTTAATAACACAGACACTCAAAATTCAGCTGACAATACATTTGGTTCAGGTTTTTTTTTTTCTCTCTCTTTTTTCTACTTAACCTTTATTTAGCCAGGAAAATTCAATTGAGTATCTCGTTTTCAAGGGAGGCCTGCAGCAGCATGAATAAAGCTGCAAACGCAGCAGGAGGCGTAATTAAAATGAACTAAAAATGAAATATGTCATATTTCAAGAACTGGGGTTCAGGGAAATTAAAAACACTGGCATCTTCAGGAATCTGCCATCTAGTGCTTTCATTGTGGGTCTAACAACATTTAAAGACACAACTGCTGGCTGTGGTCATTGAGATTACATTTTTCAGTGTGCAAAATAAACAAACCCTTTCCTTGGGAAAAAGAAACAAAGAAACACAAACAATGGTACTTGTTGTGTAGCCGTTCCTTGCGTATTTCAATAAAGCGTCTTTTTTGTTAAAATCATATGTAACAACCGCCACAGGCAGAAGACACCTGAAGAAAATACCTCATCTGCAACGCAACATAAGGCAAGCAGCCGGCAGAGCAGCCTAACAAATTCAGTTTTATTTATATCGGAGGAAAAAAATTCATATTTGTCTCAAGTGGCTCATACGATGGGCTGAGAGGATCCCTCGTTATGCACATACCAGCTATTTTCATCAACTCCGCTCTGTGTTTGTATAATTTCTCCCTAAAAGAGCTGAAGCTCAGGAGGTCAACTTTTAGCATTTCTTTCCCGCGGAGAAGTAACTTTATTTAATGTTTATTCTGTCAATCGAAGCTCAACGTAAATCCCTTGCTTGCCTTTATTTTGGATGCATTTAAATCAAATTCTTGAAGTGGAAGGAAAAAGAAAAAGGATAAGAGTGAGATGTTGATCACTGAGGTCGGGCGATGATGCCTGATGCGTGCAGAGAAGATCTGCTCAGATGGTTGTACAGTCTGGATTTGGGACACAGCTAATGAGTCCACGTCCTCATCAGCAGATGCTCTGAAGCACAGTGAGAGATCCTTTCAGCTAAAGTCTAATGGAAGCTCACCAGCCTCGCCTTTTTATGGCACTTGATCCGATTAAAACCTTCGTACTACAGACCTATCCTTTGAATAAAATCCACAGGACCTTGATCTTTGATGATACTCTGACTTTGTATCACCTGAAATGATGAGTAGAGGGCTAGGGGGTTTGTATGGAAACATTGTTCTCTCAGGTCCTTTTTAATTTCAAATTGTTTGCCCATCCAAAAAGCAATAAAAGGCCTCACAAAATGAAAGGACAAAAGGGTTTGGGGTTTGTTCTGTTTTTTTTTTTTTTCTTTAATTGAAAATAACAGCCAACATGTTTTGGCCATGGACTGGCCTTCAGCGTTTGGGATGCACTGAACAAAGGTGAACCAAACAGCTAAAGAGCTTGAGAGAACCAACTCCAGAAAAAATAAAATAAAATAAAATAAAAAATGTTCTTTTACCACTCTGTGAGGAAGAATTACATCAGACTGTATCTGTCATGATGAGCAGGATCTACAAACAGATAGCTTCAAAGCGATGGAGGTGCCACCTGTGTCATGAATGAACTTTAATCATCAGAGTGGAATGGGTGGAGCATGTTGTGCCCAGAAGGCAATTTGCATTTTAATATGGTTTAAGTTGTTTGATTTAACAGCGTGTGGATATTTTGACTGGCCGAATCTCATCACGGCAAATAATGGCTCACCGCCTGAGTTTGCTAACTGATGGTTGTCCTCAAAAAATCTTCAAACATCGCTGACGAGGGTGAGTAGCAAGAAACTGTAAAAAAAGTAAAATCAAAAATTGCAGGGGCCCATGAGAGACATTTTCTTAACAATTCCTTTTGTTGTGAAACTGTTCTTATTTCCTCGCATGACACTGAAATGCAGAAAATCACAAACCATTCAGAGTTTCTGAAAAGGGAGCGAGGCAGCGTCCATCTCAATCGTCAGTCACCTAGCAACAGTGATCGCACAACTTGAACTGCTTGAATACCAAGCATATTGTGTTCTTGACTTCTCATGTCGAAAGCATCACCCCCAAGTTTTCATTCGAAGGCAGCATTAGTCACGTTGAAAACACGTTTCATGAAGCGATACTGACAAAAAGAATATCCTCGGCATACTGCGTCGCTGCCTGTTGGAAAATTAACACTCCCACTCTTTTTATTAAAAGATGGGAAAAAAAAAAGAAGGAAAAAAATTGGGCTTGTTCATGGACATTTGCCTTTTAACACAAAGTTTTACATTTAGTCATTTTAGAAGTTTCAAGGAAAAAAAAAATTCTTGCCAGTAATTGAAAGATATTTTTCATCATTAAGTATCTTTCTGTGTGTGCGTAACTGCTGCTGATAGTCTGTTCAAAGAGAGCGGGGGCCTGGACTCCTAATGGGAGGCAGGAAAAGGCTCAGACACAGAACATGAAGTGAGTCCAAGTTTTGGTTGTGAAGTCAAGTCCTAAACTTTGTGTTTCAAGTCGTAATAAATTCATTATGGCTTCTGTAGTTAGTGTATTTAAAAAATGGACTTTGACTTGGTGGTTCAAAAGTGAGGCCAATGCTGAAGAGCGTTAAACCTGAATGAATGTAATGACCATCAGGAATAAGGAAAAATAAAGAAAAAAATGAACTTTATTTCAACTCTTCTTCAGTGCAACGTGATTTAATTTAAAAATTATTATTATTATTATTATTATATTTGCTTTAATATTTTTTTATTACAGAGTGTGGCTATGATGTGATTGACAGACTGAACTACACATTGTCTGACAATCAGGATAGAGTGAATCAGACCTAACCCTGACTCCGACTTCAATGGTAAATATTGTTTCTTAACTTAACTTAAATTACAAACTCATTTCTTCAAAAAGGCAAATCAGTGGGGGCGTTATGATGGACGTGTCAGTTTGTATAGCGTATTTAAAGGCTTTTATTTATTATTTTAATTTAACTTTAGAAAGTTTAACATCAAATCCAAGTGAAGCTGTCTGGAGGTTGCTCACTCAAAAGAAGCTAAAGCACCTCTGAGTATCGACTCACCATTCAGCAGATGGACAGTGAAGTGTGGACTCTGTGTAGAGGCGGAAACAACACATTTCTCTTTTTTGTTGTTCTGCTGAGTTCAAAGATTTATAGTCACTTGTATTTTTTTTTTTTTTTTTCTTCTTCCTCTCCCCACAAGCTCGAGATCACGTTGATGTTATCACACTCCTTCCGGCTGCACTCAGGTCTGTCCAGTCTGGCTGCAGGTACAATTTCATTCACAGTGGAGTCGGTACAAATGCTGTTAATGAGGTTAATAGCTCACCAATGACTGATGCAGATTTGTCGTTTTGCTGTTGTTGCTGGGTGTAGTTGCTGAGTCAGGGGAACTTCTATTCACAAAACTTGGATATAAGTGACCGGGTTAAATATTAGTAAGGCTTGGCCACATGACGGGCTGCATCTGTATTTTCACTCTGTGATCAAGCCATTTCCAGCCAGGTTTGTTAATGTAACCAAATCAAAGTTGTCGTATCTTATATGATATAAGGTAACCTGAACAGCACATGAGGCAGCATGAAAAGGGCCTTGAGTTTGTGCATTTATCACATAAATCCGTTCAGTGGTGGAGGAATATTATGTTTGCAGAATTCATACAACATAATCTGCATTTCAGAATTAATTCTCATTTCATGAAATTTTATGAGACTGTGTTATTTATGAGCAGATGCAGCCTCAGCCCCGAACAGACTAAACAGCAGCAGCTGTGGCCCGCACCATTCAAATCCAAAGAGGAGGTGAAGTGCTTTTTATGGCTGGTTGGCTGGTTTATATGCAAGTTACTCAGATCCGACCCATCTTTTGACAGGGAGGACCGAAATCCTGCCCAGTTTCATCAATGAATACAAGATTATGTATCATCCTGTTTACAAGCCTTCCAATTTTATCCACTGAAACCTGAACCATGTCTGTGTGTGTGTGTGTGTGTGTGTGTCGGCCTGGATCATATACTCAGTGGTGCTGCTGAGAAACTGTGGCTCTAATGCATCAGTATGAAATATGTGGATGTCAGTTAGCCTTTACTGTAGCAGCCAGGTGTGCACACCTAAAAAAAAAAAAGAAACAAAACTAATACATTTTGTGTGTTGTGTTCAGAAACATGCCATCAATTTTGGCCAGTTGTGATAACGTTGCTCATTCTTACTCACCTCCACCCAACGATAATCAAATCAAATATATTAGATAATCAAACGCATCACAGGTTTAAAAGTTGAGCAGTCGCTGCGGCAAGTTTCTTCAGTTTTTTGATTACATTTCCCAAAGTGTCACATCCGCCGTTGTTGCCAACCGAGGAAATGATGAGCAGCAGGTTATCTGAGGCTCAGCGTGAGGGTTGTCTCTATATAGATACCCTGATTGGTTCATGTGTGTCTGCAAACAGAGGTTGGTGTCTTCAGAGCCTGTGAGGCAGCTCCTACTCTGCGAGTCAAGTTTTCACAAGCAAATCTCTGCGGGAAGAAAAAAAAAAAAAAGGAAAAAAGTTTTCTTTTTTACTTTTACCTACAGGATATTTAACAAGTTTGATATTTAGTTTGTGGATGTAAACATATTCTTCGTGTCGTAGCTCAGGCTGGCAACACCGACTGTAAAATAAATGCATCCAGTCACATCGAGTTTCATCGCTGACTGTTTCGCTTCGTATACATAAGTCCTGTAATATGCATTAATGTGCTTTGTTTGGGAGCATTATAACTGTTCTGCATTAGTTTGACAGCTTACAAAAGATTTCTTTCATTTTACGGTTGTGTTTGCACAGATAACAATTTTATAGCAAAGTGCTTTCTGCGTTTACAATCACTGGATCCCTCTTTAACTTGACACATTAGGAAGCCAAATGTTAGACATATGCTTGAACAGAGTGAGTGGTATTTATGATGTGATTTACGATAAGGCGGCCTATCAGCTTTTGTATCAGTAAACACCAAGTGTAGCCATCTGCTGCCCCTCCCCACCCCCCCACAGCATCGGGAGCAGAGCAGTGGAGGAGAGTGTGATGCTAAAAGGGCAGCAGCTGTGCTGTACGTCATACCAATGGAGGGGAAGTGTACAGCCAGCTGAAACATCTCAAAGTACTGTAGACGTCAGGGTATCCGTGTGCCGTGGTCATCGAAACATCCTCAAAAGTTAGGAAGATGGTTCTGTCTTGATTTTTGTTTTTGACATGAAAGTTTTAAAGTTTTAGGCTCAGCAAAGAGACACGTTGGATACGCTGACCTCAGAAAGTTTTTTAAGACAAATCTTAACAAACCAAAAGAGCAGCCACCAAAACCATTGCCAAGACTTTTTTTTTTTTTTTCATTTTTTTATTATTTTTTAATTCCACCCCTTTTTCTTCTTCTTTGTTTTGTGGACCGTGTAAATTCTCCAAACTCGATGACATCAGTGTGGTGCAGCGCTAACTAACCTGGGTTTTTGTTTTACTGGTGCTGGCATTTCAGTTTTTAAATTAAACACGTTAGCGGTTAGCATATGCTACGTTACCTCGGTGTCCCGCATTCGACTCCGAACCAGGACCTGTGCAGCATGTTATCCCTCTCTGCCTGCTTCCTGTTGGCTTCTCTGCCGCTTACTGAACTCTCTAAAAAAAAAAAAAAAGATGCCCACAATGATTCAATTCTTCTCAATTGACCTTTTGGATACTCGAAAGAAATAAATAACGTTGACCGTATAAGGAAGAAAAACTGTTTGAACACTGCTGAATACTTACATCATTGTCTATTATGACTTTTTCTTATTCTAGTCTTTGTAATTCAACATAAGCAACATCAATTAAGTGATTTTCACCACCTGAATGTTGAACACAGAACTGCTCCAGCGCTTCAAGCTTCTGAAACGAGACCAAAATGGCTCCTGACAATTCCCAATCTCTTAATTAGGACTTCACTTTTGAAAGTGAACAGAAGACCATGATTTATTATTCCTATTATTATTATTGTTGTTAGTTCTGAGTGCTTCAAGATCATCGCTTTTTGTGGCAATTTAAGAGCTTTAGATGGAAAAGAAGATTCATTTCAAATGTTTGTCCGTCCCTGGTGGTAATGTCAACATCACAATGAAAAATGATCAGAAAGAAAATGGGCTACGGCTTCCATTCAAACATAACGAATAATAATAATAATAATAATAATACTCATAATAATAATAAAGACACAACTGAAGATAAACAGGAGCTATTATTTGAACGATACACAATTAACCTCCTGCAGAAAAGCCCGATCATTTTAAAGTCAGGTCATTTAGTGACTTATGAAATGCACTGCAGAGATCAGCTGGGAGAAAGGAGAGTGTATATGTCCTCTTAAAGACGAGGAAAAACCAATATACTCTCAGGATGAGGTAACTTGTGCCGAGTTACCTCATCAAATCAACCTTCAAACCACTTTTACTGCACGAAGGGCTGTAACTTCCCTGTGGCCCAATATAGGAACTTATCGTGTGTCTAATGCTGTATTTATGTCAGTCATATCCTGCGGTTTCACTCCTAATATACACATATATTCCCAAAGTGCTTATAGGCCAGCGTATTATGGCTGAGTCCTTTTCCTTGTTGTACCTCAAAGCAATGGTGACCCCCTCTGGCCGGAAGTCAGTTTTACAGCATAATACTTCCACTGCAGAGTTGGAAAATAAAATATTCACTTCGGATTACTGGCAAAAAGAAAAAGAAGAAAGTTGTTTATGTCCTATGAAGTTGCAACCTAAAGATGATCATAAGAGTTCTTAATTTCATTTAAAAGTTTTTTACATTGTTGATTTAGTTTTTAATGTGTAAGTAGAATATCCAGGCAAATGTTTGCAATAATAAATCATGATTCAGTTCAATTATATCACATTATTTATAATATGATTATTAAAAAAAAAAAAAAAAAACAATGTTTAAAGATGCCAAATTGAAAAGTGGTTAAAATTTAGATAGTATTTTAATAGTTTTTGGTAAAAGACAGTGCAGATGTTCAGTCTGTTATGGAGACCTCCATCATATTTTTAAGATCCAGATGTGGCAGGACCTTTAAGTGCAGTAACGCCGTTTCTGTAACGCCATGATCAGATCCGCCAATTGGCCAATCAGACATCACGACAGAGCTGCCGTGATGAGGCTCTGCGCGCTCATTGGACGCCGTTAGTTGTGACGCAACAGGCTGCTCGTCGCCGATTGGCTGCGGGCTCTACCTTTTAGTTTAGCGCACGTCCCCCTCTCAGCTGTCGCTCCGGAAAAAGCCGCAACATCCACAAGGTACAGACCTCTGTGAGGACAGAAACACAACTTTGTGTTGATTGTGATCGTGTCGTGTTGTGCTCTCCTGACTCGTGTTTGTCTTCGACGGCAATTTGACATTTTCGGGCTGAAGGTCGGTCGGGTAGTGACGTAAACGTTCCCCATGTCGGTTGTTTGTTTTTTGTTTTAATTCATGATTTTAACAGCACAGCAGCTGAGAAAGGACACACAAAACTGAGGCTGCACAAAACCTCCCAGTTACTGTGTAACACTGAGGAAGCTGTCACAGTTTTTGTTGCTTGAACTTTGGATCAAGAAGTAGGTCAGTGTGAGTGTGTCTGTTTAATCACACAGTGTTTATTGTCACTCCTCATTATTTCAGTGACTGAAGGTTTTTTATTTTTTCATCTTAATTTATAATGAATAAAGTGAGACACAGATCTATAAAGCTAATTCGGCTGACAGTCGTCATCTAAAAATAAAAAGTTACATGAATCATTTCTAACAAAGTATGGCAATCACAGCAGTCACTAACTAATATTGTGGAAAACAACTTTTAAATGTTGAAGACTAATGAAGATGTGTACTTGTTAGTCCCAATTTTAAAAGACCATTCAAGACTCAAAGTCGTCTTTTCTGACAGCACAGCTGATGACATGATTTATCTGCTTCAACTATTAATAATTAATCCATCCAATAGTTGTGTGTCTTACTGCGTTTTTAACTGTTTGTACATTTTGCAAATGCGGTTCTCCACTTTACAGGTTCCACCATGGATCTTGTGCTGAATGTTGCCGACTTTTACGTCCTCACCCCGTACGTGTACCCGGCGTCGTGGCCCGAGGATTGGGCGCTGCGACAGATCATCAGCCTGCTGGTGGTGACCAACCTCGGGGCCGCAGTCCTGTACCTGGGCTTGGGGGCCATCAGCTACTTCTTCATCTTCGACCACAAGCTGATGAAACACCCGCACTTCTTGGAGGTAAAAAACCCAGAGTCCCGTTAATATTCGTGTTGGCACCACTGCATGCTATCCATTTGTCATTTTATTGGAATACCTGGAATGCCCAGCGGGAGTCCTTCAACTGTATCTGTGAATTCTGGATTCGGTGGATTTCATAAATGGGAATAACTGCTCATAATATCATGCGGTCTTTCCCTGAAAGCATTTGGTATTTCGTGTTTTCTCCTCTGCACAAAAAGCAAAGGTGTGTGAAGATTTGGGAACGAGGGCTTACACAGAGAGTCGAATTAGGACATTGTCGGACTCTTCAAAAAGCACCTTGGCCGGAGCGTGCTGTGACTGCAAGTGACCTCATTCGGACTGAAAAAAGCTGCACAGAAATTAGCAATAAAAATGTTTTGTAGAAGAGATATTTTTCCGCCAGTGTCGCTCAGACAGGATTTGATTCCACAGCACAATGTCACAACAGGAAACGTTCACTACAGATAAATATAACCACTCAAATATCAGTTTGTAATTATCACAGTGGAGTGCAATGTCCACACAACTATCAAGATTAAGCTCATTATCTCATGAGGTTTTACTGTCTGGATACAAGGGGAGTTAATTTGAACTTTTTTAGAATGTTTCTTTCTGTTTGTTTTGTCGTTTCAAATCTGTCAGAATCAGGTTCAGAGAGAGATCAAATATGCGATGACTTCTCTTCCCTGGATCAGCATCCCCACGGTGGCTTTGTTTTTCGCCGAAGTCCGAGGATACAGCAAACTGTACGACAGCGTCAGTGACTCTCCGCTGGGTGAGTTCGAGGCCTGTTTCTGTAAACCTTCTTTGCCAAGTTCTCGTTGGTGACTGGGCGATGTTTCCCTTCAGGATGGCCCGGACTCCTCCTGAGCATGATCTCCTTCCTGTTTTTCACCGACATGTGTATCTACTGGATTCATCGCTTCCTGCATCATAAGCTCATTTATAAGGTGAGCAAAGCAGCCATTTTAGTTTTCACTCAATTGGCCTGGTTTGAGTTTTAACATATCTAGGTTTTCATTTCTGTCCAAATACATGTGAAATAAGATTAAGATATTGACCCCAGACGACTCTCCCCTCTCATTTAGTTTTGATGACATTGGCTTTATCTTCTCAGATGAAGCTGGAAAATAATTAATCCATTTACGAAAATCGACCATTTAAACAGCTAAGAATGAATTCTCATCAAGTGCAAGCTAATAAAATAACGTTGTATCTCCAATGAGCTGTTGTCTCTGGTTCACTAAGTTTAAATCTAAATTAGTGACTGTCATTTGGCCAGTGGAAATTGATAATCACCTTAAGCGCCATTTGGCATTTTGAAGTCAAGGATTAAAATAAAAAAATAAAAAATTTCTCTTTTCTCTCTCATTCTCAAAAGCTGTTTCACAAACCACACCACTTATGGAAGATCCCCACTCCCTTTGCCAGCCACGCCTTCCATCCAGTAGACGGCTTCATGCAGGGACTGCCATACCACATCTACCCCTTCCTCTTCCCGCTCCACAAGGTGCTGTACTTGGCCCTCTACGTTTTCGTCAACATCTGGACAATCTCCATCCACGATGGCGACTACCGCGTCCCCAGCGGCCTGACAAGCGTTATCAATGGCTCGGCCCACCACACCGACCATCACCTCTTCTTCGACTTCAATTACGGCCAGTACTTCACGCTGTGGGACCGCCTGGGGGGCTCCTACCGGCACCCGTCGGCTCTGATGGGGAAAGGTCCCCACGATCTGATCCGCAAGCTTCAAGCAGAGGGGAAGCTGGGAGATGACGAAGTGAAGGCTAAAACGGAAGTGAATGGACATGCTCACAGAGGAGTCACATGTAAAGAGGAGTAACGGTAGGGGAAGTAACAATAATTTGTGTGAGTGCACTTGCCAAACAAACCTTTGAGATATTGAGATCTTGGATAATGTGCCCGTAAGATGGCTGCATATAGACTGACGTCATTAGAGGCTAGCTTTGGGACACAACCTTTTCTGATTTACCAACAGGCGAAGACAGATTGAGAGCCAGCGATCTTGAATTAATGGAGGAGAAATGACACACACAAGTGTTTGGCACAAAAAACTTTTTACGGAGCAGTACGTCAATCTTGAGGAGCAGCAAAAGGACAGCGACTTTACGACAAACGATAGACTTTAATTTTAGCAGCTGTAACAAAAATCTCTTTCAAAATGGGTATGTATGGTTGTATGCAACACTTCACATCACGCTAATTATATTCTAATAAAACAATTTATTCTCTGCTAATGGCTTCACATTTTGTTAAGCCAGCAAAGTGTAAAATTCAGTCAGCAGATAAAAGATGGTGAAAACGTAAAACTGACTTCCTTGTTTTTCGAAAGGTTCACAAGTAGATTGAGTGAACTGTATCCTCTTCAGCAGCAGGTTCATAGGCAGCCACAAGAGGGAAAAAAAAACATCTGAACCACATAAAGAGCTGTTTGATACAGCAGCTATGATTCGAAAACAGATTATATAAAGGATGACATGAAAGCCTGTTGTTGTGCGGTTGTGCGTCCATGGGGACAGACGGGCAGCGTGCGACATTGTCGTGTCAGTGACGGAGATCACGTCAGCAGAAGAAGAAGGGCATCCACAGGAAGGATCGCATGGCTGCACCTGCTGCCATGCCTGCCAGTATTCCCAGTGCTAGATTTTCCGCCACTGCATCAAACGGGTCCCGCTGAACAACCACCTGGTGGACGCCTTGGAGGAGAGACATGGGAGAGGAGGAGGGGCAGGGGGGGGGCACACGTTTAATGTTTGTGTTTGAGCTGTTGGCTGAGTAGAGAGTTCTGGCACGACTAAAGATGTAAAAAAAAAAAGAAAGGCCGAGCTGATTGTCGGAGCAACGTTTCAGTTCATGGCCTTCCTCTGGGTTGTTGCCTGATCCTTGTTTTGAAAAGAATATGAGGGAGGAGCTCAGGGCTGTCGGTTTTTAATCACACGCAGCAGGAAACAGATGCTCACAGACTCAGGTGTGACAATCTTATTTACCCTGATGTGGCATATGAAACAAAGATGTATCTCTTTTTTTTTTAATCATAGTTTTTATGCACATTACTATTATCTTTGGTTGTATCATGACTTGGGGAGCAGCACTGTGGAGAAGTAAACATTGCAGTCGAAGTCACTCAGCTGAAGCAAACGTGTTGGCTGCCTATAAACCTGCAGTACATGCTGCCTAGGAAAGGTCCAGTTCATCCGTGGATTATATTCACAGTGTCTGGATCTCTGTTTCTTCACCTTGCCGTACTCTGATTAACTCTAAAACCTCGGAGGAAGACGGCTGTGGTTTTTAAGCTCATCAATAGTTAAAGACTTCTTCCACTGCTGGCAACAGCCTTACGCATGTAGACAGCGCTGTGATGGACTTTTTAACACGCCTCCTTAGTCCCTTCACTTGTTTGTATCTATACTAACAATTATGATAATGCAAAAGTCAACATCAACAAGATGGAATCAGGTCATGTCAAAGCCCTCAGTGTTTCATACCTGGTCCTGCTCCCGGGGTGATGTAGACTGTGTGGTATCTGTTGATGGGGACGGCCTGGTAGGAGTCATCATAGGGGTCATATGTGAACACCTACAGAACGAGAGGGCAGCGTTGTGTTAAGCAGTGGAAACGGGAAATGCCGTCATGTCTCAGCGCCCTCACAGAGATCACGGATCACTCACCGGGTTTCTCCTGGTCTCCAGCAGAGTCAGTTTCCAGGCTCTGCAAAAAGAAACACACAGAAGTGAGGAGCTGAACTGGAGGGGACGCACGTGTGAAGAAAGGCGAAGAGGGAGCACTCACATCGATTCGTCCTGATTGTTGGCACACAGGTTGACCGTCGCTCCGTCTCTGAGCTGAACCACGACCAGATTCTCCCTGGGGTTGCTCTCCGGTGGAGTCACATCTGCAGCCAAATCAAAGGAGCTGTCGTCATTCTCGCTTCAGTCAAGTCCCTTTGACCTGAACAGTAACCAGGACTGACAGCTTGGAGGTAAATGAGGAATTTTGCACAATATATAATTCTAAAAACAGAATGCTGGCTCAATAAAATAATAATAAAAGACTGTTTATGCATTCTGATCCGCAGGATAAAGACAGAATTTAAGATAAAAAAGCTCATGATCAAATTCAGAGCAAACAATACTGATTTGATGTTTATATGAATATTCTGAATATCATGAATTTTTAGCAGTGTATTTTTATGATAAGTGAGTTATTCAGGATACAATCAACTTTGCAATCATCACAATTAATTGAGAATTATAATCTCGACATGCTGTCATAGGATGATGGAATAGCATTTGCACTTTAATCATTTATTTACTTTATTTTTCCCACTACAACAGCTTCATATCCGCGAGCTGCAAGCCGTACCTCCGCACTCCAGGCCGGACCGCACATCTACACATGCAGTCTTGAGGCTGACGCGGTGCTCCAGCTCCCGCCGGGAATCGGTCTTGTAGAAGCAAAGGCTCCCGTCTATCCAAAGGTCACACCAGTTCAACTTCCAGCGTTTTAGGATGGCAGCTATGAAAGAGAGAGAAGGATTGACTGAGTAATTGTTGAGTTAGTAATGTAAGACCTTTACTAAACAAATCTTCGTATACTGGAAAAACATGTAAGTTAAACCAAGAAGCTTGATGTGTAACATGTTTATATTGTTAGGTTACATCTCATCGGTTCATTTTTTCCCCTTTTTGTGTGCATGTGCCGTGTTTTTCCTGCAGTTACATCCCCATTGCCTAATGTTGCTAAGCCACTCGAAGAAGACGCAGCCAGGGACAGTTAATGAGATTAGAAATGGCAAAGGTTAGTTTCACAACAGGTGCACTTTGTGGAAAATGCTCCAATACACCAGTTTGAAAAATACATTTCTGTCGTTTAAACACTCCCAGATTCAAAATAAAGCTAATCGTGATTTTCTTTTCCAGTAAACAGATCTGTTTTAGCCTCAGAATTATCAGAATATGCCGCTCTTTGATGGCCTGTTTTGGCACTGACTATAAAAACAGTGTCACCGGTTCAAATCCTGTCAGAGTTACGTCTTACTCCAACTTTCTTATATTTACAATGAAGCATATGAAGTTCAGAAACACTGTGAAATATCAGCTACTTCGTTCCCAGAGCTTGGGCTGTTGCCTGCTAATGCTTATTTTCTTTATAGAACATATTACAAAACAACCTCGAGGACAAGAAGGAGAATTAGTGACGAATAGTTTGAGTGAATAAGTTTCAGTGAAAACAAAATGAAAAATCCTGCATCCACTCACTCTGCCTCCACAGCCAGCCTGACCTCAGGAGTGCCATTTTTATCTGCTGCTGTTCTGATGATGATGATTATTATAATCCAGTAGAAGCAAAGAGAGGGATTTATGTTCTGCTGTTTACAAAAAAACGCCACAGCTTCTGGTTTTGGCCTCTTCTGCTACTGCTCACATTCCCTCTGTCCGGCAGACAGTGAGGGACTGGTAGATTATTCTGGGTCTGTCCAGGACAGAGGCTGACTCACAGGATCAGTCTGGATTACTGTAGGAGAGTGTTTGGCCACGCCCTCTTCTTCTCTCCTCTCGCCTGCTTTCTGGACAGATTTTTCTTTTTGTTTCTTCCTGATCCTCAAGCCAGGAGTTTGTTTATACGATCGAATTCTTTCAATTGATGCTCTTGAGCTGAACTCGTTTGAGTCTGGTCCCTTTCCCCATGTGTGCACATCTCTAGTATACTTAAACAAGTTAATCCCAGCTCTGAAATAACAACAGGAGGATTAGCCTCATTGTTACAGAATCCCTGGGTCAATTATGAGTGGATTCTCAGGATTTTTGTGATACATCGATGGCATCAGTTCCTTTTTTTTTTTTTAGCCTCATAGAAAACACTGAGTTACTTGATTATGTTTGTGATTCTCATTTGAGAAACCAGTGTTTTGTTATTCTTGTTGTCAAATGTATTTTTGTGACTCCTCCGCTATTTTGTTTATTTATTTTTTTTTATTACCATGAATCCAGCCAATTTGTAGGCAGTGGCACTTTTATTGGGAGACAAATGCACCAGCTTGGCCTCCCTGTTGTGTATCTGCGGAGGGGTCTTTCAGGAGAAATTGGTTTTGTTTTCAGGACTCACTCAGTTCACTCGCTCTTGTAGTTAAAAACACCTGAGCCAGTTCCTGGCAGCGCAGAGCCACCTCACCTCTTCATGTAATAGAAGCTGTTTGCATACCTGCCAACACTTGTGTTTTGAAATGCAGGAGGTGTTTGTTTTTTTTGTTTTTTTTTTTTTTCTGGGTGTAGAGATAATTTTTTTTCCAGGTTGGAAGTTTGAAGTAAATGAATAGATGATGCACATAATGAATACAACTACATTCCTAAAAGATTTTCATGACATTTCAATTTAAATGTATAACATGAATTAATATTAACTTTACTCATTAAGTAAACATTACAAAAACATAGAAGTTCATGGAACTCCAGTTGAATTGGAGTAAATTAAACTATAACGAACAAATTCCACAGTTTAATGAAATGTCTGCGTGTGCTCATGAATTTGAATCGAATTGTGTTTCCACGTCAGCCGAACAGATGGTTTGAAATGCAGGTCTCTGTGTGGAGCTTCTGTTTTATACACAATCTGGCAACTTGGGTAACATCAGACAAACATACAAATGTATGGATCCATGGAGGATGATAATTTAAAACGCAGGTGAAGGCCACATAAATTACAGGAGTTTCCTGGGAGAAAAAACAAAACGGGAGGTCGTTCGGAAGAAACCTTGAAATACACGAGAAACTCGAGGGGAAAAAACAGGAGCGTTGGCAGCTATGCATTTGTGATCTCCATCAATAATCTTCTCTCAGAGACTCTCAAACAGATTCGGAAAGCATTTAATTTAGCAGAAACTCACGGACCAGACCTGACAGCCTCACATTTAATACTTAAATACGTTCTGCTTTCCTCCATTCAGTTCTCTGCAGTGTGCTATTCATGATACATAAGCTCCTGCTGTTGGTGATCACATATGTGTTGGTATTCTATTTTTAAAAAAATATGCTTTACTTACATTTTTCTAAACGTAAAATGTATACTTATTTTTCTTATTCTTATTTATTTTCTTATTTTTAGCATCCAAGTTTATATGCAGTCTACGATTTCAACAGGTTCTTAATAATAGAACCTTAAAAAAAAAAAGAGGCACACCACACACGCTTTATTTATTTACCTCACTATTCTCTCTGAATCGTTTCTGGACATTAGTCCCTTGGTTGAGATGCTGGGCTGTGTTATTCGAGCTACTGGTGGAGCATAAGCTGCTGCATGGTGGGGCGCTGTTTTGGCACTTCAGACAGACACATCTGCGAGAACTTCTGACAATCTGAACAGAGCGCAAGAAAGGAACTTTCATCCATTAGAGAGTTTGTTGTCATAAGGATAAGATTTGTCTGTTAATAAGGTTAGATTGATTGCATTGTGTCAACAAGTTACCAGTCCAATAATACATTAATTGTAGCTTCCTCTTGATATCCACATATTTTCTTCAGAAAAAACTCCTGGAAATCCAATGTCTCTGGACTGTGTAATTGAATTCTGACACCTGACTAGCCAGGAAGAGTAAACAGAGTCTGGTGAACCATAAAATCGCTGGGATATCAAATATATCCCATTGATAATAATATATAGACACACTGAATAGATATGAAGGGCTGCTTCCTTCACTCAAACTAAGTGCGGGCGCATTGCGTACTCTGGGAAAGCTCACTGCCGATGAGAAGTTTGTTGCGGAGAAACCTTTGGGTGTCAAATGATGCACGTCCATCGAGTATCCCGTACAGCACGGCTCCCAGCTGCCACACTGTGGTGGGACCAGCCCTGTAGGGAGTGTGCATGTACCACTCTGGAGGGGCAAACGTGACGGTACCTGAAATATATAGACGGCATTATTTAGGTTTGCCAAGTGTTCAGTTCTAGAGATCGGTGAGATCACAGACGCTGAACATAGACGCTGAGAATAGGCAGCCACAGTTGATGTCAGTCAAACAAACACGTGGGACATCGAGTCCTGTTCGGACATTAATGTTTTCAAGTTTGATGTCCTGGTGGAAGACTTGCTGTGGCGTGAAGCTCGATGGCTGCTTCCACCAGTTGACGCATTATGATCTGACACAGAAAGACAAAAATAAAAGAAGGATACAGATTGGGAGGCATCAATCTGTAAAACTGGTCTTTGCATCCATCCAGTAGACTCCCAGCAGCTAACCTTGGCCTTGTGCTCCTGCAGTGAGCCTCCCTTTTCCTTCAGGTACTGTCTGAAGTCCACACAGGGCGTTGGTCTCTCCAGAACCAGGATCAGCTCCTGGTCCAAATCGTACCAGTCCAGCAGGTGTACGGCTGTCCACCTGTGGCTCTCACTATGAGGACCACCTCTACAGGGACGTAATTCACCCGCCCATTAATCCTCTGAAGTGGAAGTGGGAAACAAATGGTCAAGACTTTTCCTGCACAAGCTGATCAACAGAAATCAGATCATTTCCAAAGACAGTAACGAGTTGTAGTAGTTGTAGTAGTAGTAGTTTGCGCTTCACAAGTTCTTGGGGGATATGTTTGATCGCCACCTTCAAGACAGAAATACGAGCAACTTTTGTCGGAAAATCTGCACATTTTCCTGTGTGCGTGTGTGTGTTTGAAAGATTGTCCATATGTTTCTTACAAGTAACCCATCCGTCATCCAGAAGCCAGTGGACACTGAACCAAAGCCTCCTTCACCAAGTAGCTCCAGCTCCTCATATTTGGCTTCAAACTCAACTACATATGGACAATTTGGGATTATTCCATAATTTAATAATAAAATGTAACCCTACACCTTTCCCTGAAGTAAGCCTTTTGAGGTGGATGGTTTTTTTCATACCACAGCATTTGATGGATTAAGCCATTCATGGTCACTGAGCTGACTTGTCACTCACGCTGAACAAAAACTTTTCTTGGATTAGATTATCAACTCACTGATGCTCCCTCCTGATGCCGTGACATTGCATCCCCTGTTGTCCTGTGAGGGAGAAGGTGCAATCGTATTTGACCTTTGACCTTCTGCTGAGCTATGGCTGGTGACCCTGTGCCTCTCCGCAGGTCCTTCTTTTTCACAGCAGCGCTTCCTCTTCCTTGTCTTTCTTAAGGCCTTGTCCTTGGAGGCATTAATACTTTCTGCAGAGCTGTCAGCTATACAATTTTGGAAAAAGAACAAAAAAAAAAAAACTTGCTGAGTGTGCGATGTGCGGTTAGTAATGATGAAAAATTAAAATGGTCTGTCTGAGCAGAGGCCTTATTCACAGAAGGCACGTTGTAGTTGGTGTAAATCGTTTAAAACAAAATCAGTGGTGGCTGAAATCGATGTAGCTGTTTCAGTTTCAGATTCCTGATATCGAGCTCAGTACCTCACTGTCACACTGTTGTGACATGCTGGAACTTGCTGTCATAACGTTATTAATGCTTTACCTACCTGTCCCAACACTGGCTTGAAATATTAATAAAAAAAAATGGCACTGTATCAGAAATCTCAGATTTGTAGTCGATACCCAGAAAAATAGAAACCAAAAGCTAATCCTTAAGACAAAACTGTCATAAAGCCTCACTCAGTGAAATATTGTTGCTTCTGTTGGGACAGAAACTGATGAAACTCGTTGAACACTTTGAAGGTGTTGGATCTACGTGGTAACTTCCCCTCTCCCGTGAAATGTTTTCTCCAACTATCACAGCAGAGATTTGGACTACAGGTATTCATCTGGGATGACAGCAACATGTCGGATTTAGAGTTTGATTTGCTGATGATATGACTTATTTAGACTGTGTACGAGACAACGTGGTGTTCAGGGAAACTCTTCTATAAAATAAAAATGACTGACTCAGTCATATATTTTATCAACATATGATGCCCTTTGTTCGTCTCAGGAAGAAGTGTGCGGATCTGGACAGGCCCAGTAAATCTGTTTTGTCAGTATATCCACCTCGGTGTCTGGCAGAGGCCGGAGAACGACCGATGATCTTTGTTAGTGTGAGCCTCAGTGTGTCTGAGTGAGTTACAGTATTGTGTTCTGTCCAGAATGTGGTGACAACACAAACATGTTCAGAAGACTTGACGGGGTTCAAAACTAAACACCATCAAAATGTGTACAATTACTCGTAGTACATTTACCCAAATACTGACAACCCATCGTGAGAAATCTTTAAATTAATATTTGTATGCTTCTGCTGGACTGCACTGCAAAGTGAAAAAAAAAGAAATTACTTAATAAATACTTCTTACTTGGTTATATTTATATAGCAGTAGTTAGACTTAAAATTCAGACCACCACGAACCTAAAAAATGTGGATGTCGGTAGAATTTGCCAAGTCTGGAGTCAAGACGTGCTTCACATTTATTTTACATATAACATAAAACACAAAACACACACATGACTGCCATCTGGTGGCAGCACTGGGAAGACCCGTTTTCCTCCTTGGATAGAATTCCCCTCTTATTTCTGCTGCATTTCATTCACTGTTGGACATATGAAATAGCAAAGTTACAATTAGACCAATTCCACACAAACACGTCTTCCTGCGAGTCTTAAAACATCGTCTTCCCTTTTCACCAAAAAGTGAAACCATATATCTAATGATTTATATGGAATAACCTTAAAATTGAATGGCTTCACTTGTATATTAAATAGATGGTTGTCATTGCTAATATAAGATTAGTTGAAAACTTGCTTTTTTATTTTATTAAGTTTATGTTTTACATGCCAACAAATTGAAACATTTGCATTTTTTTTATTTCACAAATAAATAAATAAGATATAAAATAAGCAAAAGCCTTGCTTAGTTTAATGCACATATAAGGCTTTAGACTTATTTTTGCAAGGCTGCTACAGTTGAACATGGGCTGGTATGACAAATAGCTCATGGTAGCTAATATAATGCCAGCCTAAGATAGATATTGTTGCATAACTTACATTATTATCGCTATCATTATTCTGTCACTGTGACCTGGGACAATAAACGTCCAGTCCCATAATTTGGCTTCACAGCTCCAGCAGCCGTAGTTATAATAATAACACATTTTAATGAATGTGTCACCATTTGTTTCAAGCTAACACAATGAAGAAGCAGGCAACAGTAACAAAGCATCACTTTGTTCGTTTTTTATTATATCTTTTGTGTCACTTTTATAGATTTCTTTTTCTTTCTTCTATGCATCTTTTTATTGACGTGATTTCATTTATTCTGCAGGATGTTGCTGTTTTTATCGGCTTTCCTCCTGAAAAGCGACTTTGAGGACTGTTAAATTAATTATTATTATAACTTGCATTGTAAAAATAGTTCTGGCTTCATTTGGACATTACGTTTCTCCATTATTTATATCTTCATTTTCAACTAACTGACTCTGCATCTGCCATGATTATTAACTACTTTCTGTGTGATTAAAAAAAAAAGGGAAAAAAAAAATTAAAAACAAACCTGACTACACGTTTAAAAAACGTCACTTCCGGTGGAGTGGGCGTGTCTTAAACTGTCATCTTCAGCAGAATAAGAAAAAAACAAACAGAGGAAAAAAAAAATAAAAAAACAACAACACAACAAAAGCGGGTTCCGGTTGTGGTGAGTGCAAACTGTTTTACAAAATACAACAAAAATACAACGTTAGTGTTTGTCTGAGGTGAGACGGGACGATGATCCGGGTTTTTTTTTTAAGATCCTTTTCCCGACGTTTGAAGGTAAAAGTTCACCAACACCAAGCGGACATCTTTAACATGTTGCACACCTTTTTGTTTCATTTTGATTTTATTTATTCCTGAGAATTGGCGGTGACAATGCTGTTTAAATTTTTTTGGCAGGGACAAATAAAAATAGGCTGCGAGGCCTCGGTGATAAACAGACGTGCCGTCCTCCCGGAGGGTTCGACCAAATCCGCATTGAAAAATCGATTTATTTAAAGCATATCTTCTTTATTTGCCAAAAGCATGCAGCTGTACGGTGAAGATTTTGAGCTTTTCTGGATCCCCGTAGCCTCTACTTGAATTCGGCATCGTTATAATAATTCATACTATTTTTATTTTGTAAAAAACCGTCTCTTTTTCCTAGCTGTGTTTGGCGTTTGTCGGCCGGAGGATGTAAACAAACATTTTCCATTTTACCAATAAGAAAGAGAAATAAGATGATCGACGAATGGAAGCAACGCTGAAGAAGACACTAGTCAAATAATTGTTGTGCATGAAAAAAAATGCATTAATATGTATAGATATATAAGAGATATCAGTGGTGAAATTAAAAGTAAAGGTAACATTATATGGGCAGGTTTTGAAATAGATGTAAATTGTGTGACGTGTTTAGAAGAGCTTTTTGAAAGAGGTGCTGTTGGGCTGGACTGAAAGCTGCTACCATATTGTGAGTTGTTGTCTTCAACAGGAACACACCTGTCACTCCTTTTTCCTTCGTCAGCCTCTTTGCTTCCATTCATACACACAAGAAAAAGCTATTAAAAAAAAAAATGACACAAGCTTAAGTCAGTCTGAATTCAGATTAAATTCTGCCTCATCATCTGTATTTTCTCTCATCAGGGGAGGGGACACATGATGTGATGTGATGTGCTGCTGAAAAAGGCCCCTCCTTTGGTCTCTGTCACATCAGAGGTAAGTAACAGACGATCTGTGTAACGAGAAACTGTCTTTGACAGGAACATCAGAAAGAGTTTAACATGATCACATCCCATTTGTCTGAAACTGATAGCACTGATCAGGGCTGTGAGTCCAGAGCACCTGGGTGTCGTGTGTGTGTGTGAACAGGTAATCAGTGTCCTGATATATGTCTCGATATAAACCCCAAAATCATACGACCTCAAACATCATCAGCTCAAGCCGTCCTCCTGTATTCATACATTTATGTAACTTGCATTAAAGCAAGAAAAAAAGTTGGCGTTGGTACATAGATTTTTGTTGGGATATCTTTGTTTTTGTGTATTTACTGTATCTAATTAAGTGTTCAATCATTTTGGGTGTCACAAACTTTCCAGAGCACATATTTAAACCCCAAAATCCCAAATATATTATTGTCACAATGATACAGAATAGATAAGAACATAGATCAGAAGGAAAACTACAAATCCAGAAATCAATCGGTCGAATATTTTCAAGTTTGGTTGGAGGAGATTGGTTGATCACTAAAAGCTGGCATGATTAATTTTGTAATCATTTTGCTGACTGATTTTTTTCTGCACAACAGAAAATGAGTTTGAGCAAGAACGGGGGGCCCGGCCTCACCAACGTGAATTTGTGTCAGTTGTGCACCTGCTGTGTTCGGCGCTGCTTTGCCTCTCACGTTTCTGCCGCTGTGTCCCGTGGGGTGGGTGATACTGATGATGATGATGATGATGATGATTTGGGGGCGGGGGGCTATTTTTAGGCACTTTTATTTAACACATGGGCAGAAAAGAGCCAAAGCACCGAGGAAATCGTTGGAAGTGGATGACAGTAGTCTGGGCCTGCCATGGGCTTAAACAGTACACACACACTGAAGCCTGCATGTGAAATCACAGTCTGCTTTTCCTAATCAGTTGTTTTTACTCTGTCTCAGTTTTATATCTCTTCATTTGTTCAGCTGCAGAAGAGGCTCATTTCTCCTGCTGCCTTGGTTTCATTAGTGTAGAAATGTGCTCCTGCTGCTGCCTAAAATCGGTTTTAGTGGTAGTAGTTTATGGCACTCATCTGGATAAATGATTTTATTCTTCTGAATATGAAGTATTTTCCAGTTGAACCAGCGAACAGAGGGTTGGGGAAAGATAGCTTTACACTGGCTAATGGAGAAAGAGGGAGATAGGGAATAGGGAGAGCCAGCAAAGACAAGCATCAGATAGGATTGAAAGCACATCCAGAGATAGAGCTGCGTCTCTGCACCGTCTGATTTAATGTTTCATTTAAGTAACTGGCCTCCACAAACAGAATCTAAGTCTGTCGTTGTGACAGAGCAGTAAATCTTCGAACTGTATAAACAGACAGATTTAGTTTACTGAATGATTTCTGATTTATTGAAGGGTCAATCTGCTAATATAATTGTTCTCTGAAAAGCTTTATTCTTCTCTAACCCATGTGGCCAACGTTTTTCGGAGTTGAGTCTCCCGTGTTGTTTCTATTTCTCTTATATCTAATATATGAGTGAGCCACGCCACTGCGCTGGATAATTCTGTCCTTCTCCACCATACTGAGGTTTATTTTTGGCACAATCTCACGTGTCGCTGTAAATACACACTCGTGTATCCAATTCCCTGCTAAAAATAGTCCTCAAAAGATAAATTACTTCCTGCTAGAGCTATGCTTACTATTGTAGAGTCAAAGAATATATTCATTATATATTCCTGATGAGTATTCAAAGCTTTGTGTCTTGTCAGATATGCATGGAGAGAAAACCAATCACTTTTTAGTCTGATTATTGGATTTGTCAACAACGGCAGCAATATGCAGTCTATGACGTCGGGAACTTTATTATTTTGTTTTTTAAACGTGTCATTTGATAACGTTGAACATTGAACAGTCTTTTCCACCCAAGCCTTCTGACGGACTCAATTGTAGAGAAGTAACTGTGGACCAAAGAGATAAGTCAACCCAGAAGCAGTCAGCAGCAAAAAATGAACAGGAAACACAGTCAATTCTTAAAAAGTTATTCAAATTCCTTCACTAAAAACAGGAAATGAGGAAAAAGAGGACGGTTAAAAGGTGGATGTGTCGTTTCCAAAGTGAAAAAAACAGAGCAACTGTCTCAAAATTTTGTCTCTTGGTTAGGGCTTCAACCATGGAGTCATCCTCTGACGAAGAGGAGGTCCGCACCTTCGTCCAAGTCATCAGTGAGAAGTACAACCCGGAGAATTTCCCCTACGGCCAAGGTCTGGGAGTCGTGATTCTGCCCAGCCCTCCAGGATCCCCCGTCAAAGGTGAGAGACGTTGATATCCAAAAATGTCCGACATATCAAACAGGATAAACACTGATCTGACGTCAGGGTCTCTGTTCCCTGCAGACCGCCTCTTCATGCCCAGTGTGCTGGTTCTGAATTACTGTGGAATCAGTAAAGCTGGCGATAAGTCTGACATCGCAGCTTTCTGTGCCCACGTGGTGGAGCTGGACCTGTCCTACAATCGGCTGAATGACTGGGGAGAGGTGAGTCTTTCGCGCTTTCAGTGGAGACGTTATCATTTTAAAATATGTGTATTTCAAGACCACGTCAGAGATCCTGATTCCTTTTTCAGATCATTTTCTCATCAGCTGATGAGACGGTGTGTGTCTTGTGACTCTCCTTTGCAAGTGGGAGAGACGAGACAAGTAAGGCCACGTGATGTTTAATTGCCAACACGTGTCAGAGGAATAAACTGGTGCAGTGTCTGGTATCTGTAGCTGCTGCTGCTGCTGCAGTGCCTTTCAGTAGCAGGACTATCGCTCAGGCTGTTTTTGTGCTTCAAAGAAAATGGCCTTTAATAACATTAACGACGCTCTGACGCATCGAAGTGCCTCAGTAGACAACGCCAGTGAATCAGCACACACAATATCAGGGCCTGGGAAATTGATCACAGCCGGCAGTAATGTTACCCATTCCACGTGTGCTGCTTTATTCTTATAAAAGACTTTAATGATAATGTCTCCACAGTAGATATTCTGACTTTTTACCAATGGCGTTAATGATGGTTTTCTTCTCCCAGTATCCCAGTAAGCTGTGACAGCATGGCAGGTCCAGATAAACTGAAGCTGAAAACCAATTGGATTTGAAATTTTATTCATTTTACTGTTTATAAGCAATTTGACTCCTGTGATGTCAAATTGTGCTGATGTGAATAGAATCCGTTTTCTTTTTAATGGCCCCAGTGGTACAGTAACTAATTGTCTCTCTAAGGTTTCCTATCTGTTTTGTATTTTTTCTTAATGTGGGTTGCCAGATCTGCACCATTGTGTCCAGCATCCCCCACCTGGACTTCCTCAATCTGAGCATGAACCCTCTGAGCGGCGTGGAGCTGGAGCCCAGCATGGCTGAGATTTTCTCCAGGGTCCGACGACTCGTCCTCATTAACACGCACGTCAGCTGGGACACCGTGCACACGCTCACACGACATACGCCGGAGTGAGTGTCAAAACATCCCTTTGCTGATGAACTGGTCAATCCCACAAACACTGTGACAGCCCTGATGGCTTGCCAAGCGGAGGGTGTCCCATTAAGGCTAATCTTAAACACAGCGGCCCAAGTTGGCTGCATGCTTAAACACCCAAACTCATATTTCCCTGCAGTGCAAGTGCTTCACAGTATCTGAAAAAAGTTGGGTCATACTAACTGGACACTTCAAACCTTTGACCAACTGGCTGCCCTTCACCTTCCAGGCTGGAGGAGCTCTTCCTTTGCCTGAATGACTACAACGCTGTGACAGAATCCCAGACGCCCTGCCCGTCCCTGCGCCTGCTGCAGATCACGGACAACCAGCTTCAGCAGTGGGCCGAAGTGAGGAAGTTTGGGGTGATTTACCCGTGTCTGAGCACACTGGTCCTGGCCAATAACAGCGTGGACTCTGTGGGAGACTCTCAGGAAACGCTGCAGCGCCTCTTCCCCAACCTGCGCAGCATCAACCTCAACAACTCAGGTCTGGCACAGGTCCGATGTTCGGTGCATGGGGGTGAACAAATATTCACTGTAGCCTTAAAACTCTCTGATGTTCTGTTATATAGGGCTTAGTACATGGGACGACATTGAAAGGCTCAATTTCTTCCCTAAGCTGGAGGAAGTCAAAGCAATGGGGATTCCTTTACTGCAGCCTTACAGCACCCAGGAGAGACGCAGCCTTCTATTAGCACAGTGAGTCTAAAGTTACACACACGTTAACTTATCTCAGCAGAGCGTGTTAACTAATTTACAGTCTATTCATCATAAATTCGAATATAAGTATGCATAAAGTTTGGAACGCCGCTCCCGCCTGCAGGCTGCCATCTGCTGTGGTGCTGAATGGGAGCGTAGTGTCTCAGGGGGAGAGAGAGGATGCTGAGAGGTTCTTCATCAGGTACTACCAGGACCGCCCAGAACAGGAGCTTCCAGAGAGGTACTCACACTCAGTCACCTCAATTTGATATGTTTTTAACCAGGTTTAAAGGCTCAGCTGTTATGTTTTTTTCCAGTGTGTTCAGAGATTTTGGTTACACAACTTTCCCTCCAGCCCCACCTTCATTTTTCATTGACACACAAACCAATTTGGTTCATTTTTAAGCGTCGGCAGTTCTGCCCGTGTTCTACGAACGCAAAACTCAAATTTCTCAACTGGTAACTGATATTTTTGCCAATCTACAATTATTAATTAACCCGGGGTGTCGGCAGCAGAGAGGAAGTGACTGACAGGACAATGGAGGAGGATTTGGCATCAAGGTGAAAAGCAGAAGCACTTAATTGGTGATGTTAAGAATTTAAAGCCAATTCAAAAAAATGAGCCTGATAACATGAATGTCTGATGAAGGTGATGGCATCGAGAAGAAACACTTCAACAGACATTGAGTCAAATAATCCAGTGTAATCTGTGCTTGCATTGTTGTCTTCAGTTTATTACCCCTTGTATTTATCTAAATGTATTTATTTAGTTTATAAATAGTTTTTCTATGACTTGATTATTAAAAGTGAAATATTTATTAAATTGTCAGCATCACATGTCACAAGTTCCTCAAGTATACTTTACCAACCAACAGTCCAGAACCCGAAGATATTCAGTTTTCACTCTTTGATTTGGAGAAAGTGTTTGCCTGTTAAACAAAATAATCAAATGTTTTACCAGTAAATTAATCCATCAGTACTTCTACCACAAGTTTCAGTGTCTCAAATCCATGAAATATTACAAAAATCATCCAAATCTTTAGCACCAGGTGTCAACATTTGCTTCCACTTACCTGGCTTGGTCTATGTGAACACCTGTAAAGCTGTAATAATAGAAACAACCAGCCCTTTGTCTGTGTATGATTTGTTTTTTTTGGGGTGTGGAGGGGGGGCGCTGCACTTGTCAGGGGCCGATAGCCGTTCAGAAAATTGCCCACGATCTTCACCGACTGCATTCCACTTAACCTGTTGGGGAGGGATTTGTGAAGGAAGGTGTAGTCCCTGACTTGGGGAAACTAACCTTTGGGAGACAATGCCACCAGTCTCTCCCTGCTCAATGAGCCCTTTGTGTTGGGAATTCTCTGATTGGAAAGCTGATACATGAGGTTGCAGGTTGATCTTTTTTCATTCTGATTTTTTTTTTTTTTTTTGTTAATATATACACCAACTCTGACAGTATCAAACCTTGAGTTGAGAAATTGATTTGCTTTCTGAGGTCATGTGAGGCTTGAATATGGTGGAGACAACTCCTGTCAGAGATTCCCGGGTGTCATGTCATGTCATGTCACTGCAACGATCTGCAGGATTTCAGTTAATTTCCCCGCTCTCCATATTCAACCACATGTTGAAGGTCTTGGTTCGGAGCCAGTTTGTCAGGGTAGGTTCGAGGTTAGGGATCACCATGGCTGCTTGTGGGTGTTACAGGGGTGTCGGACACGCTCGGTCAGCACTGAACACACCGCTATCCGCTTTCCTTTTTCGGACTCGGGCTGCAGACCTGCTACCTCGAGAGATCAGAGCGCTGTGGGGAAGGTCACAGCTTCTCAGGTGAACACATCTGACTCTGGCTCACAACTGAAAAACCTATACCAGACTGATGGATGGCCGATACACCTCAACAGAGAGGATGAACAGAGAGTTGTGGAGAATCTGGGAAAAGGGTAGGAGGTTGTGGGACCGGGAAAGAGAAAAATAATGAACAATATGTGTTGGCTGAACAGGAAGGATTAGTTGCAAGGAAAGAGTGAAAGAGACGACTGGCTTGAAGAAATCTGAGTCAGTGTGTTTGGTGTAATAAGTAGAGAAGGACAGAAAAGGGACTGGGCCTGGAAATGGGGATTTTGGGGTTCAATCTACTTTTTAAGCAGGCCGTCTTTCATCTGGAGTCACTAGATGAGCTGGTAAAAGTCATTTAAGATCTTGGACTGAATAGTTTCGTAATTAGCTCCGAAATGTGTCAATTGTGTTGCCGCTTCATTGTCCATTATCGAAGAATGCTGGAAAAGGCAGCTGGAATGCTGGCTTGTTATCGCAGACAGCATTACTTGCCCCATTATACCCTGGTTACCACCTTAAATGAAGCCTTTTAACTAAATGGCCTTTCCTAGAATGGCACTTTGTGCACTGTGGCCCCAGAGGAGAATTCCCAGGGTGGACTGCAGATTTTGGCCGGAAACTCTGGCCAGGGGACTGGCTTTGTGGAGGAGTTTTGGGGAGGGAAGGGAAATTGCTTTGATTGGCCCAGCTGTTAGAGTAGCCCTGAAAGTGAAGGCCTTTTCCCCTGGATTTTATTTAATCGTTCCGAGGTCCTTATCTAAAAAAACTCGTTCCCTCGAGGTGCCTGAGAGCTTTCTCACGGCGAGGAAGAGGCAGAGGCGGCGGCTTTTTTTTTTTTTTTTTTTTCTCTTGAGCACACACAAGGTACATTTACATCCCACCTGTCCGTGTGCTTACTTTAATTTACTTGGAAAAAAGGACAACCTGAACAGAAATGTCAGAAATTTGAGGTGGGAAAGCTGAAGCTATCCAAAAAAAAGGTTTTTAGCTGAATTTAGCTGAAAGTTTCATCCACAACTGGTCGATGGTCTGTGTAACTGTCAGTGATATTACGATGAGGGCTACTGAGCCTGATGCTCATAAAAGGGGTCACTATCTCTGGACGTTTCACAGTTAACTGTTCAAATCAAAATCTGCACATTTGCATCATTTTTATGTGAAAATTTAAACAAAATTGCCCCCAAATTTTGGGACGTAACACTTATTCCCTGTGTATAAAAATGGCAGCTTGTGGTTTTATGGGTGGTTTCACTCACGATTAGTTTTTTGACATTGATCCATTGTTGATGTGTTGCCAGAAGTTGGTGGGAACAGGCTTTAGTGTGCCATATGCCTTTTGCCATTATGATGATACCAAATCTGGCAACCCCAATGTTAGCATAAGACTCCTGGAAGTCTCCGGGGCAGTGTGTGTCTGGGGTTTTATTTGCTATCAGGTTGTACCCCCAGATTATGAGCCAAATTAGCTGTTTCTAACCTTCTTCTTGTCGTCGTCCCTTCAAAGTTTAATGTAATTATTATCAAGAGGACAAAATAACAAAAGTCCTAAATGATCTGACATGAGCCCTGGACTTTCCCAGGTACCACACACTCGTGTCCAAGTACGGTCAGCTGGCCCCGCTCGCGGAAGTGGACCTGAGCCCCCGCTGCACCACGGTGGACGTTCGCTGGGGGGAGAGGGTGGTGGCCGTCAGCCTCCGCCTGGAGCAGACGGTGGGCGACCTGAAGAAGCACCTCAAAGCCCTCCTCCAGCTTCCCAACAACGGCGTCAGGCTGTTCTACATCAACCGGGAGATGTGCTCGGTCTTGGGACCGGAGGAGTTGAAGTGCGGATGCCGGGCCCTCCACTCCTACAGCATCAGAGATGGGGATGAGATTCTGGTAGTGCCCAAAGTCAAAGGCCGCTGCAGCTCCTCACATCTATGAGTCCGTCCTCTAAAGACTAGGACTTAAAGGCTTTTTGATAAGGACGCTTACTGGATACCGAGCTTTGACCTAACTCTTTAAGATCAAAAAGAAGGGTTATATTTTCAGCCTTGAATGTAAAGATCTTTTCTGTCCACCGTATTGAACAAATTTATATGATAGTACACAATAGTGTATTTGCACACAGATGATCCATGTTCACAGAGTTAGTTACTTTGTAACTTGATTGCAATTTACATCTTTTTATGCTTTAAGTGGCTTGAGCTGCGAAAATAATTCATACATCTCATTGATGAAAAATGTTATGCAAATCCGAATGGGGCGGAAGGCATTTTCTGAAAGAAAAGACAGCTGCCATAATTATAATTGAACGCACAAATTGCACATTGGTTTCTAAAGCTAAACCCTGAGTATAATTGGTGTCTGATTGGGATTGAAGGGAATTGTTTATGGCTGTGGTTGAAAGAGGATTCCTGTCTAATCTTCCCCTTAAAAGCGAACACGGTCGGTAAACAACAAAGCTAATCTCAGTTCACTAAATGCCAAGATATCACAGGACCTTTCAACTTGCAGATGCTGGTATTGCCAAGAATTAGTGAATAGGGAAGAGTTTACATTAGCATTTTTACATTTTCATGATCATGACTGACTTTAAGAAGCTCTAATTTTCTAACTTTTGCTCCAGCAGAATCGATTTTCTAATGAGAATCGCTGTGTTCTTCCTGAGCAGTCGACTTCTCATGACTTTGGTTAAATATCCTGGGATAACCCCCGAGCTGGTGCACAAATACCGTGTGTTTGGGATACCACGGAGCACATGGCTGCTGCCCAGTCAAGGCGTCCTGGCAGAAAGACGAGACAAGTCTGAGGTGAGCTCGGGTCTGGGACGGAGAAAAGAAAGGAGTGGCGATGCTCATGTTACTGCTGGTTTTCTGTCCGTCCGGCCCATGAATGGAGCGGCTCTCTCTCCCTGCAGAGGCAGCTGAGAAACGCTGAAGGGCCCGGTCTGCTTGGTAACCGCACACCAGCCGCCGTGTCACGGACACGGCTGCTGCATTTAGCCCAGAATGGGCTCACCCATCAGGCCCGAAGCCCCTCACCCACTCTCACAAAAAACCTGACACTGCTGGTGATGTGAGGTCGTGAACTTTAGCATTGGCTCACACTGGCCAGACTTCCAAAGCAGAAATTTACCTTAATCTCATCTCTAATCTAACAAAAGCAGAATATTCTTCAGAGAGATATTTAATCTACCAAAAAAAAAAAACCCAATAAAATAAAAGGTACAATCTAGATAGAAAAATTATGCAAACGTTGTGCAATATAATCCAGCTACAAACAAGGGCAAGTCATAATCTATTATTACAAAAGAAATCACTATTAAATTTACATTTATGCAAGTTTGAGAGCATTAAGCTCTTTTTTTTTTTTTTTTTGGATTTAGATGAATATGGGACACAAGTTTACACGCCAGCGGAGAAATATGAAAAATATTCCCTACTCTCTCTCTCTCGACCAAGTAATTTCAAATAACCAGAAAAAGACCCGAAGGGTTTTTTCAATAATGCTGTAGCTCCAGCCTCTGCACTGATCGGGGCAGATCGAAGGCTCTAAATGAAAAATGAACAAACTCTGTGTGTTTTGCTCGATGCAACATCTTAACAGGAGCATCACGACTCCAACATCAACTGCCTTTGTTCACAAACAGTGACCCAAGCCGTTCTTCGTCTTCTTTCCTTCAAAGGAAGCAAATGACTTTTAGCTTTGTGATAAGAAATCCTTCTGGAAATGTGCTGAGGTGCTGTCCTGATCGCTCCTCTTTTTGTGTAGTAGATGACTGGAGATCTAATGTTTGATTTTATTTTTTTTGCTTCTTCGTTTTTTGTCTCAACTCTGTTGCATTATATTATATTATGACAAAATGGATACATGAGAAGTAACAGAATGAGCATTTTGTGGTTGGTTTGCATGTTCAGATATTTCTTGATGTGTGATTTCAAAATTTGTGCGTGATGTGTGATTTCAGGGAAACAAGGTCGCTTATGGGCATTTGTAATTTTGACATTTTAAAAAAATATGTCACACTCATCTTCATTCTGCAATAATACCAAATACAAAGATTATGGATTTAAAAAGAAAAAACTATATAATAGTTGCTAATCTGTAATGCAGTTTGCCTTGTGCTTTTAGGTATATGGTGTTTAATTTATATCACGTTGTAGTTTCTTGTGCGTATGTTGACATTTGCATTTGTAAAGTCTTGTTTTTGCTTTCTTGAGCTCTTGATGCCATTTCTACACCTGTACTGTATAATGGTGCTTTCACTTCACTTAAAGAAATAAATTATAATTATTCCACCTCATTACAATGTAATATATATATATATTGTTGTTGTTTTGATCAGGCTGACAACAGGAATATCGATTCAATCCAATAGATTGGATTCTCTTTCCTTTTACTTTTTTTTTTTTTTTTTTACCGCTCTTGCTCCTGCTTGGTCCTATTTGCATTACCAGCGGTCAGCATTGCCTTTTTCACAGACTGTTTGATCTTAAACGTTAAATGATGTTCTATGCTAATTTCATGGCTTTAGCTGGAAGCAGGAAACATAATTTTCCGAGGTTGACATAATTTGTGCGTGTGGAGTAATGCACAACAATGGGCTCATCAAAGGAGCAATTCTACATAGATGAAGTTTATAATACTTGTGGCTTTCACCAGTCTGTTTTCCACAACTGCCCTGATGTAGGATGTGTTAAGGAAGGGGTGCAGCTGATGGAGTTCAGGTACAGCTTTCCGACATGCATCGACTGCTGACTGAGTTGTGCACACAGTTTAAAGCTTTGCATCTGTGTAGATGTTCACAAAAGCACATTTACACTTTCATCTTTCACAGTGTCTTGCGATGGACCTGAACTGGGACGACTTCTGCCTTCTTGCCCTGGTAAGAGTGCATTTACTCAAAGTGGTGCATTGGTGAAGTGTCTTGTTGCTGGATTTTGTGGCCCGTGGTTGTCAGGATTTGATTCTTTTTCTGGACAAATTTACTTGTCATTACTGTTCAAAAAATATGTTCTATTCATAATTGTCAAAGAAAAGACATGTAAATCACCGATTTGTTACACAAACTTTGCAAACATTGCTAAAATTGCTTGCGCTAACTTCCTCTGACTGTGTCAAAGCCCTGATTGAAAGGGAAGGTATGAAGTCAGACAACTCGTGTTACAGGGCAGAATGTACATGTGAGCGGCATCCACAGCTCTGTTTCACAAACTGAATGTTTGGCTGTGAAGAAAATGGGATTCTGCAGATCTTCTCACTTTCTGGCAGTCGAGTTGCATCGGGTCCATTCCATGTGTCAGGCGGTGTTTCGTTTCTGGGGCATTCCCTCTATTTCCCCCGACTCTTCTTTCTCCTCCAGCAGCGTTACTCTGATCTTGTGTGGGATTTCTGTGCCACCCGCCCCCCAACACACCTTCACTTCACACCATGCTGACCTCTACCTTTGCTTCCCTCCTTCTGGTTTTCTTCGGTATCTTTTGGTCTGCTCACCCCGCAGCATTTAGTGCCACCATGTATTTGATGCTTTAGGTTTTTCGTGGAATTTTGTTGTCAAATATTAAATGGACTGACAGAGGATCAATTCCCACCCCGAAAACAGGGCAATGTTTTAACTTAATCCAGTGAAATATATCGACCTCTGTCAGACACTTTTGGACAGACTGTTGTAATCCTGAATAATCCTGAGGATTTTGTTGATCCTCAGACTTTTCTTCTACCACAATGAGGTTGATATTTTGAAGGAAATGCAGCACAATTTCTTTGGTGTTCCACCAACTTTCCTGCTTGTGCCTCCAGCAAATGGGCATTATTTGATTTGGAATGACATAACTCAAACAATAGGGTTTACAATTTACAACTGCAACACGTATAATTGGAGGGCTATTAGACAATCGACACTCATGAAAAACTCATTGTATGAAGTTGTTGTTAGATGTTAGCTAATTCAAAGTCAGACCGGAGATGGAAGACGGGTGCAGTTGCATTGTATCGATCTCGGATACCACCCTCTTGGGTAAAAAGGACCTGGCTGTGCTGTTGGTCCATTGATCTGACCCTGATTTGCCCCATTGCTTTATGAAATGGGACTGAGGGCGGGGGGGCTGAGCGGGGCCTTTTGTGTGCTGAGGTGAAGGAGTCACTGGGGTAAGAAGGTTTGGGTTACTGGAAGGAGGGTCGCCATTGTCAGTGGAAAGGAAGGAAAAGAGGGGCAGGGCAGAGCTAACCGTTGGGCATGAGGGTTGAATTAGAGTGGCCCTCTCTACGGATTAGGTGACTACCAAAGAGCTCAACGGGTATCCAGTCCAGGACCTTCTTTGTGAAGGTCAGGCTTGATGGATTTCTCCAGAACTTGTGATGGTGGATACTTTGAGCCTGTTCCCACACAGTACCGCCCTTCTGCTTGGAAACCTTTGATCCAAGTTTTTTGGTTCCCGTAAACAGATTTAAAATGTCTTGATTGGTTCTAATTGGAACTTCTTGATATAAAATGTTTTTGGATATTGCATTCTTTTAGTGCACGGTTCCAGATCTCCCCCATTTACAGGTCATCCAATCATCAGATGGACGATTTGATATTGTACTGAATTGCAAATGAATGGGTAAAAAAAACAAAACACAAAAAACGAATACTAAATATTAATTTACTTTTTGGTACATTTTGCTACACATTAAAGAATCGCTTGATGTATTATTGACATTGATCAGAACCGCCCCAAGTTCAGAGAAGGTTATCATATCCGATAATGTTTCATTCATTTGAGAGTGTGAGAACTGGGGTGTATCAGCCGCATCTTTTTATACTCCCCACTTCCAAAAACACAACCCGCAGACCAGGAGGATCCCACCTGGCCAGAAGGTCACCTCTAACTGTCGGTTTTCCTGTCCTTCTTTGTGCAACGCTCTCGTTAAGAGTATGTGACCATTTACACAACAAGGCGTGGGAGGTATAAAAGACGCCTCCACAGAGAGCCTTGGTGCTGCTTAATGGGAACCCGGGCCCTGCCCTCAGTCCTGGAGCCTTTCACACGTCTTGCTCCCTGCCTCTCCAATTACTTCCACTGTCCTACAGCAACAAAGACCCAACTGACTGCCCGTTCCTTCCCAGACTCTATCAGTGTGGATCCACCTGAGATTTCCCTTCGCTATCTCTCCACCATCTATGGAAATTAAGTGTCTTGTGTAACCTTGTAAATGAGGTTGGACCTAATTAAAAAAAAAAGGAGGTACACAGTCTCCAAAGTGACTCATGTTAATTCTGTAACTCTACCTACCACAAAGCAAGGTTTTAGACTGTGTGGGTGTTTCTTTTAGGGTTTTTTTTTTTTTTTTTTTTTTGGTCCATAAGTGCCCCAGAGTGAGACTGCACCATTTTGGTGAGTTTGTGCTCAGATGCCCTGAGCTTTTAATGTACTGAGTTCACGCAGTACATTAAAAGCTCAATAGAGGCCTAATCCAAAGGGCAGCGTGTAGGTGGACCTCATTTTATACCCGCCAAGTCACAAATGAATTTGAATGGGGAGAAATTGAGACCAAATGAAACATTACTAAGACGTGAATAAGAATAACTTCTTGGTAATTAAATGTATTCCCCCTCGCCCAAAAAAAAAAGGATATAAAAGGCTCAGTGTTTCCACCGAAGACATTTTATCATCATTTGGCTCACTGCAGGTGTTAATGACAGATCCAGCTCAATAGACTCAGCAGACTCTTTGTACAAAGCATTCCTCTTCTCGTCTCTTTGGGCTTTTTTCCTGTTCCCTCCATCTTTTCCAGTTCTCTGACCTTCTCTCTCTCTCTCTCTCTCTCTCCGTCTTACATGTTGCTGGTTTAACTCCCCTTCTTCCTCAGATTCCTATGCCGTCCCTCCCCTCGCCTTCCCTCTCCTCCCCACCTACCCCCCTTGCCCAGACACTGATCTCAGATTAAGTCGAACACTATCCCAGCTAAAGTTTGCACCTGCTTCCTGAGGCAAAGCTCATTCCACAGCTTCCACGGGAGCTTTTCACTCTAGATGTTTTTCTAAGGACTCCCCTGTTCCAAACACTCAATACAAAACTCTGGATTGTTGTTTCCACTTCTGGTAATCTTGTGGCTTGCTGGAATTGGAACAATTCAAAGGTTTTTTATCTGGAAATCTAACTCCTGCACAAACCCTCTTTTTCTTTTCATCACTTCAGCAGTTATCACCTCCGCTGCCTGTTTTTGCTCCATCCATCACTGTCACCCCCTCTCTGTGGATGGTCCTCCACTGGATGGGACTTTGCTGTGAGGAGGTTGCCAGGTTAGACTATTAAGGTGCTAGATGTCCGTCTTTTGAAGGCAGGTGAGTATACCACTTCTATTTCCTCCCTTATAAGATTTCACACTTTCACAGTGTGGCACCAAGTAACCTGAACTTTCGTCTGAAACATTTTTTTCAATTGCTAAAAACACGGACTTTCCTCTATGTGCAATTCTTCAACTTATTTATTTTTTTAAATTATGTAAATCTCCAAAAGTATTAAGTTTTTTTTGTTTGTTTGTTTTTTTAATCTAGCCGTTTTATGTGTTAAATTGAGCTATTCGTTGTAGTTTGTTTAAGCATGAATATTAAGCATGAGCAGCTAAACCCAACAGTGTTACATCACTATCCAGTATTTGACAAGAGGAAAAATAACAACAATTATTTTGTTTCTTGCCTTTAATCATCCTGAGACATCTAATGTTTATATCAGAACCAATTGTGAAATCTGAACCCCACTAATGTGATATTTCCTTTAACTGGTATTAGAATTAAGCCGGAATTAATACTATTCCATTGTTATTATAAGAGTTTTACTTCAGGTCAGTTATAAATCCAACACAACTTCACAATTTTTAAGCCTCAAATAAAAAATAAAAAAAAAATCAGGAATAAAATAAATTTTATCGAGTGAGTGACTGAACCTGAACTGAACCAGCTGTTACAGATCAGTGCACGACTCCGAAGATAACCACGTCTGCGTCATTTTTGATGTTCCAGAGAGCTTTATCTTAATTGCCTGCTAAAAGGCATCAAGTTAATGCCTGTCAGACGAGGTGGTGAGCTACATGAGTCAAAAGAGCAATTGTGTTAATCTTTTGGTTGACAGTGCATGATGAGGGGTCGATGACATTACAGCAGACCTCTCTCAGCAGTGTCCACTAACTTTGGCTCACCTGAACACAATTTCACGTCAAACTGAATATAATTCACACGTCAACAGAAATGAGACATTAGCAAGAATAATCTAATCAATGTGACATACCTTATATACTGCAGTTTGTTTTTTTTTTTGAATGACTGGTTAATATTTTGAACAAAGATTGTGTGTCGATCTGCCACACTTTGATGATTACACTTTAGCTCCAAGCCTGTTGTTTGTCGAATTACTCTCAACTCACCGGGTCCACTTAATATCTTTTTTAGACCTCTCAGTGCCGTTGAATCCAACTTCAGCTCAACGGACTTACCACTTATTCTTATTTCAAAGGGGTTTCTATTACCATTGTGGTTTATCTGTACATAGAGACTGGAGCAACACACAATGACAACAATACTCAAAAAATAAAGAAAACAAGCTTTGATTTTTACACAGCAAATGTTATATTTTGATCCAAGAAACTACAAGCGTTTATATAATAAGTGTGAAAAACTCCAAAGGTATCAGTACACTAGGCCAGCTAATCCCTTGAGAGATTTTAACTGAACATTATTCTCTTGCAACATTTTTCTTTTAAACAATCTGACCCAGATTTGAAACCTTGGCAGCTAATTCATCACCCAAAAATATTTCAGCTAAATTTGGGATAAGCCAAACGTCGTAGTACAACAGTGGGTGTGATACTGATTGGAACAATAACAGATGACACCGCAGATTGAGAAAGGCTGTACATCTAAAAAGCTCTTAAGGGTTCTGGCAACCAAGTTTGAAAGCTTGATCCTATTTCATGAAATAATCAAATAGAAACTTTTAGGAAGTTGCCGTACGGTGACTGAAAAAATTCTGCCAACTTGGCTGTATAGTCTGCTATGCCGATGGGAGTCATGCCAAAGCAGGGACTGAACAACCCCAAAGGGCCACTGCAAGGACCTTGGCAATTCAAGCCTGCTCACTTAAAGCCATTAGTGCCCCGGTGTTTACGCTCCTTTCCCTTTAGCCAACAGGGCATGGATGGTTCCCAAACAGAAGTGGTAATGAGGTCCTAAGCAGCCTCTCCGCTGCAGACACAGAAACTCTGGAGCAGAGTGGGCCGGTTTGGTCGATCTGCAGGGAGCGAAGCCACAGACAGGCCTGTAGTTCACTGTTGCAGGGTCACATGGGACCGTAAGGAAAATGTGATCCTGACACATTGTTCTGGCACGCATAATGGGGCCTTTTCAGGGCTCCTCGAGGGAGACCTGGGAGCCTGATCTTAAAGAAGAAACATGGCGTTGCTGTGATGGCTCCCCCTCCTCTCTACTTCTGTCCAGTAGCCTTGTTTATGAGAAGCTGTCCTATGACTCATGTTATCCTGGGTTGCCATTCGCCAAACGTTAGTTTAACATGATCTGTTTGTTTGTTTGTTTGTTTGTAGAATGGTCAGGCCAGGCTGTCCAGTCATTCTGCTTCACCTGTTCAGTATCTTTGCCCGGGCAGGAGGTACGCTACAAATGCTGATAGACCCCAATATGAAGTCATACCATAAAGTCATTCTGTCCCATAAAGACATCTGCTATGACTCATGAATTATTCTCGTTTCAGCAAGCGCTCAGGATATCCTGTATCCCTACGGACCCAGCCACAGGGATCTAGAGACCCCCAAGATGGATGATGGGAGTTCTCCTGAAATTACTTTGCTCATTCCCTTTATTTTCTTCAATGTTCCTTATCGTTCCATCTACGTAAGCCTTAAACACACTCTTATGATAGGACATCAGGAGGCTCTGATCCATCAGCCTTAAAATTTTTTATTGCTTATAGCTCATAGCTTATAAATCTATAGTTTACAATGCTAAAACAAAAGCCTGTCTTTTCTGTCCACAGGTCAACAACAATGGTGTGATCTCCTTCAACGTGCAGGTTAGCCAGTTCACACCGGAAGCTTTTCCTCTGAGCGACAGCAGATCGTTTATTGCTCCACTCTGGGCAGATGTGCACAACGGCATCCGTGGAGACGTCTACTACCGAGAGTCCACCGAGCCAGAATTACTGGAGAGGGCGACGCAAGATGTCCGGAAGTACTTCAAAAGCACCCCCACCTTCACCGCCGCCTGGGTCTTCATCGCAACATGGCACCAAGTCACCTTCTATGGAGGAAGCCAGACAACCCCAGTAAAGTCACATAAATATCTTGGGAAAGAATTGGGACATTTAAAAAGGTTTTCAGTGTTTAAAACTAAAAGGAAAAGCCAATATTTTGTTTCAGTGGAAGGGACAAGGAAAATATTCTTCACTCTTGAGGGAACAGTTTAATGTAATTAAGAATGAGAGAGTTGAGATAATTTTTATCTCTGTGTGTGTCATGAAAAGATTTTGTACCAATCCGAGCAGGGGCGAAAACTGCTGGCCTGGCCCTTCCAATTCCAGATTGCTGAACAGAAACCTGTGAAACATCAAAGCACACATTGTCTTTAGTTCCTGTATCTAAATAATTCATATAATACATAATGAATTGTTTCACTGGGAACAATATGCACAGCACTTTCTAGTCTTTTTGCTTTGCTAGGCTAAACGCAGCCTGAACTGACGGTACCTCTATGCAAGACCAGTGAGCATTCATTCTGTTATCAGCCCATCAAGAGTATTTAGTTGTCAAATTACATAAAAGCATCTTATGGAATCTTTATATGAATGTTATACGAATGCTTTTCAGTGTCAGGCAGGCCAGTGAAATACTGTGGGAGTCGATGTGAAGACACTTAAACATCTTTTGTGTTAGAGACACAAAATTGATGCCAATAATATTTCAGAAAAACGTTTCAACGTTGCTCAGTTGTGAATATTTCCTATCTTTTCTTTTTCTTATGACATCTGCAAGAGACCATCTTTATCTCATTTCTTTTTTTTTGGTATGATTAAAGGTGAACACATTCCAGACTATCCTAATATCAGATGGTGTCACATCCTTCACAATGTTCAACTATGGAGAGATCACATGGAGCACCGGGACAGCCAGTGGTGGAGATCCTTTAACGGGGCTGGGTGGGACAACAGCTCAGGTATTCTCCCAGTGGCCCTGAGATGATTTTATGAGTGAGAATGATAATAATGATGTGCGATAATCGTTGGACCTCATGTGGCTCTGCCTTTTCAGGCAGGATTTAACGGTGGAGACATCGGTCACTTCTTCAACCTGCCCGGATCGCGGTCAAACGAGGTAGTGAACATTGAACAGTCGACCAATGTGAATATTCCTGGCCGCTGGTTCTTCCGTGTAGACACCGAACTGATCGATCCTGCCAACGGCTGCAGCTACAATGGCGAGTTCAAATGTTAAACTTCTTAAAATCAGCAAGCATGAGGTCAGTCTGTGAAACTTGGGATTGAAATGACTCTTATCTGTCTTTTCTACATCCTCCTCAGGGCGCTTTTACAGGCGAGGTGAGATATTCTGGCTGTCTGACCAGTGCTCCCAGCGCTGCCGCTGCCTCGACATCGACAACAAGGTCCAGTGCCAGGAATCTCCATGTGGGCAGCTGGAGACCTGCGAGCAGCAGGAAGGAGCCTTTTACTGCCAGCCGACCCGCACCAGCACCTGCGTCGTATTTGGCGACCCCCATTACCACACCTTTGATGGCTTCCTCTATCACTTCCAGGGCACCTGCTCGTACCTGCTGGCTCGGCCCTGCTGGGAGGTCACCGGCCTGCCCTACTTCAGTGTGGAGGCCAAAAATGAAAACCGCGGGGTCGCCTCTGTTTCCTGGCTGAGAGATGTCACAGTGGATGTGTACGGTCACAGGGTGTTGCTACCCAAAGGAAGTTTAGGAACTGTGCAGGTGAGAACGTGCAAGTCAGGGCTCAGCGCAGTATTTGGTTAGTGTGTGTTTATTGTTTGTGCTTTCAAAATCCTGTGATCATCTTAGAGGAGAGGTTTGGATAGTAAACAGATCACTGATTATATCAATGATGCATCTCCTGGGTTTCTTTGTAATGTCCAAATACAAGCCGATCGTTAAAGTGAGAGTTTAAAAAAAAAAAAAAAAAAAAAAGACGAAGAAGGTGTCGACAGTATATATAGAAAAACTGTGTATACAGGTTTCTGTGATCATCCTTTCTCTTTTGTCTCTCAAGGTGGATGGTTTGACAAAGACCTTACCAGTCCAGCTCGAGCTTGGTGCTGTCAGGGTGTATCAGTCTGGTGTTGCCGTTGCTTTGGAAACCGACTTTGGACTCCTGGTAACTTACGATGGCCAGCACTATGCATCCATCTCCCTACCCAGCTCCTACTTCAACAATACTTGCGGCCTTTGTGGTAACTATAACGACGACCCAGCCGATGACCCCGTGCTCCCCGACGGTTCTCTGGCAGAAAGTGTGGTAGAGTTGGGGGGCAGCTGGCGAGCGGAGGACACGGACTGGCGGTGCACTGATGGCTGTGCCCAGAACTGCAGCGTATGTGACCCTCTTTCAGAAGCCTTCTACTTTCGCCCAGATTACTGCGGGCTCATCAACAAAACTGACGGGCCTTTTAGAGACTGCAGAGCTGTAGTGGACCCAACAGCCTTCGTGTATAGCTGTGTGTATGACATGTGCAGCAACAGGGATAACATCACCACACTCTGCCAGGCCATACAGGCCTATGCTCTGGCCTGTCAGGCCCTGGGTGTCACGATACGACCCTGGAGAACACGCACCTTCTGTGGTGAGATTCAGTTTCATGTGTTCACACGCATCTGTTATCCTGCAATTATTTGTGTCACTTGACATTATTCCTTCTTTCCTATTGGCTCTAAGCTTTATCATGTCCAGAGTACAGCCAGTACCAAGTGTGTACAAGTGCCTGCCCAGCCTCCTGCTCAGACCTCACCGCTCCCCTGTATTGTGCCCACCCCTGCACTGAGGGCTGCCAGTGTGACCCCGGTTATGTTCTCAGTGGCAGCCGCTGCGTACAACATGAGGACTGTGGCTGCGAGCACAATGGCCTCTATTACCCCCTCAATTACACTTTCTGGGCAAGCTCCAGTGGTGAAGAAGGTGAATGTACCTTCCGCTGCTCCTGCGGACCTGCAGGGGAAGTCTCCTGCTTCAACGAGTCCTGTAAGGAGGGGGAGGTGTGTGTGGCGGAGGTGGGCCTCCTGGGTTGCTACCCTCGGAGGGAGGGAATGTGCTCGATCACCCAGAACTCGGTGACGTCCTCCTTTGATGGCACCTTCCTGCTGTTCCCAGATGACAGCTCCTACCACCTGCTGAAGCTGTGCAGTGGAGCGCCAGCTAATCTTTCGTCAGTGGAAGTAAAGATAGGCAGACGGCTGGTCAACAAAGGCCCTGATTGGAAAAGACCTGTGGTCGTAAAAGTGTCCAACACTGAAGCTCAGATGGGAGGGACAGATTTTGACACAGTAAAGGTTAGTATTATCTTTGCAAAGCTTTCTTTTCTATTATCAGCCGTTGAATCTCGTTGGTTACGACTCCCTTTTTGTATTCCAGGTGAATGGTGAACAAGTGGCGCTTCCATATGTCCATCCAACAGAGACAATGATGATCTACCGAGTGCCGGGTAACGCCACAGTGGTGGAGTCCCGGGGCCTGATTCGCGTCCACTACGCACGGCAGGGGTTCCTCAACATCTCCCTCTCCACCCTCTTCTACAATCTTACTTGCGGCCTATGCGGTGTCTTCAATAGCAATGCCACCGACGACCTTCGCCTCCCTAACGGACGCCTGGCAGAGTCTACGGAGCAGTTCACAGAAGGCTGGCGTGCCATTGCAGATGACCTCACCTGTAATGGCGACTGTGATGACTTGTATCGCATGTGCACAGATTTACGTCTCTACCAGAGTCCCTGGATGTGTGGCAACATCAATGACCCGGGGAATAGTTCCTTTCTAGCCTGTCATGCCGTGGTAAACCCCTCGCCATTCTTCAGGAACTGCTTATATAACATGTGTGTAAAGGAAGGGAACCGTTCGGCCCTGTGTTCCTCACTGCAGGCGTACGCCAGCGCCTGTCAGGATGCTCAAGTGGGCCTTACGTCCTGGAGGAGTGCCACCAACTGCCGTGAGTACCTGTCACAAAGACTTTGAATGTCTGGCATGTGAGATGATACTCCCAGTAAAAGATATATGAAAATACCTCATCTTGGTAACAAACGAGCTAGTCTACAAAAATCTTTATTTCCATCAATGAAAATAAATCTACAAACTATCAATATTGTTTGAATTTGATAGAAACTACGAAGTTTAGCCAGAATCTCCCAACTTCCTGCTGCTCTCTTTTTTTTTTTTTTTTTTCTTGTCGCACCTTTTGGGCTTATATTTGTCTTTTCAGTGATCTTTATTTCAACTTTGTTTCAACGTTTCAAATAGCTGTGAACGTTTCAACAAACATACACAGCTAGCATTAAACGAAACATTCTCAGATACAGCTGGACAAAAACAATGATAATAATAACAGGAAAATATCGAGTGCATGAATGGGAAACAGAGTTTTGGATATTGCTCTCGGCTTGTTTGAGATTCAGACATCAGGTCCAGGTGACATCCAGTCCAACTTTGGCTGCTAACAAGGACGAAATTAAAAACCTCTCAAAGCCATCATTCACTGCTTCAGGGGACAGAGCTGATGATCAAAACAAAGCTCGATCATGCTGCTAACATGGTTTGGTCTTTGTCTCACTCTCCCTTCTGTCTCAGCTCTTCCCTGTCCAGAGAACAGTCATTTTGATGAGTGCACCAGCGCCTGCCCTCTGACCTGCGCCAGCTTGGATGAGCCCGAGGAGCCCTGTCCTCTGCCATGCCAGGAAGGGTGTCAGTGTGAGGAGGGCTTCGCGCAGCGTGATGGCCTGTGTGTGGCGCGCAGCGACTGTGGCTGCATGAGCCAGGGGCGCCAGCTGGCCACCAATCAGACTTTCTGGACGGACTGGGAGTGCCGGGAGCGCTGCTACTGCAACGGCTCCGACAACAGCGTATACTGTCAGCTGACACCCTGTCACCCCGAGGAGTACTGCCAGGAGACCGACGGCCTGTATTTCTGCCAGCCGCGCACAGAGGCCCTGTGTGTGGCCGCTGGTTATGGACACTTCCTGCCTTTCGGTGATGTACCATTTGAGCTGCAGAGCTCCTGCACCCTCAGGATGGCCACCACCACCTGCGGGAGAGAGAACGGAGACCGTGCAGCCATCGCTGGAACTTTTCCTCAATTCAAACTGGCAGTTCGTAACGAGGAAAGAGACACAGGCCAGGCAATTTGGGTGAGGGGCTTTGTACTGGAGGTCTATGAATACGAGATTGAAGTCTCTCGAACCTACAAAAACACTGTTACGGTAAGTGCATGAACTGTTCCTCCGCAAACAAGGTTAACTTAATGGAGGAGAACCGAGTGAAACGTTTTATTACTTTGGTGTTGAGCTCTATGAGTTTGTACAATTTGGTGCAGATCCAGATAATAACCTGGATGTGACAGATGTGAGAGTAAATGTGGCAGAAGTAGAGTAAATGCTCTACTGAGTGTCATTCTAGCTAAGATATATAATTTAAGAGAGTTTCTTTTCTTTCTTTCTTTTTTTTTTTTTTTTACATGACCTGTGAAGGTCAAAGTTGTAGTTTTGGTTTTTGTTTTTTATGTGAGGACATTTCTAATCAAGCTGATAGGATAACCAGGCGGAGGGTAAAATTCCTCTTTGATTGGCTTAAGGTGGATTGAATTTCAATGGGCATCTTTTATCAGGCTGGAATTGGCTCAGACAAAACGCTGACCCTGAGTGACATTTGGAGCGTGTTCACAAACTGCCGAAGAGATCTGAGCGGGAACAGAAATGACACACACACACACACACATTTTTTCTCAATCTTAGGGAGTCTTTTTCTCTTGCTATCAATTCAATTATATGAGGAATAATTTTCCTGTTATCCAGTGGTGCTCTGGGTTTTCCCCCCATAGTTTGAAAATGTGCAGGGGATTTTAAGGTAAATCTGTGAAACTGGAGCCCGTTTTATTGATTCTGTCTTCACTCAGGTGAATAAGGAGCGTTTGTACCTTCCACTGAAGCTGGGCCCATCTAAGGTCAACATCTTCACCTTGGGCATGCAGCTCATTCTGGAGACAGACTTTGGCCTGAAGGTGGCCTTTGACTGGAGCACGCTCCTCCTGCTGACTTTGCCCCGCGACCTCTACAACGCCTCCTGCGGCCTTTGCCAGGGCATGCCCTTATCCCCCCCCACCCTCACCACCGCTGACTGGGGCATGGCCTGGGCAGAGAGGGACACCTTCTGCCAGGTGGGTTGTGGAGACTCCTGCCCACGCTGCGGCCTGGCAGAGAAAACCGTGCAAATGGAAGCTCCTCTCATGCTGGTCGACGGCACCATGAATGTGGACGGCGACAACGGGGTGAACGAGGTCAGCACAGGCATACGCTTCCACCTCGGAGATGGGCTGTACGTGTTTGTGGAGCCCGAGGCGGTGAGGCTGTGCGGCTTGATTGTGGATCGAGGGGGCGTGTTTGCACGCTGCCACAGCAAGGTGGCACCAGCCTTCTTTTATCAAAGCTGCCTGCAGGACACCTGCTTGGACCAGGGAGCCCAGGACACAATCTGTAACTGGCTGCAGATCTACGCCAGCACCTGTCAGACCCAAGGAGTGCCGGTTACCGGCTGGAGGAGCGACACACCATGTGGTGAGTCCAGCCTCACAGTAGCTGCGTGTGCAGTGGACCTCCTTGGTTTGTATACGTTTGTGGTACTTACACGTTTGGATAGTTTTTGTCTATCCGTCCTTTATAATACATTACAGGTGAATTAGACACCTTATTGCTTCTCACACTGATTGGATGACCTCAGTTACTGTGAATCATCTGCAGAACAGCCGATCAGCAGTTTTTGTGGAGGGCTGTTTCATTGAAGAGCTAATGACAGTAAAAAGTGGGGATAATTCACAGTTAGACGTTTGTCTGGCAAAATATGATGAGCTGAATCTTTCAATGTGATTAAGTTTATATATATATATTATTTATTTAATCAGAAAGTCACATTGAGATCCAGACCAGATTGTCAAGCGACTAAAGGACAAAGACGTATAAATATGAGAAATGTTTAGTTTATATGTACAATCATATATATATATATATTAATATAAATACTGGGTATATATTTAAATCAGGATGGATGAAATGACAAAAATGTGATAATTAGTCAGCTTTAGAGGGTGGTTGTGTTTTTTTGGGGTTTTTTTTCCCACAAATGGGAGAATGAGTCCACTGTCGCTGCTGTGGAGCTGCACGAGCTCGAAATGTGGACAAATGAGTGTCCCTTCAAATATTGTCCACAAATATTTCCCCTTGAAAAATCAACACTTGTTAACACTGGAACATTTCCTGTTAGTGTGTGTGTGTGTGTGTGTGTGCGTGCATGCATGCACTGTGCTCAGTGTAATCATTAGCTAATGTCTTTGCCAACCTGTCTTCTCCCAGTCCAGAGCTGCCCCCCCAACAGCCATTACTCCAGCTGCATGTCGGTCTGCCCGCCCCAGTGCGCTCCTGCCCGGGGCCAGAGGGACTGCGGCCAGGACTGCGTGGAGGGCTGCCAGTGCGACCAGGGATATGTGCTCAACGGCAAGACCTGCATCCTGCCTCAAAACTGTGGCTGCTACACCGACGGCAAGTACTATGAGGTCAGTGTGGCATCCGGTGCTACGTGGAAATTTATTTTTTTTTTTTCCATCTGCCCATCAGATTCATTGCTGCTGGAGTCACTCCCATATGTGCCAGGTCACAAAGTTAATTAACAACAGGTCAAGTTTCTTTCAGTTTTAAGTGAGCTGGGCACATTTTGCACAAATATGATGTTTGACTGAGTTTTAACAAGGCTCTAATTTAACTAATTAAATAAAATATAGAATGTGTATGGAAGAAGAAATATTGTTTTCAGATTTTAGTCTCTACAGATGGCCCTTGATGCTAACGTCACATTTTTCAAAGTTGTATTTGCATAAAGGAATATTTTATTCATTGTAGTTGTCAGCTGCAACTAATGACTTTTTCCTGTTATAGATAAGTTTTTGTTGTTGTTGTTGTTTTTGGCTCTTCTAATAAATCAATTCATCATTCAGGCTGGAGAATGTCAGGAAAATTAGCCATCACAGTTTCATCTGTAGTTTGGTTTCCCTCCTCCTTATATACACAGTAAAAATCCTGTTCTGTCAGTCTACTAATCGGTTCAATTAATAAACGGCAACCTTTGTAGCCCAAACAGCTGTTTTGGAACAGCGACTGCACCAAACGCTGCCAGTGCATCGGACGAAACCTGATCCAGTGCGACCCAAGGCGCTGTAAGGCAGAGGAGGAGTGCACCCTGCGCCACGGGGTGAGGGGCTGCTTCGCCCGGCGGTCCCAGCACTGCGTGGCATCGGGCGGCGGCGTCTTCAGGACCTTCGACGGGGCGTCGCTGAGGCTCCCGGCCTCTTGCTCGTTTGTCTTGTCCACCAACTGCCACAAGCTTCCCGACCTCTCTTTCCAGCTCATCGCAAACTTTGACAAGTGGAGCACGCCCAACCTCACCACCATCTCTCACGTCTACCTGTACATCAACGAGGAGAACATCCTCATCTCTGGCAGCACGGTCAAGGTGAGTCCAAGCACGGGACCATAGCGGGAACAACTGGTGATCACTGGCATTGTTCCTTTTATATATTCAGTTGCAATAACAGCTTAAATCGTCTGAAATATTAAAGCTTCACAAGTCAATATTTTATATCAGTGATGAGTCGCTGAATTACATGTAATTCAAAGAGTCATTGCTCCGGACGGCCTGGCTTTCGTCTTTTCAGTTCCCCTCAGCTCTAAAGAGCCACAGAGCATCTCTCAGTTCATTGTTTCGGGTTTATCTCCTGCTGTTGTTTCAATATTGTTGTTTGCTCCCGTTAACTCCAGGCTGCTCTTATCAAAAAGCTGGATTTAACAGATAAGGGGATGCTATATTATTTTCTTCTTGCACACATCACCCCTCCTGCTTTGATAGGCCCATGATTGCTATTTGGAGATCTATTATTTGACTTTCCTCTGGCTTTCTGCCGTCCGCCATCAAAGACGCCTTTATCAGACCTCTCCCCGAGAAACCAAACAAAGTGACCCACTTGAAATCTCCCTTTTCTTACTTGAAAGAGTTCTCCCTGTCCAACTTACCAATTACCATTGCACTAATAGTCTGTTAGATATCCTCCAGTTCTGGCTTTAGACCACATCATTCTACTGAACGCCCACACAGAGGTAGTTAATGCCCCGCTGAGTGCCTCTAACTGCGGCTGCCAGTGAGTCTTAATCCTGTTTGATCTGAATGAGCCTTTGACTGAAACATTTTTTTTAAAGATCTCAGTGTTGCATCGAAGTGGCTGGGGTCAAATTCACCAGAGTACCAAAGTGTAATTACAGTTTAGATTGCCACAATCTTGGCTGGCGGCTGTCCCATTTCTTTTCTGTCATGTGCTCAGGGTCATCTTGTGAGATTAACTGAGCTCAGTTTATGCAAATCTGCCTCTTGATTCGAGATCTAATGGGAGAGGAGGAGCTTTCTGCTCCCCAAAATGGCCTCAAACATTCTTCTTCTGATTATCACACATCTTAGGCTTTAAAAGGTCTGAAGAAAAGGCAATAAATATAGTTTTTGCTATTATTATTATTACTGTCTTTACAACAGCTCTCAGAGGTATATAACACTAATTCTGTTCTCATTTCACAAATTTTTGGGTGAGATCTGAGAAAGTATGAATTTAATACATAAAGATGTGTTGATGTTGGTCATCGAAGAAAAGTGATTGACATGAATTCAAAACAAATTGTGTCTTTCCAGGTCAACGGCACTCCGGTATCTGTGCCGTTTCTGACGGGGCTGATGACACGTCTGTCTACATCCGAAGGTTTCATCGTCATCGACACGCCCCTGGACATCCAGGTCCGATACAACCGCTTCAACACGCTCAGCATCACCATGGGCCAGCGGCTTCAGAACAAGGTGTGCGGCCTTTGTGGGAATTTCAACGGAGACCCCAGCGACGACTACATCACCTCAAGAGGCAAGCCAGCTGTCAGCGCCCTGGAGCTGGCCCAGAGCTGGAAGACCAACGGTATGCAGAACAGGTAGGTCTGAACACAGGCACAAAAATTTAACAGACTTTCAGACGATTGGCAGCTAGTGAGGAAATACTGGTGGTGGTGAGCCTGGAGAAGTTGCGATTTGGATTCATGCCTCTGTTCATCAGATGTGAATTCATCCGTCCGGTTGAACATTTGGGGAACGTTTCTGGATTTCTTTGCATTGATGAGTTTGACTTGACCATTTATGGTTGAACAGGCACAAAACCTGCAGGAACAGTCCACCAATTGAAGTTTTTAGTTCTAGTTCTTATTGACACGAGTTCAGGCATGCTGCCAGCGCCAAGCAGCACAAACAGTGCCTGCAGACTGAAGGTGGCGGGTTGACGTCCCTCTTTTCCTTCTAGCTGCGATGAGACCCAGTACGTGGCGCTGGCGCAGTCTTGTGACAACACAGCAGTGCTGACGCTGCAAGGCGAGGACGCCTGTCAGAAGCTGACCCAGCTGAAGGGCTTCTTCCAGCCGTGCCACGGCCTGCTGGACCCGAGGCCTTTCTATCAGTCGTGCTACCTGGACGGCTGCTACAATCACCGGAAGGCTCAGGTCTGCGGCTCGCTGGCTGCCTACGCCGAGGCCTGCCGCTCCTTGGGCACCCTCACCACCAAGTGGATCACACAAGAGAACTGCTGTAAGGGCACCGCGAGACGCTCAGCGTTTTTTTTTTGTTTTGTGTTTTTCTTCGCCTGCTCTCTCGGCATACTGTGCATGCGTGTTGGATGGAGCCTTGTGCGAGTGACAGTTAACATTGTGTGTGGACCTGTCTTTAGCAGAATGGATCTACGACCCCTGTGCAGGAGAGATCTGCACAAACTTCACCTGCGAGCTGGAGAACGGAGGTGACCTGTGCGGCTGTCCTGAATTACCCACCAGCACCGGAGGTGAGCACGTCATGACACCGACGTGATGCCGTCCACATTCAGCGGCTGTCCCGTCTCCTCTGACATGATCATGTTTTGAATCGTTGAATAGAATCACACTGATGCAGGAATAATTGTTTTTAAAATACTTTTGAAATTTTAAATCATAACAATAATTGCAGATACTACTGAGAGCTGAAGAAATCTGATCACCATGTTCTGATGTCTACCTTTTTTTTACACAGATATGTGACATAAAAAACATTTTTCTTCAGGAGTATGATGTGGTATGAAGACTTATGTAGTATAATATGTATAAACATCTTTTCTCAACAGATGCAAGTCGTCACAACACAACCAAATGCAAACACTAATTTAATCTGTGGAAATAATTTTTGACTAAACAGATCGGCAGCTTTGTTATCACAGTATAAACGTGAGGAATAATGTTGTGAACCTGCACGGATGTTGGCCTGTGGCAGGTGACGATGACATCATCCAGGCGGAGGTGACCTGTAAACATGCACAGATGGAGGTTTCCATCTCCAAGTGTAAGCTCTTCCAGCTGGGCTTCGAACGCGAGGACGTCCGAATCAACGACGAGCACTGCGCCGGCATCGAAGGGGAGGACTTCATCTCCTTCCAGATCAACAACACCAAAGGGCACTGCGGTTCCATCGTCCAGGTCAGTGAGCTGACGTCTGATTCCTGGACCACTTTTGTCTACATTCAACCCCTCCCTCTGCTTTATGCTAAGCTAGGCTAATTTGTTCCAGACTCCAGCTCTGGAGTCGATGCACAGAAATGAGAATGATATTGATCGTTTCATCTGAGCGGCGAAGCAAATATGCATTTCCTAGAATGTCAATGTAACTTGGAGGCACCTTTGTAGAGTGAATACCACACTTTGTCTGTCTCATTGTCACTGTCTGAATGATAAAACAAAAAAAACCAACTGTACTGTGAAATTCGAGTTATGCAAGTGATGTGTGGACTTAGTGTTTATTATTCAAGCAGTTGGTGTGTGTAATAAACATCCCGTCATCCTCCTGACAGTCCAACGGCACACACATCATGTACAAAAACACCGTCTGGATCGAGAGTGTGAACAACACCGGTAACATCATCACCAGGGACCGGACCATCAACGTGGAGTTTTCCTGCGCCTACGAACTGGACCTGAAGATCTCACTGGAGACCGTCCTCAAACCCATGCTCAGGTCAGACAGGCTGGCTTCAGAGAAAACAAAAAGTCACAGCCAGGACAGCTGACGGCCCCTCTAAACACTTTTTTTTTTTTGTTGTTGTTGTTCTTCCTCTTCTTCTCTTCTCCCCGTGCTCTAGTGTGATTAACCTCACCTTACCGACCCAGGAAGGAAACTTCATCACCAAGATGGCTCTGTATAAGAACTCTTCCTACCGGCATCCGTACAGGGAGGGGGAGGTGGTGCTCAGCACGAGGGACATCCTGTTCGTGGGCGTCTTCGTGGAGGGGGCAGATGAAAATCAGCTGATCCTCATTGTGAATATGTGCTGGGCCACGCCGTCCCGCTACAGCAGCGACAGGCTCCGCTACATCATCATAGAGCGGGGGTAGGTGGGGGCGGAGTTTCAGCTACCACACGTTTATCACACAAAGCAGCACGCACACAATTTCTACGGCTCCATTTTAACGTAAGTTCAAATATCAAATATATTGGATTTTTCGATGATTTACATAACAGATCAGATGCAGTTCCTCCAGTTTTTGCCTGTTAAATCACCTCACCAATTTACTTCTAATCAAAAATATTACCTACCAACACTGGCCAGTCGATTAACAGGCTGATCCGCTGCTTTGTTTGCACACTGCAAGAACCTACACCATAAAACAAGCTGACAGACTCGTCAGCTTTATCTTAAATTCACTCAAAACTTTACGTAATTGAGCAGCAAATGGGAATTTCATTCACCTCGTTATTTTGTGCCATAATTTACAGAATGTGTCCGATAACTTTGAGGTAAAGATCGCTGAAACACAAAGCGCTGGACTGTGGAAATGAAGATGGGATGTCTCGGTCAATTTTAATGCCCCACTCTGGGGAATCCATCTTTAGGTGCTGGAAACATTTATGGTGCACATTCAGGCAAAACTGGAGATCACTGGAGCCAAAAATTGCCTTTATCCCGTCATCTAACAGTTAAACACTACAACCCACCGGCAGTGGCGAAATACAACGATTCAGCAGCTTTGAAACTTCTTTATAGCTTGTTTTTTTTGTTTGTTTTTTAAATCATATGCAGCCAAGCCTGATGGATGTAGTGTAGCTTCACAGCACGAACATGTGTCTCTTTGGCGTCCGGCTCTCACCAGGTGTCCGAACATTAAGGACAACACCATCGGCATGGCGGAGAACGGAGTGTCCCTCACCTGTCGCTTCCACGTCACCGTCTTCAAGTTCATCGGGGACTACGACGAGGTCCACCTCCACTGTGACGTCTCCCTGTGCGACTCAGACACGAACGCCTGCAAAGTGGTGAGCGACTCGAAAAAAGACGCCGTTTGAAATCAGAGTCCCAATAAAACAAATGTGTGCTCTGTTAACGGGCTTCTGTTGTGCGTCCAGAACTGCCCGCACAAGAGGAGGATGTATTCAGACAACAGCGAGCACAAAGAGCACATCCTGTCCGTGGGGCCCATCAGACGTAGAGGTAAGGATGGTCTCGCTGAGAGACAAAGATCAGGGGCGATGCTGCCAGACTTCACTGTGGAAGTCTGTTCTCATCTGTTCCAGGACTTTTTAAAGCTATAGAGTCACCTTCTTCAGAACTTTAGTGACTCTTATGTCGCGTCCTCTCAGAGTCCGACTGGTGTGAGGACAACAACGGAGGCTGTGAGCAGATCTGCACCAGCAGGGGAACTGGTCCGGTCTGCAGCTGTGTGACTGGGATGCTGCAACGAGACGGGAAAAGCTGCCGGAGTAAGAACCACACAAACACACGCACACACACAGGTTCATGGACAGGGGAATCAGTTTTATCGTCTATAAATCAGGTTTAAATAATTCAGAGCAGTGTTGGAAACATATCCTAGCAGGTTTCATCTTCACCAAATTTACCAGCTACAGTGAACGCACCTGCAAAAATAGTGAATCGATGACTAATATAATGATTATGAATAAAACACAATATGTTTTCTTAAATAAAGCCAGTAAATCACTTTGAATTTGAGCTTTAGAGAGTTTTACAACAACATTAATAAAGTGGTAAAATGGTATTAGCACAAAAATTAGCACCTCAGACAGTTTGGCCAAAAAACATCCACAATAAATCTAAATGCATCAAACTCTGAAGTAGCTTCCTCTCTTCTTTTCCCAGCTGTGAGCTCCAGCTGTCGGGTTGCACCTCTGGCTCCTCTGCTGATTGCCGGGGCTGCCATCTCCATGTTCCTGCCTCGTTTTCAGGCTCCTCTCATTTCCTAACGAAGGCAACAGACAGAACTGATCACACACGTAAAAGACTTGAACGTGCACAGATGTAAAAGCAGTGATTAGCCGTTAGATCGGAAAAAAATTTAGACGAGAGTACGTACCCGCTTTTTGAAACATGTGGATGGTCGTCATGCTGAAACTCATGAGTTCCTCCTCTCCACTTTACATTGTTGGACTCTCCAGCTCCATTTCCTCCATTATTTGCAGAGACACACTCACACCTCATCGTATATTGTCAGTCAGTAAAAGCCGCTGTGTGTAGACTTTGATCGTAACATCCTCCAGTTGGTCTAGTGGTTCGATGTTCTCAGATGACGCCAAAGAAAATGTTCTAATCTTCAGTGTAAGTGGAGTTAAATGTACATTTTAACGTGAAGTAACTAAAACCATGTGGTTCTAATGAAATAAAAATGAGAAAGGGGCTGTGAACCTGGGACGGTGATGTGCAGGAGAAGCTTTGGATGGCTGTCGATTCCCCCCCCCCGCTCTCTTTCTGTACTTTCCTCACATTTTCTTTCTGAGAGAACGACCTAAGACATAAGAGGCTGTGATGTCATTGCACTACTCGGACAGTATCAACATAAATTTATGACGGCACTCCCTCAGAAAGTCAGATTTAAATATTGCAACAGTAACTACAAAAAAAAAACTTTAAATCTAAGAAATGCATGAATGTGCATGCATATCCAGCAATAGTTAATTCCCCGTTACAGACGTGCTGCACATCGGTTAAAATATGTTTGGAGAGCAGTGGAATGGGCAGCTTGGATGTCAAATGAATGAAGTGAGTATTTATGTGTGAGGAAAGCGCCGTGTGAAATAAATTATCTTCTATTTTCAAGTCTGGTTTTGTCATCACAGGTTGTGTCCTCAAAATCTTAACTTCTGTCCTAATTTGTAATCATGGTGTGTAGTTTTGAGTGACTGTGAACGTCAGTATGCCTTCTAGGATGGATGTGTGAGCACAACACAGTCAGCAGAGCGTATTGGCTTCGACGAGTCTGGCCCCAATCATCAGCTCTCTATTTGGCACTTTATTTGTTATAAATATTGTTTCTTACTTAAACCTTCAGTGTTCTTTACTGAAGCCAGATGAGATTCTCAGAGTAGCTTTAGCTAATACAGACCAGCCGTGTTTTGCTATCTTCTATGTACAAATGTACAGTCCTCATCGATTTGGTGGTTTATGCTGTGACTGTTTTTAATAATCCATATCTGTTTATGTATGTGTGTGTGTGTGTGTGTGTGTGTTAAAAAACATGACACGAGAGCGACGTCATCCTCTTCTAAATAAATGAAGTGTTCAAAGTCAGCGTGAGTCCAGCCTATTTGATGAGCCGCACGTAGCCACGCCCACTCACAGCTAAAAGAGACGACAGCTATTTTAATTGTCCTCTAATTAAAAAGATTACACCTTCAGTCACATCCAAAACTGAGCCCATTCTTGATGAATTGTCTGACAGGACGGGAATGAAGCAATAACGTTTTCATGATGTCTTTCCACCGTACAGCCTGAGGCGTGCTGGACCTTCTGGGTATTTATGTGTGCTGTCGTCATGCCTCAATCATATGTGACATCTGAGAACTGCCTTGAAGGGTTTGGGCCTCAGCGTAAACTATGTGTTAATGCGTGTGTGTGTGTGCAAATACACAGCTCTGCAGTGAGCTACACACACCTCTATTAAATTCTGAAGGCAGCTGTGAGCAGTGTTGAACTGTTTCCGCGGTGCAGGGAGGTCCACGACGAGAATAGTTTTGGTGGCAAGAATTCTACTTGCGCAGAATAAATAGTTCATCATTTTCATTTTCTCAGATTAAAATATCATGAAAATATGTTTGGTAAAAAACGTACAGAAAAACAGTATAATATCAACAATCGAGGAATGGAAAGAAAATGTTCCAAGAAATGATATGATTTTTTTTTTTTTTATCACAGCTTTGCTTTCAGTAATAATTTTAGCAGAAGCAGCAGCCGCTATAAACTATTTTCACTGTCAGAATGCATTTTTAAATTCAGTAAACGTTATTGTTCTTCACATTTCAATGAAAACTGATGATGACCTAAATAAATAAAATCATCCATCGTCAAATGTTTCCTGAGAGGCAAAATTCAGGGTAAGAATATGCCAGATATCCCTTTTTACTGCTTATAACCCCCAAATACAGTGAGCACAGTGACGCTAAAGACCACTCGGCTGGTAAATCAAATTTTTTGATTGTTCAGTGGAAACTGAGGGGATTAAAACAAAAAACTCCCAGATTCCCCTCCACGATCTGGTGGAAGATTGCATCCTTGACAAACAGCATGGTAACAGCTAAGCTCGGTAAAAAAGAGGATGCAGTTTCATCCACTCCCCGCTAGGAAATGAGATTTTCATGTTCTGGTATGAGGAGATTAGGTTGAATGGCCCTCAAAGAAGCTTTTATTGCGATCCTATCTCATCCGAGACAGTTAGAGATTGTGAAACTTCTTCTCTTTTCATCCATTTATTGCTTTCAGTGCACTGCTGTCTAAACACGCTCGGCCCAAAGCGGCTGCAGAGGAGTGGCTGACCCAGTGAACACCCAGAGTGAACCCTTCCACTGATAAGACTGTAGTCGAGCCAGACATTTAACGTTGAAGCTTTCAGTGAGGTTTGATTTGCATTCAGCTGCTGGCTTTTAATGCAGCAGACAGCTCGAGCTGTTTCAGGCCCGCCCGGTCAGCTGCGGGTCAGTCGGGTCTCCGGTTGTCTAAGAGCCCGTCAGGTCTGTTGTGTTGATGAACAAGTGTTCATGTGAGAGGCTGCCTCTTGTCCTCGTTTGCCTCCCTTTGTGATGTTGGACCTGTTGTGTATCTATGGTTATATAAGTGTGTATGTGTGTGTGTTTATGGGTGTGTGTTTACAAGTGGATGTGGATGATGACTTTTTGTGTATCATTTTGTCATTGTGTACAAAATGTATCCGCCTTATACATACAAAATGTATGTATAAGGCAAGTATCTTTTTTTTTTTTTGAGCAAACCTCATTTCGATTTCAAAGTAAAATCTAAATCATAAGGTGCTTTATCTTAAAGCACTTTACTGGGTGACATGTGGGGCTTTAGTTAATTATAGAGTAAAAACGCAACACCTCCCACAAAGAGCGACAGTGTGGAGGAAAAACTCCCTTTAAACAGGAAGAAAGTAGAAATACCAGCTGCAAGGTTGATATTGGACAGTTCTGCTCTCCAGATTCTGATGAATACTGATACACACTTTCCAAAGAAAACATTTGTAGACCTTCTTGATATGGAGAAAGACAAAAAGAGAGTGCAGGACATCCTGAGACCGAGCACCCCCCCATGACAGGACGTTCAGTTCTTTCTGTAGAAAAATACTAAATATCCACCAAAGCATGCTGTTCCTTACTACTACAACAATAGAACGAACTATTAAAGCTCACAGAGACGGTAACTTTCACCAGCTCCTCCGCTCGGACCTAAAAAGCTGTTTTTGTGCTTCTGGACGTGTTTGATTGTGCGTGACTCACTCTCCCTTCATAAAGGGCAACTTAGAGAGCTGTAAGGTTTAGGTAGCCATGGAGTTCATAGAAAGGGAGGTTTCCTCAAACATGAGTAAACATGAAGGTATTCCCTCTCATGCGTTAATGTCTAAAGGATGTGGCTTGAGTGTTTGCATGTGTTTGAGTGAAGGGATTGGCTCGGCTTTCGTTGCGAGGTGTGTGCTTTAAAGTTCACTGCAATTATTCTGGGAGAGGGCTTTCACAATGATTTACTCTCACACTGAAAACTGCATGCCTCAGATATTCATTTCAGTTGTATGCATGTCCTCTGTCGTGTTGCATAATGTACAGAGGTGATTATTAACAGCAGCTCTTATCATTCTGCGCTCAGAACATGGTGGTTACCTCAATCATATCGCTCTGATTCCCCCACAACCATAAAGTCCATAAACTTTGAATGGCACTTTATAAATATCAGTTAGTAAAGATTAAAAGAAGTTTGACTGCAGGCTGGATTAGAACAAAAGGCCACGCAGATCATTAAAAAAAAAAATCTAACTTTTTAACTCTCGTGTGTGTACTGCTGAGACTCGGTTCATCCTCAGGGAAACTTGAATGTGTTTATTTCTCAGGCCTGTCCAGGTTAAAGACCAGTCAACTGTTCTTGTTTGGTAAATCTTTATGTTGTTTTTGTGGGTTATGTTGTAGGTGGCCCACTAGTCTGGAGTTCGATCCCCAACTCCTCCAGTCTGCGCATCAGAATGTCCCAGATACTGAAGGCCCAAATCATCCTCAATGTGACTGCGTGAATGTGTCTTTTATTGTAAAATATTCAGAGTGGTTGACAAGAACAGACTAAGTGAAAATCCTCCAGCCACTATATCGCCAAATAAAAAAACTTAAGTTAACCTTGAGGCTTCATGAAGATGAAATCCAGCCACTAGCTGACCAACGGTGTCACCAGGACAGAAGAAAATCCTAACCTTAAAATCTTCAGCAAACTCCTCCTGACACAATAAACCTGCAATCTGACCCCATTAAAGCACCAGCTATGTCTGGAATTTGGCGAGTCCTCATTCTTCTTCTGCAGGTTAGTTAATGCAGTTCATAGAAACTGACTGCCTGGCTCACCGGTCCTGTTTGAGGTGTTCCCCCACTTAAATGTAAAATATTTTCATTATGTGATAGCTTGGTATGAAAGTAATTATGGTATAATTAATTACGTAACAGGTGGTAGCGGTCATGAAGCTAGCTGCTAATGGTCACAACCTCCAGAGGACAGATTGACATTCGTTATATCAAGTTTTCCGAATACATTCATTTTGATTTGATAATGTTGCAGCTGAGACTCTTTAGTGAACTCTTCAGCTTTAGATTTGTGTGTCATAAAAACACTATTGCGCTTCCCTCCATTCGGAGCTCTTCACTGAATTAAAACCTGACTCATCAGCTCCGTGTGCTCTGTTACATGAGCACTCTGGACTTTGCTCAGTATTTTCTTTTTTTAGAACAATCTCTCTCTGTTACAGCAATAAGATGCAAGAGAATATACTGTAGAAGGTTGAAGGACCCTTAAAGGTTTACGAGGCAGCTATCAAGCGTCTTATCAGACCCAGAGCTGATTTCATACCAAGTGAGAGCTGGAGGCTAAAAATCTTAGTCAAGGTCAGCAAATCTCTCTGCAGATGAGAGCTTTTATTTTCTGCCAACACTAGAGGCTACCTTAAATTAAACATCTGTACATTTGGAGTTTGATTTATTTCCAGAAGAATAACTTCTAGTGAAAAATTTCTTCTTGTTTTTTTTTTTTTTGTTTGTTTGTTTTTTTTAAACTTCAGCAGGTGCAACGATTAGATTCCTGTATGCTGCTCCCAACATCGTCTGGTCAGTGAAATGAGAGCGCTGTTAACTGCGACACACTAATTTCTGCCCTTTTTAGGACAATTTCTTCACAGATCAGTGTATCTTCAACACACTGCAATGGCTACGCTCACACAGTCCTTCAGCTAAAGTGCTTCCCATGCTGTTTCTCCATTCTCAGTACTGATACGCTGACTGAAGTGGGGAATGAACCCAAAGGCCTGCACTTGTGTCCTTGGTACCAAACCGTAGAGCTCTTTCCATTATAGTTCTCTTTCAACAACTGAATTGGTTATATTCAATTTTAAGTAGTCCAATCTGAAGACAGTATAGTGTTTACTATAACGTCGTGCTGCAGTGGTGATTGTGCCGAGGAAAATGAACAACAAGCAAGTTTCTTCGTTGCCTATTTTGTGCATGTAATTTCTGAATGAACCCAGAAACTGCCAATCTGTGCTCAATAGCTCAGTGCGGTGGAAATGAAGCAGCTGTGCGTTAGAGGGCGTATCAAAATATACAAAAAATTAGAAATGATATATTAATTTATAGTTTAATGTTGCAGCTGGTGGAGGTGGCGTTCGTTTCAACAATCTAATATTCATCTAATATTCTCTCTCTCTCTCTCTCTCTCCCTCTCTCTCTCTCTCTCTATATATATATATATATATATATATATATATATATATGCATTAATAATTTGAATCGGCAAATAAATAAAGTGAACAAATAAATGAAGTGTCTAACCCTAACCCTAAAAGAACAATATTTCTCTCTTAAAGGTACAAAGTAGACATTTATAGAATATAAAACTGGATTGCTGAAGTAAAGCACAGTAAATGTATTTTATTACACATAATGACTAACTACTGACACCATCCTTTATCTCCTTTACTGGTGTTTAAAGACCCATAACTCTGATATTTTATATTCCAAAAGACCTAAATTACACTTAAGTGGCCTGTAAATCTTTTGCTTAGTTCCTCCAGTTTAGCCAACCATGAAATCCTTTTGAAAATCAAATAGTAATGCAGAAAAACGCACCACACTTATTTCTCATATTTAATTTGGTTTACAGATGAAGAGCTCACAAAAATAAAAGAAAGAAAGCACAGAGATCGCGTGAATTTAGTTTACGATTAAACCTTATGTTCTGAACCATTTAGCCTCAGGCCATCTGTTCGTGTGCTTTAAACCACAGATGTTTTCATTTTTTTATTTCATAATATTTTCAAATGTTTGGGGCCAGAAGAGGTCAAATCAAAAAGCTGAATAGAAAGCAAAAACTGGAGAGTAGTTTTTTTTTATTATTATTATTATTTGAAAAATGATCCAAATTTGGTGTTTTCTTATTTTCGTCTTTATCCATTAATGAGCTCACTGTCCCTCAGGTTCATCATGTGACCCTTCGAAGGGTCTCAAACCTCAGGTTTGAAACCGCTGAACTAACCCACCTAAATCCATTTAAAGTGGTCAAAAGTAGCAGTTCACATCTAATAATCTGATCTAATAAAAAGAATGAGAATTAGAATATATGATATAATATAATTTTTTGGCCTCTTGAATGCACCAAGAGCGGAGTAGTGACAGTTCCAATGTTTCTCAGGGCACCTAAAGGCATCACCTCTCCTCGGGGTGGGAGGGGGCGTTCACGTCGCGCAGTAAAACTCCGCCACACGCTGCTTGTGTGTTAGTGTTGAACACAGGCAGGTTGTGTGCACTCACCGGACGGTCGACACCGACGATCCGCAGACACACACTGCCGGATCTCACACCGTCCAGCCTGCATCGCTTCACACGCCGACTGTCGGAGGCGGAGGAAAAAAAAAAACAACAACAATTACAACAAAAACAACAACAACAACAACAACAACAACATGCCGTCTCTGCGTCACTCCTACACGGTGACGGCGCTGGAGGAGTCCGCCGCCTTCCCCCTGGACAAGCACGACCTGCGGCGCAAGAACCCGTCCCTGTCCCGGTCCATGCTGGTGTCCACTTTCATGGGACTGATCATCAACCAGGCCAAGGTGAGTCCGGTCCGCCTCTGCCCCTGAAGGCACCACGGATGATGAGGAGCTCTCCATCCTGGGAGGCACTTCTTCAACTTTCTTTGTGCAGTGAAGTAACACAGACGCGTTTTAGGGCACCTGGACTGCCCAGAAGTGAGTTTGACTTTAAGGCTGATTTGTTTGGATGGTTTTACACGTTTTGAGGAGAAATCGTCAGAGAAATCTGCTTCATGCTTGAAGTCTTGTTTGTTAACGAGGACGTTAAAAGTGGTGTGTTGTTTTTTTTTTGTTGTTGTTGTTTTTTTTTATTGGCAGCTCATTTTCAAATTCATGTGAGCGTTGGGATGAAGATATTTCCAAGCAAATGTCACATCCCTGCAACTGATGATTCATATCCACTGAGGTATCGTGGTGATCCTGCAGGAGAGAGAAAATACAGAGTCCTTTAAAATGCTGTGTGAATGCAAACCCCCCCCCCCTCAAAAAAAAAAGGACACAAAGAAGGAACTTTACAGTCTCTGCCTCGTACTGTGGAGGTCATTTGACCTTTAGTGGAGAACTGCTGGGCTGGAGGGCAACAGGAGGAGGAGGTGGTGGTGGATGGAGGGAGAGAGAGGGGGGGGGGGGGGGGGGGGGGTGAGGAGAGGCGGGGTGAGAATAGCAGCAGTCTGTGTTAGAGCAACAAATACAGTGTGACATTTGTTGCGTAATGGGAAAGGAGCTGGGCTGATAAGGAATGCGTCCAGACTGTCACCTTCCTTATCAGCTGCTCTGTACATTCTGTCCGTGCTCAGATCTGCCTGCACTGAACTCCATGTGAGTCCGGAGGTGGGCTTGATGGACGTCCGGGGCCGCTGTCGGTGACGTTGGTCAACACTAATGGGCTGATGAGCTCTGGTGTGAAAACCTCCCTTTAAGGGGTGAACTACTTTGGCCTAAACTCGACCCTGAGAGTCAAACCCCAGTCACTAAAACTATATGGCTAACCATCACCTGTTAATCTGCCACTGCCTCTCAGTGTTAAATTACTCTTTAAAATGTCAAAATTAGGAAAAAAAAAATTCCCAAAGCCCAAAAACATTCAGTTTACTATCACACAAGACAAATGGAGGCAACAAATCTCAAACAGCTGAGAAGCTGAAGGCAAATTTTGGGTTATTTTTTGTGGAAAAATTAAGCAATAGTTATAGTTAAACAAGGTGAACCCCATAAAGTCACTGCTGGTGTATTTTAAAGATTTTTCATCTTTTTTTTTTCTTTTTTTTTTAAGTACAGTTTCAGAGAAGTTCCTTTCCTGGAGTTTGGTATTTTGGCCGTTCCCCCTGTTAATGTGGCAGAGATCTGTTTATGCTGTTTCCAAGGGCGGGGCGTAGCTGGCACCATGTGCTGCCTCTTTCATCACGTTATACAGCTTTGACCAGGCACGCAAAGCCGGGTAAGGACATCGCGTCCTCCTCTCCGGCTCTCGCTCTCAAGTGAAGTCATGCTGGCGTTGTTCAGGACACACAGATTACCTGATCCACGCATCACTTCCCCGCTTTTTGGACGGGTCTCTTAAATCACAGGCTGGCCACTGAGCGTGCCGAAGGGCCCCGCTGGTCAGTATTCACCGGAGCAGTGCGGCAGATTGGGACTCGGACCATATGGTCACCTTCAAATGCTGCAGAGAAGAAGGGAAAAATAATATTTTGGGTCAAGCTGGCTGCAGGCTGTTAGTTAGCTTATATTGTCACAGATCTATTTTCAGGACCGGAAAAGCTTTCTGGAACGGCATGATAAACAACACGCTCAGGCTCCAAATGCCTTTTGTGAAGTGCAGGCTAGTGGTTATCACTCATTCTGTTCAGCTCTGGGCTGCACATACCGCCATCTTTAATCACTGTGACATAAAATGAATCTGCAAATTAAAAGGAGAGTAAGTGGAAACAACAGTGAAACCTAACTGTGGAGCTTCACTGGCAGCTCAGATTACACTTCGCGTTCGTACATTTGTGTAGCCATGCCCTCATTTATGCTTCTGTCAGGGACTTTCTGCTTTGATGCTCCTCGGCCGTCAGCAGAGGCGTCGGCGCGTGACGGCACCGAGTCATAACGTTACACAGTTACTATGTTACCCGTTCGGGCCGAGCCTTACGGGTCACAGGTCAAGAGGTCAGATGTTTGTATCATTCAGACACGTTGAGGCCATGCAGGTGCATGTGCAACTTCAGCTATTTCACTGTTATGTGATCAAGGACAGTCATATTTAGGTCAAAGGCTTTAAATGGACTTCCAACTCCCATTAAAAAGTCAGCGCAATAAAATATCTGTAATACAGATAAGGAGTCAGGTTGTTCTCACAGAAAATTCTTGTGTGTTGAAGCTGTGTGAAGAGAAATGAATGTCTGTTTTAATACATGTTTCTGACTTATCTTTACACAGTCAGAAAGGACAAAAGACGTCTTGTTTTGTTTTTCACCAACCAAGATACAGAGAGCTGTAGTCGTCTGGATCTCTAGCTTGGAGCAGATATGAAGAGGCCTGATTTGCTCGTCTAAAATGACGTTAAAGCAGCTCATGATTCACTGATCTGACGGTCACCTCTGGAGATTAAAACCAAAACTAACTGATGTAATTTTAAACTTTCTTACATTTTGGTAACAAAAGGCATTTGACTGTCAGCTAGTGTGAGCCACAAATACCAATTACACAATTTCTGAGTTTAAGTGTGCCTGTATATTGTGTTAGAGTGTGACGAGAGCAGGACGCGGAGGGAAACGTTGGCTGCTTGCGATTGCTGTTGAATTTCACGGCAATACAAACATCAGAAGTCCAAATCTAACAGTGATGCCATCAGTTGTTTCAGTGTGTTGCATCAGTCTGATTAACATTTCAGTGTTACCAGATAAATCTAAAACCAAAGTAGCTGATCCCTGAGTCGTGCGGTGATGTGAGCCTTCATCGCACGCCGAGACGTGTCATGGCGTTTGGTCAAAGCATGTGAAGCTGAGAAACCGCAGCACGGTGGAACTGACATCAATGTGACCGCTGTGTGAATTGAATTAATGCCTCGACGGGCTGCTGTCGCAGGCTTCGTCTGACGTGATGATACAACTGTGACAGAAGACTGTCAGCTTGATGCTCTGTCACCTTCACTCCCCACTTTGACCCATTCTTTGCCTACATTGACTGACACATTTGCTGCTAGATGAGATTGTTTTTTTTTTTTGTTGTTGTTTTTTTCTTTTCCTGAGTCAGTCCCATTTTGGGTTAAACATCCTGACCCACCCATTTGTACTTTTGCAGGTTGTTTCAGCTAAGAAGGGTAAAAAAAAAAAAAAAAAAAAAAAAAGGTTCCAGTGTAAAAGCCGTTGAAATAGATAACTCTGAACAATGAGCTTGAGGTTTTATCATCCACACACACTCCGCTGAATAGTGCTGTCTTTTTATTGTTGAACAAATGGCCTGTGCTGTCTGCGGTTTTGTCACGTGCTGTATAATACCTTTCTGTTAAAACTATCGTTCCTCAACACACTTTGGATTTATCGACAATCTCATTTTCTTTTGCTTTAAGCAGAACAAAAGTCCTCAAGGCCTGGTGGGACTGAGGAACCTTGGCAACACGGTGAGTACTTTTACATCCCTTAAGATAGGCGTCACGTCATGCTGCCCTTTGACCCATCAGCTGAGCCTGGATCTTCCTTTAATTCATTTGTGTTTGTGATTTGCAGTGCTTCATGAACTCCATCCTACAATGTCTGAGTAACACTCCAGAGCTGAGGGACTACTGCCTGAGGAACATCCACCGCTCAGACCTCAACAGCACATGCCAGACCAACGTCGCTCTCATGGAAGGTGGGCCAAGACTCAGGGCTCGTAGGCCACGTCTTATCAATGTCGTGAGCAGCGTGAATTGCTTTATGGCTCAGCAGTATGCCAGATAGTTTCAATTTATATGTATTTTATACTCCCTTGGATTAAAATCATAAAACTGCATGAAGATCAGATAGCTCTGTGTCATGAGATCATGTCGCACTCCATGGCCAGGGCTCCATAAAGACACAATAAATATTTCCCCAATGTTAAGTGCGATGCAATGTCGCTATAATTCTCCCGAAAGGTTGCCTTTCCTAGTTTTATTGTTCAGTTGTAGTTTAATTTAGTTTTTTTTTATCCATTTATGTGACAATCTCAGACAGTCCCCTTAGGGTGAGTTTTCTTCTCATAATTCCTTAAAATTAAGCAGAAATGGAATTTGTTTGCCCCACAGCTCGATTTCTATCCTGAACTGAATTTGTAGCTGAATGCTTTGGGTTTGATCCTCTTATGAAACTTTCCAAGTCACCTTCCCCAAACAGAACTTTTTGAATTTTGCAGTGTGGGTTTTTGGTGAAGGACGGTGTGTGAGCAACAAAAACGTATTTGTTCATGGCCATGTTCTCTTTCCTTCGCCTCCTTTCTCAGAGTTTGCCAAGCTGACTCAAAGCCTGTGGACTTCTGTGAACAACGAGGCCATCAGCCCCTCCGACTTCAGGAACCAGATCCAGAGATACGCTCCCAAATTCATGGGCTGCAAGTAAGGCGCCCCCCCCCCCCACCCATATTCCTGACTGTAAACCTTTTCATGTACACCCACCTAAAGAAGGTGAGAAATAAATAACTCCCCTCCTGTTTCTCTGCAGTCAGCAGGACGCCCAGGAGTTTCTGCGCTCCTTATTGGACGGTCTCCATAACGAAGTGAACAGGGTGACCGTCCGCCCTAAGGTGTCAGCCGAGGACTTCGACCACCTCTCGTAAGTCAGCACCCCGGCCACTTCTCACCAATGCCTCCAATAAGTCACTCATAACCTCCCATGTCAGCTGCATGCCCAGTTGGGCAGAAGTGATTTTTGTTTTACGAGTGTTTCTCAACTTTTTATGTCACCGATCAATGAGGTGAAGTAATGTGAAGTTATGTTTGTTCACAGCGATGATGAAAAAGGCAGGAGGATGTGGAACATGTACTTGGAGAGAGAGGACAGCAAAGTAGTGGGTAAGTATTTTCTAGCAGCTATAACTGCAAAATTACAATAACTCACTTTTGATCATTGGAACAGAAACTAATTGTGCCTGTTTCTGCCTGTAGATCTATTCGTTGGTCAGCTGAAAAGCTCTCTGACCTGCACCGCCTGTGGCTTCCGCTCCACTGTGTTCGAACCATTCTGGGACCTTTCAGTACCTATTGCAAAGGTCAGCAGACTCGCATACACTTGCCAAAGATTTTTTCACATACAGGCTCAGACGTGAATATTAAATACATGTCTCGGGAGTTTGAGTTTTATTGACTGGATGTGTCTCCACAGAAGAGCTCAGGTGAAGTGACTCTCAAAGACTGTATGAAACTCTTCACAAAAGAAGACGTGCTGGACGGAGATGAGAGGCCGGTAAGAAGCTTCATTCCTTTTGGAAATATGGCGTACATATTACAAAGTGACAGCATCTGACTTTTTCTTTTTGTTTCCCCCGCTCCCTCTCTCCCTCTTCAGACATGCAACAGATGCAAAGCCAAAAGGAAATGCACCAAAAGATTTAGCATCCAGAAGTTTCCTCAGATCCTCGTGCTTCGTATCTTTTTTGTCAAAACCTTACACCATTTTGTGATATAACATGTTGGCATACTGTCCATAACATGCTCAGCAACAAAATACTGACAACGCAGAGAAGTTGGGAGTTAGCGTAGTGGAGCTGTTGTTGAGTTGGTGGAGACCAAAAACAGAGTTAAAACAAGGCCAGACGTTGGACTTCTAGATGTCCAGAAGCACTTCAAATGAGTTCTCATGTTTCTGTTGCTGTATTAGCAGTTGTTTGCTAATTGATTTTATATGCTGTGTTGTTGGCTTGCTATGCAGACAAAAGGTCAAGAAATGCAGCTCTAAGTATGAAAAAGGAGTATTTCATGTGAAAGTCAATATTAAACTTCATGAGCAGATCATGTTAACCTAACATACAATCAATATAATTTAAGTTTACAGTATAATTCACTGTTTGGAACAGAAGTACATTTAAAATACAGCTGTTGAGTGCGTTAGAAGATCAGTTGTGTTATTTTGAATGGGGCTCTGTTCCTTGACTCACGGTTCCTCTCAGACCTGAAGCGTTTCTCAGACTCTAACAACCGAGCCAGCAAGCTCTCCACTTACGTCAACTTCCCTCTCAAAGAGCTGGACCTGCGGGACTTTGCCTCAGAGAGCAGCGGTGAGTATCTGCAGAGGACGACACTTTGTGCGCTTTCCAATGTCAGTTTGACTTGATGACTGACTGTGCTGCCTCTCCCTGCAGAGCGCGCCGTGTATAACCTGTACGCCGTGTCCAACCACACTGGAAACGCTTTGGGAGGACACTACACAGCTTACTGCAGGAACCCGGCGCTGGGAGAGTGGTACAGCTACAACGACTCCAGGTATCAACCCACATCATATAGTTATCAAAAGTTATCTTTGTAGAAAGGCCATGCAGGTTATTTCAGAAATATTGTGCGATATTTACCTGTTGCCAAGACACTGACATCACTCTATTTGTGTAAAGGTGTGCCAGCCTGATAAAATTATGATCATACTGAGTGTGTGCACATCTTTACTGGCTTTTTTTTGCTGGCTGTTTGGGTGGGGAGGTCATTTTGTGGCTATAATCAAAGGAGTATGTAAGAGGTTGAGTGTTTAAAGAAAACTACACTGTGCTCTCTACAGGGTGAGCCCGATGTCCTCCAGCCAGGTTCGCAGCAACAACGCATATGTCCTCTTCTACGAGTTGGCAACACCCTCAAACAGCAAATATCAGACATGTCGGCTGTAGCCGCTGTGGAGGAGAAACGAGCTGCACGATACTGGGCTTATGAGGAGAGAGCTCCACCTGTTGGAGACAGCTGTGCCATTACAAAAAACTGGACAATGGAACATGAAGATATGTGGCCAAAGAAAGAAAAGCCCCTAACCTTCATCTCTTTTTTTTTTTTTTTTGAGACAAACAAGGTGAATGTGAAGCTGCTTGGCACTTCAGCCTTGGAAGGTTGAGGCCTCAGATTGGCTGGAAGTGAACTGACAGAAGAAAAATTCAAAAATATACTTTTGAATATGGACTATTAACCTTAAGGACATTACAGAGACTCAAAAAATGTCCCATGACCTGCGTGGAAGACATAATTTATTCTATTTAAGATGACACAATTAATTTAAGTTGCACACTGTGCCGTTTAACAAAGGTTTTCCTCTTGTGAAGATATGCCAGCACGAGGGGACCTTTTATGTGAAAGCACATATTATTTTTGTACAGTATTTATGGGCAGCACAGTGAATGTAACTGTATCGTGGAAAATATCCAGATGTACCAAAGCAGTGTAAATATATATCAGTAATACTTCTTCCAAGAATAAAGTTGCTGAATTTAAACTAATGTCTGTTCTGTCACTTTCATTATTAAAATTCTGTGTCAACGTTATGTTTTTATTCTTATTGTACTCTTATATATTCAGTCAAATGAAGCCTAAGTTTCTATTTGAATTACTGATATTAGGGTTTAATATTAGATGTTCACGTTAGAAACAGGGCTCATTTATTCTTCACCAGTCTGTGATGACACCTTCTAACAGAAATGTTTAAAAAAAAAAAAAAAAACAACAACACCATTTTAACCCAGTAATGGGACAGAGGGAAGAGCTGAATTTAGGATATCAGGTGCACTTTTATGAATCCGGTAGGGGACTCCATTTGGCCCTGGGGTCGAAGAGGCCTTCGCACACCTGACTACCTCCTCAACATCCATTTCCTGACCTAAGTCCCCTAATGGTGGCATGTCAGCTGGAAGCCTCACTACTCTATTCTGCTCAGAATCTGAATATGTATTTCTCGGATACTCTTCTGCTTCTATCTTTGTTGCTTTAAGCTGTCCTCCCTTTTCCTGGTTAAACAATCCTTTAACAAACTTGAATGGGTCCCTGTAAAGAACTGTCCCTCTCTTCCACTGCTTTCTTAATTGTCTTCTTTCTTTAACTAATTTCTTCATTTCTCTTTGCCATCTAGACTTAGCTACCTGTTCTCTTTCAACCCTCTTTCTATCTATCTCCCAAATCTTTCGCCACCATAGGAGTAAATTATGTCTCCCATCTTCTCTAATCTATCAAATGCGTTTCCTCCTAGTCTGCTCAGAAGTCCCTGTTGACTGTCTCCCATTCTTTGCTACCATTTGCCCTAGGCCATTTAACTCTTTCTGCTCCATATTTCTCTCTCTGACTGGCTTATTCACCTCAGTATCAGCTGCATCCCTCCTCCACCTCTGTGGCTGTGTTGTTGATATCCTTCGAACTGCGGTTTTCTACCTGTCGCTGGATTTCATCCAACTTACTCAATTGACTTCTTAAAAATTTCCGATCAATGCGGCTCGTAGTCTTATCCGTTCCAGCGTCTGTTACCCTGTAGTCTGCCTGTGAGTCATCTTCCACCCCTGCTCTCGCTGGTTGTGACAAGGTTGCTAAACCTTGCCACTGCTACCATGGATTGCTAGCCCACGGCAGCACCTTTGGGGTCTTGGCCTCCTGTCAGCTGTCACGTGGTCTTTCCCTTGTTGTCAGCTGCTCTATTCACAGCAGTCACTAGCTATGCTAGTCTCAAATTTAGAGTAAACACAAGAAACTTGTGCCACAAAAAAAAAAAAAATAAATAAAAAAAAAAAGGACCAGACTCAGTGATTAGCTCCCTAAAACTAACAAACTTCAAACTGTCACTGCTCCCAAACAACAAACTTTCGCCCTGCCCTATGTGCCCCACAGATAATATCTAACTAGGCCAGTGAGCAGTGACAGCTAACATGTCTTTGGGGTCATCAGGTGGGAACCTCCTTTCACCGGTGCTTTGTCTAGTTAGGCCCACAACACTGGCGTCCCAGAGTCCCTAATGCCAGCCATCACCACTCCTCACACAAAGACAACTATCTCAAACAACACTACCATCAACTACTCTGACCTCTCACCAACTGCACCAGTGAAAGCGAGGTGGGGATACAGACCCTGGTTTGGGTAGAGGGCATGAAGGTACAGAGGGTGCAGAAGGTGAAGGACAAGCTACACTAGCAGATTCAGCAAACAAACTCACCTGAACAGTCCTACAATCAAACCAAATCAAACCAATACAGGCCAACTCACCCGGCCTAACCGCATGGTCGCAGCAGCTCAAACAGGCCACACCCTTAAATACACTTCCTCTTCCTGGATTTCTTCCTCTGCTCCTCCCTAGCGTCTGTCTATCTTAAGAGCTCCCCCTGCTGGGGTTAGTTACTCATCTGACGTTTCCTTGACTATTTTCTTCACACTCTGTCCCCTTCCTCCTAAGTCCCTCAACAAAGCAACAACAGAAAACATAACATCTGACAAACATTTAAAACCCATGTCTGTCTTCATATCTCCTGATATCTCTACTTTGTGCTTGATTTCAACCAACTTTCTGAGAAAGAGTCCCACATTTTTTTCATTTGTTAAATGTTTCTTTCTAAACTTTTTTCCAGCGATCACTAAGGTGAGTTAAAGAGTCAATCCATAAAATCAAACCAGTCACCTGAAATAGACTAAAATCTCTGTAAAGCTGTTGGTAGGCAGGTTAGTGGGCAGATAAGCGCAGACAGATACAAAGAAATTGTTCATTTGCATTCTGTCTGACAGCTATTAGCAGGAGGGCATGCAGGCTGCATTAAATAACAAGCAGAGGTCAGACTATTTACTCTGTGTGCTCTTAACTTCCAGGCTGAATGAGCAGATTATGGCCAGATTGGATTTATGTCAGCAGCACCTCTGACCCACATAAAACAAGGCCATTTGACAGAGATGCACCACTAGAGGGAGCTGTGTGCCATCATGAAGGTGTTGTGTTGCCATGTTAAGGCTCTCCAGTCCAGAAGCAGCTGACCTGCTGGGACACTTTCACTCTACTGAAACTGATATAAATTGTTGGATTATCATACGAACTTTCTCCCATTATGCATAATCGTTTTTTTAAAGAGAGATCAGAAAGGAGTTTCCACCACAAAAGAAAATATGTCAGCTCTTCAACAAAGTTAATATCCATGTGTGTCTAACCCAGAACTAAAGATTAACCGTGAACACCTGCCCCCATGTTTCTTCTCTTTGCCGTTTTTTCCAAATTCATACTCATCCTTCAGAAAGTGAGCTGGTTAACGCCTAAGAGAAAAGACTGTGTGTGTGTGTGTGTGAGATAAGGTTTCTGGGGCCGAGACAGATGATCTGCTTGTGACAAGGCCAGATTGTGAGGAGAAACGATAAAGTTGTCGGAGCGGAGTGTTGTTGCAGCTGTAACACTAACTGAGCTTCTCCCACGATAGAGTTCAGATGTCCTGCAGTCAGTTGGAGTAAAGCCACCTCAGCCTGGTACAGGACGCTGGCCAGCGAGTGAGCTTTACACGCTTTAAACGATTCAACGATTGTTTGTGAAACCTTTTTAACCTTTTAACCTTTTAATTTTTGTGGAGCTGTTGGCCCTCACCTTCAATGTACCAATTTCCAGGTTTAATAAAAGTTAGCTGGATAATTTCACCAATGTGACCTCATTGACCTCATTAACATTAAAAGTGACCGTGAAAGTTTAAATTGAACTTAGATAACACTGTTAAATGTTGTAAAAAGTTCTTATTTCTGGACACAGGCGACAAAGATAAGTCTATAATCACAGTTACAGTGCCTTGTGAGTCAAAGCCTGATATATATTTCTAACTGAATAAAGAATAAAAGACATCTAATTCTTATCTTGGCAAACCAGCAAAGAAAGATAGGACTCTCCCCTTCCCCCCATCATAGACACACATGTCCACACATATGCACACACTCCTTCTGGCTCTCATGCACACCATATGGGCCGATCGTGCAGCTCAGGGTATTAACACTAATTTGCCTGCCTGTAAGACTTGCTGGTTTCGGTGTTCTTACCATCGTATTGACACTTCCATAGCAAATGACCGTATCATAAAACGCTGATGGTTTCCTGCAGGTTAAAGTCCACTTTAATGTGCAGCCTCTGACATAACAGCGGCTTGGCCCGATGGTGACCTCATTTGTAGGAATACTGGCATGAATGGTATTATTATTAGCAGTAGTGGAGGTTGGTGGAATGATGTTTGTAAAATAATGTTTCTAGCAGACACTCTCAGAACTTGGAAGAATTTTGGACAGTTGCACTAATTTAATTACGATCCAGTGACCAAGGTCAGCAGTTAAGCACAAGACTTATTCATGTGGACAAAGCATGACACTAGTTGTTAATCCCAGTGCTGATAAGTTAATCATTAGCCTACGTTGGCTACTTTTGTGTTGTCTGCTATGTATTTGTTGCAGTTTGTTACCTAGTCGTTGTATAGCTCCCGTACAATTTGCTTCAATGTGATGATTTATTTGCAGCCATTCGCTGCAAGTGTTTGTAATCCTTACATTTTATACCACCTAACACCAGCGAGGATTAAATTTTCTATTTACAAATTTTTCTATCTTCCTATCATTTAAATTACAGCTTTAAAACCATCAATATACATAAACATATATAAAGTCAGTTAGTTTATCAGCCTACATTTGGTGTTGTAGTCCTCTACAACAATGAAGGTCAATGTTTTATGATGTCCTGTAGTTTTACATCCTTCTTGTATTTGTCAGCTACCAAGCTTATCAGCTCAAGGTGATACAAAGATTGAAACTGAATTGAATGAAGTTACATATTGACTACTTCTCCGCTACTGGCAGGATTTTAAAACAAAAGCGTCTTCAAAATGGAGCTTTTCAGCTATTTAGTTACCAAAAACAGAGTGAAACTGCAGATCGGTTTGTCCCTGAGATGTTAAAATGACCATATAATCCTGTTTCTAATTGTCATGACGTATGTACACACATGACAGAGTAACTTCTTGGCAATCATAAAATGAACAAACAATCTAGGATTACCGGGAAGTAGTTCAGCAGGTCTAAAAAGTAAATTAAAGACTAGAAAAGGAGACAGCTATTTATTATATTTCCAAATAGATTTCAAAGCCATTTCAATATATAAATACAAAATGCAGATCAAAGGCCCAGTTTATAAAAATATATTTTTTTATTTTTATTTATTTTTTCATTTTCATAATATATTCAATGACTCAATCAATATCCATCAATAGCTTAGAAATTACTTATTTGAAAAACCTTGCAAAGTTTTTTTTAAGAGAGTCAAGAAAGCTTTTGTATTTTCATCCAGTGACACAACAGTTCACAAGTCCCAACACACATAATAAATCTGCATTAACATATAATAACGACACTAAATGTGGCATTATGAGAATGAGTTGTTCTCATAATGTCACACTGCCTCAATTCCTTTGCCAGGGAATGCGTCAAACTAGAAATACATGACAATTAATATAAAAAAATAACATATAAAAGGCTTTTCTTAATTAACTTATGATTATGTCCAGTCCTAAAACCAGTGAAAGGAAAAAGCTAATTAATCAAATTTACTCTTTATGTCTTCCTCTTGGCTCATTATATCATCTTCTAGTAAACAGAATTTAATGAGCCTCTCAGACAATATGTCCTTTTCAATGTCCAGTTAACAGGGCCGGTGGTTTAGGATGGACCAGTGAGGTCCTCTCAGAGTCTCCCGGTGTACTTCAGTAGGCCAAAGACGCCACCACCTGAAAAAAGACAAATACAATTCAGTGTTCACTGTCTTAAGTTTGAAGAAATTCTCCAAGCTGCAACTGTTTTTGTTTGTTTTTGTTTTTCATATTTACTGTCTGAGAAGTCAGTGTGTTGATGGTGATTGCTTAGCTATGATTTATGAAGATTGTTAATATTGGAAGCCCATTACCATCAGGATATCTTTTCTATTTCTTTGGTGAGAACAGGCTTCCACAGTTTGGAAACATTTTAGTATTTCGTCCGATCTTTCTTACAAACTACCCCAGTGGCTGTGCAGTTCTTGACAGGCTGATTTGATTAGAGAGATTTGCATTTACGTTCAAAAACAACAAGGAGAGCAGGTGCCCTGGAAGCATTTCTAGTCCTGATGGTGCCAAAAATCAAATCCTTTGTTTTTCTTAAGTTATTCAGTAGCTGAGCTTCGGTGTTTTACTCACCAAGTGCACCCACGCCAGCTATAGAGCCAATGGTGATACCAGCTATAGCTCCGGCTGAAAGGGCCGCTGAACCATCACCCGCAGACACCGTGGTGGGGCCTGTGTCAGCGCTGGGTGCTGCAGTTGGGCCGGTTCCTGGTGTTGCAGTTATGTTGGTACCTGGTGTTGTAGTTGTGTTGGTACCTGGTGTTGCAGTTATGTTGGTAACTTGTGTTGTAGTTATGTTGGTAGCTAGTGTAGTTATGTTGGTAGCTAGTGTAGTTATGGTGGTAGCTGGTGTAGTTATGGTGGTAGCTGTTGTAGTATTGTTGGTAGCTGTTGCTACTGTGTCGCCAAAAGCAAAAAGATGAAAAAAAAAAAAAGAAAAAAGTTTGAAAAAAAAAAAAAAGTCAATAAAATGGTCCACATATATTTAAATTCAATTTTCAAACACTGAAATCTACTTTCTAAAAATGTAGGCAGCAGCTGTTCATAAGGACTGACCCTCATCTCGACTTTTTTGTCGACAGATTTCTAGTGCTGGTTCTGGTCATTTTAAGAACATCTGTGAAATGTCAAATCAAATAAGTAAAGCTGTCGGTGAAATATGATGTAAGCGTGGGGTTTAGGTTTTTTATTGCTTCAGCAAATGAAAAGTTCTGCATGGCTTTTCATGCTTTATTAAGCATTTCATTTGCACAAACAGGAAGTTCTCTTTCATAAAAGTGGCTTTAAAACTGAGTTACAGATTAGAAATGTTCCCTCTGCTAATAACCTCAGCATATTTTTTTGTTTTCATTTCCTCATCTCGCTTTATTGTTGATAAAAAATATTGACTTATTGAACCATTTCTTCAAATCCAAGCTAAAAACCAAGAAAACTTTAAGTCTTTCGTTAATAACTTTTTCTTCAGGAACAGGATTTTTTATCAACAAACCACCAGCATTTATGACTTCACTGTTTTTAAAAAGGAAACCTGGCAACAAATCTCTTCTTAAAATGACCTTCACGTGTAATGATTTATTAATTAGTTACCGCTTTGTTTAGGGAACCTGTGTAGAAAGTGATATGAGGATTAATATAATTAATAGTAACGTGGATGTTCTTACCTGTGCCAAGAAGGCAAAGAGTCAATACATTGAGCATCAGCTGCATTGTGCTGGAGTAACAAATCGGAGCCACAGAAACAAGGAATCAGTTAGTGTCTTAAAGTTGCTTTTTGAGTCGCGACTTGAGCTGAAAAGCAAAAACAGAAATGGTCAGAATTCAATTCTGTGAATGCATGTGCAAATTTATTTGGCTCCTCTTTGAGCCTGAGACAAAAAAGGAAATATGTTATTGGTCTGAGAACCACAAATGTAAACTCATTTGTCCATTGTTTTAGTCCCTTTAGTGAATAAAGTTTTCTCAGGCCCAAATTTATCAAAAGGAATTAATGATATGTTGAAAATATATCACACAAATCATATATCATCATATGTTTCTGACAAATAAAAGAAACTGCATGTAATTCAGCTCATCTTCTATGTATGTAATAAGAAGACAATTTAAGTTAACAAAGCCAAATATGCTTGGATATATATATATATATATATATATATATTGATCTTCAAAGGTTTATGAAGAAATCCATAGTTTTTCTGTAAAAAAATCAAATGAGAAAAGCTCCATCACTCACCTGAGAGGATGAGAGGTGAGGTGATCACTTGCGTCTTCTTCTGAGAAACTGGAGGAAACTGTCTGATTCACCTGCTTTTATTACTTTGTTATCACACCACCCCTTTCATTTCGAAACCCTCCCATTTGCATGTACACAGTTCAGTCAAGAAGACAAGTCAAGTATTGATTTCATCAGTTTATGAACATTGAAAACAGGGCTATATTTGTTTTTTTATGGCGCAGTTACTGATTCCGTTGGTAGGTACATTTCCTCTCTCCTCATACCAAAACCAGAAGACAAACAGAGGGTCAGAAAAAGGCTATGAAGACCCAGAAGTACAGTTTAGTTTATGAAAAGTGAATTGTTGGCCATATGACTGAAATAACAAAATATGTACGTATGTCATCCATGCATCATCAGAAGTGCAGGTCCTATTTTTACCTACAAAAGTGCCATGTGGGAGCAAAATAAACCAAAAACTAACAAATACCTTTGTGTAGATCCTGTGAAAAATATAGTTTAAAGCTACAGCTGCGATGCCGAGACCAACTAAAAGAGAAATTCTCTCCAGATTAGAGTCCTTAGCAACACTGTCTCCATAGGTACCTTTTACATATAGACTTTACATTGAAAAAACAGATGATCCGTTTTTATACGACTAATTCTAATAAATTAAAATAAATAATAATCAATGAACAAACTTGACCTTTCTTGGCCCCAAACACATAGATACTTTATCATTATTCATTTACTGATTTGTTCTTCTCACACTTTCCAGTTTGCGGGAAATGTTGGAGCCAATCCCAGCTCACATTGAGCGAGGGCGGGGTCAGCCTCGACAGGTCGCCATCACAGGGCCGACAAATAGATTCAGCCAAGATAACCCAGCAGACACACATACAATAAATGGACAAAGAGTTCATGCTTTTTCTTAACAGAGCACATATGACGTGCAGTGAGGGCGTCTTCCTTTGGATAAATTCCACTCAGAAATGATGACCTTGCACCTCTCCCAATAAAAGTGTCAGGATTAATATTTGTCCAGTTGTAAAAACACCTTCCTCAAATATATGACAGCCAATAATTTGACATGAGGCTGTCACTTCACTGAAACTCTCAAGGAGAAGCGTAAAAGATGGATGTCCATGGATAAAAGGCAAAGTTATGTTGAGGATCGCTGTTGACTGTTTTGCTCGTATTTTGTCCTGCACATCCTGATTACAGCCCTGTAGATCACTTCTTTATTAATATTGTTTCTATTGTACAGACCTTTTTTTCTGACTCAGCTAATATTTTTTAGGTCCAGCACCTGTGACAGCCTCTTGTGGTGCATGTGCTTTTGTCCTGCCAGTGAAATTACTTTTCACCATAACGGACTGAGAAACCAGCACTGGCTAGGCTGTCGACTGATTTCTAGCATGAAAAAGAATCCTCTACTCTGCTCTATCAACCCTGGAGTGAGGTTATCAGACCCAACTAAGAAGAGCCCAGTGTCTCTGCACTTTGGCCATCCTGAGCTAAATAAGACCTGAAACTTTGGGATCTATTTTATGAAGAGAATTATTCTTCTAGCTGCTCTCTGGTTATCCCATTCTAATCAGCTGAAGAAGATACAGGTGTACAGACTTCGCAATAAGATTGTAAAATCTCATTGTTGTTTCTGCCCCCCGTTTTTAGTCCCAGATGATTCTCAGCCTATGTGCATCTTTTTTTTTATGGGTATGTTAATATTTACATGAATAGATGATGACGAAGTAGGATCAAAAGTACTGAATCAACAATGCAATCAACAACACACCCTTAAGACCTATAAAAGTGGCAACAATCGTTTACTGGTAAAAGAAACTTAGCGAATTGGCAGTAAAAGTTTTCAGGAGGCTTTCTATAGTTTTTAACTTTTTAATATCTTTTTTTCAATGTTTGATCCCTGGATCTTTCTCTCAGCTAGAAAAAACGAACAAATACAACACAACACGACACAATGTTCCTTATTCTAGTCACAATTAACGGGACCCAAAGTGAAAAAAAAAAAAAAAAGCACTTACACCTTTGATGAATGAAGGTCACACCTTTAAATTTTAATCAGCCTAAGCTTTTAAAAAGGTAAGAGGGAGCACTGACCCAGCATTAGCATCTTTAACCAATCTGTAGAAATGCACCAGTTTCAAGCCCTGCTGTAATTTTTCAGAGGAACCAAAAATAACTGTGCTTTTGTGATAGTTATGATGGCAATAAAGAAACACAGCTACTTTTTTTATGAGAGTGCATTGCCTCTACACGGATTTTGGCACTACTAAAGTCAGTTAAAGCTTACCTGAGCCAACAGATTGTTTGGTTCTGATACTGAATTTGTTATCTGTGACTCATGGAGATTTTAAGAGCTTTCTAACTTTAGACCTGAAAACTGGACTTTGATCCATGACTAACTTAAAAATGTATGTGTTTTAACGTAACAGTTCAATTGTCCAATTCTGAGCACTTGGATTGGGATGAGAACATGCTCATTGTTCGAGTATACATACGTAGTATGTAATACATAAACAGCTAACTTGGTCATTAAAAGAAAACTATCTGACTTCACAAAGGTTAGGACATATAATGTGATTGATTCTAGGATAATTTCACACATAGATGTCTGTACTCTAGAATGAAAACATGTATGCATGTATATTAAAATCACAAAAAAAAAAAAAAAAATCAGAATCAGAAATAGTTTTATTACCAGGTGTGTGTGTAAACATACTCGGAATTTGACTCTGGTGTTTCAATCGTGCACATGAAAAAGTAAATATATATAGTGGAACATGATATAAAAGTCACATAAATTGTTGTTTGGATCGCATTGGCCTTTATTTGTGTGTGTATTGTGTTGACTTTTTTTTTTTTTTTTTTACATTTTAATCTAAATTGATTTAAAAATGAATGAATTACATTTGACTTTCAAAAATAAAAGCCTCCAATCGACCCTCCCCGCTTCCGGTTTTATCAGATTAACCGCAAGCTTTTATTGTGGCGGTCCCCGCCGGATGTGCCGTGTGGTGTAATGGCGTCCAGCTCGACTCGCCCTCCGCTGCTGCTGCTGCTGCTGCTGCTGCTGCTGAGAGTGTGTGTGTGTATGTGTGTGTGTGTGAGAGTGAGTGAGTGAGTGAGTGTGTGTGAATGTGTGTGCGTGTGCGTGTTTGGATGGTGGACCGTTCCCGGTGAAACGCACCGAAGCCCCGGCCGCACCGGGAATGCCCCAGCGCCGAGCCAGGGACCGGTAGACGCGGAGGACCCGCCGGGGCAGAGAGAGAGGCAGAGTGTCCGGTCTCCAGGCTGCTTCTCCGGGGGAAGGAGAGGAAAAAATACAGGCAGGATGTTGCAAGTTTTAGCTTGTGGCGCCGTAGTTTTCCCCGGTCTGTTCTTCGCCTTCAGGAGGATCCTGCCGTGTGTGTTCAGACACTGGAGCGATGCCGACGTGGTTCTGGTCAGCGAGAGGTAAAGTGGATTAAATTATCTTTTATATAACGTTATTTTATTTATTTATTTTTTTTAACCCTGCTAAAAAAAACAAAAAAACAAAAAAACAAAACGCAAACAGGCGGCCGTTTTATAGCATTTTAAGCTAGTTTTGTGCCATGGCATTTCTGCTCATTCGGATGTTTGTTGTTGTTGTTGTTGTTGTTGTTGTGTTTATCATAATTAATCCCAAGATGATTGTTTTCATTTGTTTCTTTTCCTCTATTTAATATGTCACGTATGTTATCGTTGTGTTTTTCTGTACGAAACCCAGAAAAACGCGCTTCACAAGGTAGATTTGCAAAACTATGGGTGCCCGTGAGAAACTAGTGATGCCATTAAGGGAAAAATACAATTAAAGTAATACAATAATAATGAAAAATGCTACAGCGTAGCTGGAAATTTAAACCTGTTTCAATAAGTGTAGTCTGAGATTTACTTGTTTTACATGTTTTCTTGATTCTCAACCTCTAAATAGTATGATAACCTTTCATCCACCAAAGAGACTCAATAGAGGAAGTGACATTTTTTTGTGTTAGAGGTTAAATAATCAAGCCGGATGTGTGTCTTTCTTTTGTTTGGATGTATAAAATGTGTCAAAACTTTCAAAAGCTGAATTCATATGCAGCTTCTATGGTAACTTTATATCTTCAGGGTATTGAGCTGTGAAGTAGTAATAATTAATTTAGTGTGTGTGTATATGTGTATGTGTGTGTGTATGGGGGTCATTGTGACTTGCTCACATGTGCACAGCTCAGTTCAATGCTCATTTGTACGCTGTCACTCTTGCTAATCCTCCTCTGAGCTCCGGTTCAAGCCGACTGCTGAGTTAGCTATGCACTGGAAAACACTGCCGCCTACTCCTGAGCAAACGTTCTCTACTAATTTACTAATGCTCATCAAACGGAAAATGTTGTTCTTACAGGCGTCTCTCCCTCAGGGGATGTCACACTGCTTGTTCTCCAACACCAAACCAGCCTCTAACATCTACTGTTAGCTGTGGATCATGCTAGCGTGCAGTTTCACAAGGAGATTTCCAATATCTAATTTGTCACTGTCTGATTTTTACTTTCTCGCCAAAATAAACTAGTGGTATAGATGTCTATGCTGGCTTCCTTGAGGAAATAAATGTGGGACGATGTGGGTTAGGGTTTTGTATGAGCCTAGTTAAATGTATGTGAAAGCCTGTAACTAACGGTTTACTAACTGTATGTTAGTTCAGTTCAGCTCGGCCTCTGGCTGATGTCAGATTTCAACTCAAACTGGAGTTCTTGCTTTTTAGATAAAGTCAAAAAGTGTTCTCTTTATGTCAGTTTCCCTCTGTTGTTAGGGTGTATCATCTGTAGTGATTTGCATTAATTCATTTACTTGTGAATTCCTTTTACTAGTCATTTTAATCAATTAGTATAGTCATAAAACAAGAAGAGACTTCCATCATCCTAAACTGTCGTGTTAGCCAAATATTAGCATACTTTTGTTTGGGGACTTTGGTCTTAATCAGCTCAGGCTGAACAAACCAGTTTGTTTGGAAAAGAGAGAAATTGACAGTAAGTGCCAGCAGTGGTAAACATGACATGATATTCAGGAAGTGGCTGAAACAGCAGAATATAATTACCCACCCCCCCAAAAAAAAAGAAAAAAGAAAGAAAAAAACACAGAGATGGGTGGTTAACATAATGACCTTTATATAGTAGCTTGTGCAACTTTAGTCTATCGACTTCAGAGAGGATTATAATGCTTAACATCACCAACACACTCTAACCTTAAGAGGCTCATGGCCAGTCACTTGATACCCTTTCAATTTCATACAGCAGCAGTGCTTTTAATGCATTTCTGAAAGTGCAGACAGCAAACATAGTTTTACTGTACGATGAGCCTCAAATGACCGTGTTTTCATTTCATTTTTCATATTCATTAGCAACATGCTACTTTACATCTGGAGAGTATGATTTTTAGGCCGCAGCATCTCCGCTGCGCACAACATTCATGCATAGTGAGATGTTTCCCTTTAGTTGAAAAAATGTGGCCATTTTATGACTTTTTTGAAAGGATTTTAAAATTACTAAAACTGCATCTATGTAATTTCTTCCTTTGTCTGTTTTCAAAGAGGTTTAAAGGGTCAGTTCCCATTTAATCAGTATATTGGTAACCACAGAAGAAAGATCATTGTTGGGAGATTGCCTGATTGATTAACTCTTCATTCATTACTGTCAAACTGGTTAAAGAACATTGCATCTATTTGTTGGACCAGTTTTCCCTTGAAATGCACTTTATCCAGGTTGCCTTTTTTTTTTTTTTTTGCCTCTGCTGTCACTTTTTCTCTTGCTATGCTGCAGCACAAGTACAGATAAAGTAGCCCATTTACTGGCAAAGCAAAAAATAAATAAATAAATAAATAAATAAATAAATACCACTGCTGAATGTCAGACACTGCTTGTGACAGACCATGAAGGAGCAAGTGGTCTGTGTTTAAGGAAACCGTCAGTGGGAAGCATTGGTTGTAGTGAAAGGGAAGCTGAGGCCATCCACAGGCCTGACGCAGCAGGAAAGAAAAGACAACATTGCCGAACAAGGCAGCGAGGCTTTCTTCCCTTTTTCCCCTCTGCATGCTCCTCAACCCGCCAACCTTTCACCATCAGAGAGAGAGAGAGAGAGAAGGGGGGGCTTATTGGCGGACACACAATGAATGGGCTGTGTAAAATCTGGGTCTTGTGACAGAGTATGTGACCATACAGCCCTAGCAGGCGAGGTGTGGGGGTAAAATGTGTGTGTATGTATGTGTTTGGGGAAAGGGGTGAGAGAGGCCAGTTTGCATTTTCCAGCTTGGGCCCTGTGGTTTTCTAGTTGCCGGTGACGTGGCCATGTGGTCCGTTGCCTTGCCGATGCGGGTGTCATGGCCACATTCCCATGGACATTGGAGTGAGGTGATGGCAGGTTCAAGCAGGAAACTCCACAAACATGTTCTTTGTTTGTAACACTTGCCATTAGCGGCACACTATAACTCGTTAAAAGAGAAAGAAAGTGGCCTTTATTAGCCTTGTAAAATTTGTCACTCTTTACAACAGAACTTGAAGCCTACAGCCTTGCTTTTGCCACGAGGATTCGCTGGCCCCCTTTGGTTTTTCATTGTAACTGAGGCTTGATCCAGGACCTTAGTCCGTCTGGGTCCAGGAAATGCTAAACTACTAAACTTGGCAATTAATGCTGATCTATTTCTATTCAGGTTTATTTTTGCTGCACATAATCATAATAGACATTATTTCAAGGCACAGGGTTCAGCTAAGGTCTAGACCTTTGTTATAGAGAGAAACTCAACAGTTTTTTCAATGACGCTGCTTGTGAACTGTTTGTTCAGATCAGGTCTAATTATCAAATGGTCTGTTTGGAGTAATGTTCGACCATCTTACCTCAGGCCGCTCTCTGATCTGGCCTCTGCTTTTTAAAGCTAATCTGTGCACATCATACTTGTGTGATTTTCTTTGCTGGTCAATTTTGGAATAGGCTCAAAATTTTTGATTTATGTGGCTTTTAGCTTCCACTGTAATGTGCAATAAAAAAAAAATCACTGGGCTTACAAACCACGTACAGGCAGTGTTGCCATTTTTAGATTATTACAGTGATGGAGAATAAATGTATAAATGCTCATAAAATAATTGACCGTAATATTTTGCACTATCAATGTGCTTATTAAATATTTTACATAATAAATTATCATGTCGAGATTGAGCAACTAAAAGCAAGATTATGTGGTATCAAAAATTGAAAGGATTGACCTGTGCCCTGGAAATAAGGCCAAATCTGACCATTGTGGTTGGCCTGATGTTGGTATTAAAGGAAATGCTCTAGAATTCAAAGAAATGTATAATTTTGTGTTACTGATTATCTTTGTTTGACTTGGAAGAGTTTAGTTCGGACTACCAAAGAATAAAATGGTGGATATTTATCAAGATTGAAGACATGATTATTTTTTTGGGTGGTAAACTCATAGTTTACCATTAATAGTCCTCAGCCCAGGTTTGTACAGTACTGCCCTGATATACTCCTTTAATCCACCTGGCCTGCAGATCACAGGAAAATGTTTTAACAGGAAATTAGCTTTCTTTGTAGCCAACATAATCCTTCATCTCTCCCTCATGAGCATGAGATGAGTAATTGTCCCACCAGATACAATTCACTAAGTAACCTGTGCTAGTTTCCAGTTATTGCTGCAGGTGATAGTGAAAGTCAGAGGAGTTGAAACATACAGTTTCAAAGTTGTACTGAAACACTGTTGTGTGTTAAGGGGTTAACTGTCTATTATGGCTGCAGCAAGTGTAGGGGGAATAAATTACATGTTTTCTGATTTCAAAGCAGCTTACTGTCAGTGCAGCCAAATTGGAGAAGAGCCAGGGAGAGAGCTTGTCAGAGCAAAAGCAGCCATTCATAGTTTGGAGAAATTGATGACATAATCCAGTTTCCTGTTTTATAATGAACGAAAAAGAAAAAGGAATAAATAAAACCTCTGTTGGACCGTTAAGAAGCACACTCACTGAGTTTAAATGCAGTAACATTTTCTATTTTAAATATAGGTTGTACAACTCGATTATAAACTTGTTATTGACCAACTCTAAAGTTCGTAACTTGTGCAAACACTCTTAAGATAGATGTGTGAATGTTATGTATGTCTCACATAGTGACACTTCAAATAGAGTTCTACCAACTTCTCCTATGTCACAGATCTGTTTATAGACGAGGAAAGCCGAGGCCAAGCACTGCTAATCCCAGGATGTTACACTGAACTTGTAGATCGAAGCTCACCTGAAGGGACTCTTTCCTCAAACTTCACCTTGATTCATCAAGTCATCCCAGTCAACAGACAGCCACATAAAAATCCTCCCTTTTATTAAATTACAACACAAGTGCTTTATTTGAAATCATTTAATACAATATATAAATGTTTTACCTCAAATTGTTCTGTCCTGGAGTTACCCCGCAACCAAATATTTCCCACTTATAAATGGTGATAACAAGTGCCATAAAAATATTCTTTTAATTGCAATATGGCCAACTGCAATTTATAGCATGATGGTTAAATATGTCAAAAGTGGAACATGATTTTGTTGTGCATTAAAAATAAAAATAATTTGATTAGTTTATTTTTATTTTCATTAATGCAAAAATAACAATTTATGCTGAAATGTAATACATATTGTGCAAGATTAAGGAACCATTCAGCAGCCTGTTTCTTGAGGTTTTTCATATTTCATATAGCTCTATAAAAGCAATGGGAAGTCCTCTCCAAAATATAGAGATTAAAAGGATAGACCATAGAAAAAAACATGGACTCAAACAGGTTTCTGAAGGGCAGTTTTGAAATGTCTTTGTCATCTGACTAGTTCCCTCAACTTTGCCTAGAGCGAAACAGACAAACTGAAACCACGGCATGGGTGCGTACCGTTTTGTGGCAAATGTACACTCCCTCACCTGCTAATGAACACCACACGCCCTCAGTTATGCAAAATTTTAAGCTTTAATAAGTGTTGTATTAATTTCAAAACCATAAAAAACAAAACAAAACTGTATAATCAAACGAGAAAGCTGAAGTGGTGGACTGATAGATTGACTGTTGATAAACCATCAGCCAATACCTGTCAATGTATTGGCTCATTTGCTTTACACAACCTGTCTCTCTCCACCTTTTTATGTGTCTGTCTCTTTCTCAGACTGGTGTCCTCCATCCATGCCATCATGGCAACGACAGCTGGAGTCATCATTGTGTCATCATGCCTGGGCAACGTCATTGACAACAGGTTAGATGCAATGCCATCAACTACTTTTGTGGAACTGCAGTTTCTAATGTAACTCACCTATACACAATTTCCACATATGCCATTAGCTTCAGCTGTACCTGCTGAAGGGCAAAAAGTGTGGTCCTCAAAATCAAAGGGGCGAGTTTATTAATATTGCACATTTCATACACAAAGGCAATTCACTGTGCTTTACTTAATTACAGAGAAAAGTAAGAACAGTGACATGCATAAACTCAATTAAGAGTATGCCGCTAAGAGAAGTACAGTGCTGGTTTTAAAAATGTCGACATTTGTTGCTGATTTAACCTCCACGGCAGTTTATTCCACTTGTTTTCAGCATAAAAGCTAAATGCTGCTTGTCCATGTTTTTTGAGTAGACCTGAGTCCATGGATCTAAGAGGCCTGCTTGATTTATATTCTCTAAACATACCAAAGATGTATTCTGGTCCCAAACCGTTCTGTGATTTGTAAACTAGCAGAAGGGTTTTAAAATCTATTCTGTCACTGTCTGGGAGCCGGTGTAAAGATTAGAAAATTGGTGTAATGTTCTCTGATCTCTTTGTTCTGGTTAAAACTCAAGCAGAAACATTCTAATGAGTTGCAGCTGTTTAATGCTCCTTTTGGGGAGTCCAGACAGAAGACCATTACAGTAATTGAGTCTCCTGGAAATTAACACATGGTCTTTTTGGGTGACAAAACCTTTAATTCTGTTGATATGTTTGAGTTGGTAAAAAGCTCTGTTCAAGACTTTGACGCAGCTGTTAAAAGTCAGATCTGAGTCAATTAACACACCAAAGTTGCCAGTTGTGGACTAATTGAGACTCAACATATTTACTAATGCTGACCCGCTTCTCGTAGTTGCCAAACAGAATAATCACAGTTTTATACTTTTTAATTGAATTAAATTCTTGCTAATCCATTTGTTTGTGACAGACAGTGACGCAGTGAGTTAATTGGCTGCAGTTGTCTGATGACAGAGACGTGGAGTTGTGTGTCATCTGTATAACTGTTATAATCAATATTAAAGTTATGTAGCATATACAGATAGAACAGAAGGGGTCCAAGAACTGACATGGGGGATTCCACAAGTCATAGCCACTCATTCAGATTCATAGCTGCCAATTGTAACACAATAACTCCGGCCTTCTAAATAAGATCTGAACCTATTAAGGACCACTCCAGAAAGGCCAACCCAATTTTCAAATCTGTGCAGCAGGATGCTGTGATCTACAGTGTCAAATGCATCACTGAGATCCAGTAAAACTAGGACTAACACGTGACTGGAATCACTGTTCAGCCTGATAGAATTTAACACTTTGACCAGTGCTGTTTCAGTGTGACGGTGAGGTCGGAAGCCTGGTTGAATTTTATCAAGATTACTGCTTTTGTTTAGAAAATTGGTTTTCTTCTCTGACTCAGTTTCAATAGACTATGCAACCATAACCTCAAATTAACACATTCAATCACATCAACCTGAACAAGGGAAATATTGAAAGTTATGCGCTCACCGTTTTCCATTACATATGTTTATCACTGTGTGTGTCATGCCGAAACATGCACCAGTGTTCTACAGGATAAAGGCCCCACTAGGAAGGAAACAGGGTTTATTTATGTGCATATTGTAGGATGTTCATGGTTATTTGTTGCCCCACACATCCAGGAAGGAAAAACACCACCCTCCTCTGTCTGTATTGGAAAACTCCAGTGTTGTCTGTTTATAACAGAGAGTGCACTAGTGGAGTGCATTTTTGATTTAAAAATAAATAAATAAATAAATAAAAAAAACCTTTTATTTTTTTGAGTCCACCAACTTTCCTTATTTAAATAGCTGCTTTCATCCAACCCCCCCTTACCCCAACCACAGGGTCAGCCAACTGGCAGCAAGTTAGTATTAGCATAGCCGTAGCCCTCCAATGCAGTTTAGGAGAGTGTGACAGGCTAATGTTAACCCATTAATCCTACAGAGTCAGCATCTAGACCCAGGCAGGCCCAGTTTCAGGTTGCTAATCTCTGCCACCGCTCCCCTGCACCCACAAGCCTTAAATCCTCCACATCACTGCTCAGTTCTGTTGTCCTGTGACGTGCACACGGCCTGGAGCTTATCAGACACATGCTTTGCAGTCGGACTATGAATACTCTAATACTCCATCTAATACTCAAGCTGTCACCTCATTTAGCTCACATCGCCTCGCTTGTCGTAACTTTCACTGTGGAAAAAACAGCAAAGGGAACAGCAAAAGTGACCACAACCCAAAGTCACAAAATAATTACTGAAATAAAATGAACAGAAGTCCAACATTCAGATATCCTGCTAATTTTACGTAAAGAGATTGAGCTAATAGCTGCACACACACACACACACACACTGATCCAGTGTCTCCAGCATAATCAACTGTAATTATCCTGAAACAATGAGAGAGAGAGAGAGAGAGAGAGAGAGAGACTTGCTAGCTTCTGCCAATGACAATATTTATCTTGTTTTCCCATTGACATAGTGACTTAAAATAACTAACTGCAGTATTAAATTTATTGTTAAATTTCATTTGCCCCACCAGTTTTACATGTTTAACCACATGCAACCATTGCTTGCAAAACAGGCGTGGGCATACTCAAACTCAGCTGACTGTAACTGAACACTTCTAATTGTGTTGAAGTGCAGATAACTGATCAATCAGCTGACATGTCACTTAGTTTAATGTCTCCTCAGAAATCCTGCAAAAATATCACTGCTCGGCACCTATTTACTAACGTTCCACAGAACAAACAAACCGAGACATGCTGTATGCTATAAAATAAAATCCAAAACAGCTAGCAAGGCAGAATGAATAGATAGCTACAAAGAAAAGCAAAAGAACTGTTTGATGAGATTGAAGGTGCAGCATAGAGTGTTTGTATATCGAGAGGGGTGTTTCTTTGTGAGCTTCCAAATCCTTTAGCACAGAGAGTGCATCCGCTACTGAGTTGAGTCATGTTGCTTTCATTCCTCCCTGAGCTGTTTGTTGTTCCTTCCCGATCCTAATCTCCATCCGCTGACCTTAAGAACCCAGCCAGAGGTCAGAGGTCAGTAGCTCAGCTCTGCCCTGCAGCTTTACTCCATTCTGTCCACATAATTAACCATCAGTGTAATTGGCGCTCATTAGCGTGCTGCAGCCAACCAAGCTTTTAATGACACCGTACTTACATAAACCTTCGTTCTGGCCTGGCAAGCTTATGTCAGAGAGAAAACAGGGAAAACATGTAGGTTAAATTAATGTTTGTGTGGACCTACTTGCACAAAGTGAATGTTAATGTAATGGTGATATTTACCTTATGTATGTACCTTACGCAGCCTCATGCATGAAATGCTAGATTTGGTTTTATTTAGAGGATTCATCAGAGATCATCGTCCTCATAAATTTACATTTTCACGTCAGATTCAAATGTCTCTGTGCAATCGTTGGTTTTCTGACCTACATTTGAAGAAAATAAATGTACTGCCATGTATTTTGTTTTTTCTTCTTGAGGCACTGGCTGGCCACCTACTTTGTCATCTGGTACGGTGTTCCCTACATGACGTATGACCTCTTCGCCATGTACCTCAGCCATTACCACCGCTTCCGCGTCAAAGGGCACGAGGAATACAAGCAGCACTCGCTGAGGACCGTCAACTCCTTCGTCCGCAAGGAGTTCCTGTTGGTCCTGCATCACATCGCCCTCCTCACAATCCTGCTGCCTGTAACACTGGTGAGTGACATCAGAGATGGAAGCTCAATGAAAGCGATTTGTCACTAGCTCACTCACCCGGTTGCTGGCAGGAATTACTATGATGCAAACCAGCAGGCTTACAGATCTCAATCTTCATCCAAAATTTGTGGGATTAGCTGTTTACTGCAACTGTCATGGATCTCATGAGGCCACTCGGGGACACCACTCCACAAAGGTTAGGTGTTATTTTAATAGCTGTGGCTGATGCTAGGTTATGTTGTCAGGTCAATTAATGAGTGAAGCAATTTACGTAAAAATGATTCACTGATTAACCATTTACAAAATCTGCCCATAAATATTCTTTAATGATTTAGCATGTTGGACTGATGGTTGAGACAAACAAGGATATAAGCCACCATTTCCTTATGTCAGATATTACAAATAAGTGATTGGAAAACTTAGCAGGTGTACATGTGTGAGCTAAAAGTCTCATGAACATGCTGTTCACATCATGGAACATTGTGTTTATTTTAGTAATCAACATGCAGAGTTGGGGCTTGCTTGTCCTAAATAAAATGTCCCAATGTGTTGTTTGGGCACTGTCCACTGCCAGTAATGCATCATTAGTGTTTGCTGTAATGTTATCCATTGTTTTTAAATCAATCCTTGCTTTAAGCTGCATTATCTCCTCATTATTATTTAAGTGGCAACAGAAAATAGATTCATTCGTCATGGATTATCCATCAAGTCATTTTCAATTGTCTGGGAAACAGAATTAAATGAATGTTATACTTCAGAAAATGGTTGGAAAGTAACGTCAAATACACAAAACATTAAGTGCATTCATACGTTAATCCATCTTGTCCACAATACGTCATGATATTGTGTATATAAGCTACGTCAAGGTTACTATACACAAACCATGTAATCTCAGCAATACTGAATACATATGATTTAAAGCTGCTTGTAGCTCATACACTCTGCTAATCAGCGTGTATTGTTGTGTGCTGACATCAAATGTTCTATCAAAAAATCTCTTCTCAACTGAATCAGTATGTGGAAATTACAGGGGTGGGTTATTGACACCTCGGGGCAGAATAAACATGGCAAGTTGGGTATGAAATAAAGATGTTACACATTTTCTTTCCCAATTTCAGTCCTTAAACTTGTGCATCAGCTGAGAGTATTAATCGGATGTCTATACTGTCTGCTGAAGCTGTGTAGATGGGACTGCCATTTGTAAATCATACATGACTTATCTAGAATGTCTTTTTTACAAGCTAAAAATAAGCCCCTTGCTGTTGGGCCACACAGCTGTCGGTAGATTGCTAACCAGATATTTATTTTTTGTTCTCTGTCAAACAGTCCTCCCACACCTTTGGACCACAGGAGGGGAGGTGTTTTACTTTTCTATAACACCCCAGCCTTAATGCACTCGGTCATTACAGAGTTAAAATGATACTCATGAGCCATTACAAGTTTTATGGTCCAGATCGTTGTACTTGAAAACTGAACTCTTGGTCAGACTCTAACCACAGCCACTTCGCTGATTTACTTCGTGGTCTATGAGAGGAAATTGTGCAGTCCAACTCCATCAACTCAAAGCCATTACAAGTGTAAGGCTCAGAGCAATAAATAGGAGGAGAGAATAGTAACGTATTGATTAATTTCTTTGAACAAATGGTTTTGTACTGTTTTCTTTTGTCCATGTATTGTTGAACTTTGTAAAAGAAGCAGTGAAAATGATTTTTACATGTTCTCCTTAATTAATTTGAAATTGATTGGAATAGATGAACATAATATGTTTTGAACAGTACTTTTCAAAAAAGGTATTAAGAGCTGTACATAAGAACAAAACGAAGCAATAAAAGCCAGAGAAGAAATTAGTGAGCCAAGCAGAGGAGCGATTATAAACACGTGTGTTAAAGCAATAAAATTAATAAGGCAAATCCGCAAAAGGGAATAAACAAACCACAAGTAGAACAAGAAGATAAAGACATGAATATGAAGAATTAAAGGTAATGTCTTAAACTGTGGCAGCAAGGCATCACACCTGAGCTCCTCAGGCAGGATGTCAAGGTGTTCCAAAGTCGCCTTTGGTTCTAGCAGAGTGTTTGGGAAAGTATGTAAAAGGTGAACTGCGGTGCTTGAAGACTTTAAGTGCAGGTGTGACCTTGAAATTGGAGACCCACTGAACTGTTAAACCTGAGCATAAACTGTAAAGTGAGTGTCCGTAAAAAGACACAAGGAAGTATGTGCAGGGCTCCTCATTCTGATTAATGACTTACTATGATGTCCCACATACATATTAAATAGTCAGTATTTCATCTCCTGATATTTTATTAATTTCCACAAGACACAGCAACTGTCCTTTCCAAGTGGTATCCCAGGTTAGGATGCCAGGTGCAGTGGAAACCTGGCCTTTTGTTTGCAATGGCAATGTGAGATCACATTACCCTACATTATTCAGCTCCAGCTGCAGTCATCCTCTCTTTTCTCTAAACCCACCACTGCTCCCTCCCTCCCTCACTCCTCTTGTTCTCCTCATTCATCAGCTTTATGCCACTCCAGCTTGGCCAAGCTAATACATGAGCCGGCAGACACGTCCAGCAAGCTGTTAAGGGACAGTGACCTGCAGGAGGGAGAGAGAGAGAGCGAGAGGCCCAACCTTTGGGAAGGGATGACGTCGATTAGTAGATTACTGTTAACAGCTGGCTTTATTCATAGGAGATATTTGGGCATGTCATCGTAGGGCGTGTTATTCATAAAGTGAGCCTGGCTCATTGCTAATGATATGACTTCCATCTGCACTTCTTCTGCTTTACAAAAGTCAATATTACTGCTGTAAAGAAAGCTTGTTTATCTCAGCAGAAAAAGGCAGATTAGTGATAATAATGCAGTAGGTTCAGTGCAATGCTGACTGTATTGAGCAGATCAGGACTTAGTAACTGTGACAGATGAAATGTAGATGATCTACATGACATATAGTTTTGTTTTGTTTTTTAAATCAGTTTCATTGCAACCCTCTTGGCATCAAGCATGAGTGGAATTTCTTGAGCAATTTATCAAATTCTAATAGAAATCACATTATGGCCAAGAGCAATATCTAAGTCTCAGCAGCTGCATTTTCTTTTGATAAAGGTGTTCAACAACACTGTTGTGCATTGTTTTGTACTAAAAGAATTATTATGCCGCAGGGATGCTCATCTACAGCTCATATTCTCCAGAATTTAAGGAATACATTGGTTGGTATATCAAAAATTATGCGATCAATTCAATGTATTTTCTGTAAAAAAAAAAAATAAAGACATAATAATAATAATAATAATATCACAATATCTGCAAACAGATTTATTTTTTTTTTTTTTATTGGGCATATGTTGAATTTTTGTTGGAATTGAAAACCATGTTGACATCAAAGCCCAACTGGCTAACTTTTATCGTGATGTTTAGTAGATGCTAACAAGCGAATGTTTATATTTTTACGTCAAGATTAACTAAACACAAAACACTGGATTTTGGTTATTTCCAACACAATTTAAAACCAAGAAAACATCAACATCAGCCGTCATCAGTAATCTTCATCAAATTAACGTTAAGTTTTACCCCCTGACATTGAAATGTACATTCAAAATCCACTGTTATAAGTTACATTCATGCAGTGAGTCTTGTTGGGCCAACGGCTCCATGTTTCCTTTTTTTAGTTTTGATAAGAGGGAGTGCTGATGTTGGGTATTTTCCCCTGCAAGGCCAGAAACCCACTTACTTTTAGATAAAGATGAGGAGCTCATAGTAGAGCTGCTGACGTAAACCAGTGACGATTGAGATTGTAGATATTGTGGCAATCTTGTGTAGATATGGGCAAGTACAGCCAGGAGAGTAAACGGGGCAGAGCCATACGATAAGATAATCCTTTATTAGTCCCTCAGTGGGGAAATTTAAATAACACCCAAAGGGACAGCTGAAGTGGGAATACTGCAGGAAACACCAGAGGACGCTGGTGGAAATATCGGGGTGTGGCTGGCAGGAATCAGGACCTGCTTGTTATATTTTACTTCAATAAATCTTAAACAGGTTGCTAATAACATCTAGTCCAGGTTGATGTTTTGGGGTTTTTGTTTTTTTTTTCTTTTTTTCTTTACAGGTGGACGGTGGCTCCGATGCGCTGATGTCACCTTTTTTAGCCAATTACTAACCTTGACTGTCATTAGTTTTTGTAAATCCATCTCATTTGCACATGTACTGTTGAAAACTCAAATAAATCCTTGATCGAGTGATAAAATTACTACACATGCAACTATAAATACGCTCAGTGGCTGCAGGAAGATTGGAAGTTCGCACCAGAGCAATGTAGTGCAGCTACAAATTGTTCCTCACGGAGCATCTCAAAGAGAGATGTAACACACATAGCTGGTGGGGCGGGCGGGGTAGCCAGGTAGTTTGTTAGGTGTGGTGTAATGTTCTCTTCTGTGGTCTCAAGTCATGCTTTCATGGGCAGATGGCAAAGCCACGTCTGGAGCCGCTCATGCTTTATTCATCATCAGCACGCAGCAGGCCAGGCAACCAGACCGTGCTTGCCTTTTTATTTGGAGTCTCTTTATCCATCTAGACTGACTCACCTATTCTAAGATGGCCTCTCTAACCACACAGCGCTGTGCCACTGGTCAATATTTGAAAGCTTCATTCATTACTTATGTACAGGACATCACTCCTTGTTCCAGCCCGGCCCACCACTCCGTGACTGTGTTGGTTTTGTTTTTTGTTTTTTCGCCATCTTGATGTTGGGGCATAGAGAGACATCTGCCTTGATAGTTGTGTCATAGAGATTATTTTCATGTATCATCTAAAGTACTCAAGAGTGTCTTAATCTGTTTTTAAATTTAATCGACCTAAATATGATTTGCCATTGAAACATGTTCACTGTCTCAGCGAGTGCTGATGTGTGGTTGCAGTACGAAACCGCTGAAGTGGATGATGGTAAATTTTAGTGCTTTAATCTTTGCTAAAGAGATGACTCAGTAAACTTTTCATTATGTTAAAAATACATACAGCTCACACAAAGAGTCTCCAATTCCGAGGGCAAAGTCAAAGTATTTGTTGAATCATGTTGTGTCTCGCTCGTGTTCAGATTCTACTCAGCTCATAAAGTTTGGAAATATGTCATGACCACATGAGGTATTTTGTCTTTTACTTGAGGTCACTCACTGGTTATCATGACATGTTATGTGGACCAATTAAAAAGCTCCTGCAGACTATAAAGGTTGTTTCTCCACCATAAACATTCCTGAGTCTGTGTTTATTATGGGATCAATAAATTGTAACAATAGTAATAAATATTTTGGGTATCTGTGCTTTTCCGTCATTTTTTCAAGTAAAAAACATGAAACATCAAACTATAAATTAGGATGTCATTAAAATTTCCTCAGCGTGGTGTTTGTGAGGGAAACAGTTTGGTACTAAATCTGCTAAAAACCTGAATCCAGCCTTAGGCCCCCCAGAGTCCCACTTTTTAGGCTGTGTAGGCGCACCCAGCCCCTGAAGATGGGGATGGAGGATCTTGGTCTGTGCCCACGATCACCCACTACTCCTTATCTAGTCTACTATCAAGGGAGTTTGTCTGTGTCAGCAGTTTTGTAGTGCTCTGTGAATTATTTTACATATCTGGAGGACTGGTAGTATCCCACAACCCAACATGGAAAGTGGCACAAAGCTGACGGTGCAGAGAGTATTACCTAAGTTGTGTTTTTCTCTCTCTGGGGCCAATCCATCTGCCTGGTTTAAACAACCCTAGTTTTTTCTTCTGTGATTTTTTTTTTCTTTGTACCACTTTGTATCTTTTTTTGTGTGTCTCAAATTGGCTTCACACAAGAGCTTGTGAATCAAATCAGCCTTGGGTTTAAATGGAGGAAATGGTTTCAAAACAATTTACCATACTGTGTATAAAAGCAGATATAAACTTGCCTATGTACATCCTTTCTGAAGGTCATTGGGAGGTGACGCTGCTGGTTGTTAGAAGAAATGTTTGTCTGGAAATTTACTGCAAAATGGCCCTGCTGTTTTTCTAATGAGGTCATGGTCTCAGACTCTAGCTTGAAGTCTCTTTCAATATAATATGATGTTTATTTGTTAAAATGTTCCATTTAGGTTAAATTAGACAACAAAGCAGGGGATATATTAGGGTGTGCTTACCCCCAGATTGATTGTACCAAATTAAAATACAGAGCACGTCAGATCCAAATACAGTGGTTTCTGATTTCATAAACAAAGATTGCAATGGAACACATTACAACTCCAAGGCTTTTAAATGGCCATTCACAACCCATGTAATGGTGCGCTGTGAGGTGCCATCCTGAATAATGAATGTATATGAGAAAATATTAGAGGAAATTACAAATGCTGTTGATGAAATATTTAGATTTTTGTTCCTCCATTGAAAACCATTTTAATAAGTCATCTTAATCAGAATCAACCCTCAGAAACACATCGCTCCGTGTCTGTTGATGCCTCTTTTGCTGTTCCCGGCCCAAATTGTGTTGGACGTTTTCCTTGAATGTCAGCTGTGTTTGTTTCCATGGTTCTGTTTGTTTGTTCACCCTGTGTGTGCTCTGTTTCTCTGTTTCCCAGTTCTTCAGAAAGGACCAGGGGGATTTCTTCATCGGCTGCCTGTTTCTGACAGAGCTCAGCACGCCCTTTGTCTCCTTGGGGAAGATACTTATTCAGGTGAGATAACACTCACATGTGCATTCACATCACACACATCTGTCATATTTGCTCTGCCTCCTCGTTTAAAAACCTCCAAACTGCATGCTCTCTGAATTTGTTAACATTTTAAGATCAAAACAACAAAAGTGACATCGTTATGGTTAGAGTCAGACAGGTTGGCTAACATTTAGCCAGTTGGCTCAATCATTGACCAGACAAGGAGTGATTTTTCTCTTATCATAGCTTAGCAACCACTACGAGGCTTGGCTGGCCTTTTGGGCTTTGACTCTTTCCACATGTCAAAACCATTGTTAAGATATGATCGTAAAACATTTGAGCGTAAAACATTTTTTCTTTCTGCGATAAGAGAAGGATGATGCAATGAAACAATGATCATCAAATGAGCATCATTGACTGTGTTACTTTATGGGATACAAGTTACACAAAAAATATGTTGATTGGTTCTCACCTTAAAGGGTTGAAACACTCGTGTTACCTTGTTTATCCAGCTGCAATTTGATCGTTCATCTTTACTTATACTTTGTGACACTGAGAGCCGTGATGTTTCTTCTTCAGTATCAAGTGTGCAGCCATCAAGTACAGATTGAAGATGGTTACAAGCTGCATTTTCTTTTGACTGATTCAGCTAGCATCGGCTTAATTAGCAAGCTAGCTAAAGCTTGTTTCTTGTGAGTCGCCAGGACAAGCTGCTTTTGTGCTACTAAGTCTCAAACCATGGAGCAAATAATTTTGAGTGACGAATCAGCCTCTGTTATATCGCTGTGAGCTGCGATGTGAGAGAAGTTACCTTGCCCAGTGTAGCAACAATAACTAAGGAGTCAGTTTAACTATTGAGGCACCTGAACCCTCCAAGTGAACCCGATTGATCATTAGTTGAAGTGCACATTGTATATTCATTATTATATGTCCACACTCTAAAACAGTGAAGGAACAGTTACTTGCTTTGGTGTTGTGTCATTTTGTCTGCTGTGTGTGGTTAAAAACATCTCAAAATAGGAGACAATGCCAGAAGACTCTGCTAAGCTGTGTGAGTGCTTCTTCTAATTTATTTATCTACTACTTCTGCCACTACTAATACAAACGATTTAACTTAATGGCTTGAATCAATTAGAATGATAGATAATCAAACTAATCTGAAAAGGTCACTTCAGGTTTGGAGTGATGCTTTTGTCATGTAAACAATTTAGAAACCAATCAATTCAATCAATGTTCGTGTATAAATGGTGTGACCTTCAGTGTTATTACGCTTTGCCTGCTCACAAAAATGTATAAATTCATCTTTGTTGTGTTACGCTTTGTACTCAGGTGATCAGCAGTGCCCTGCATCATCAAAAACCTGACTATCTGCATTTCATCTGGGATGTAGGTTGTCCCTGTACCATAAATAATTAAAGTGCATGGCTCACCCCAGGAAAAAAAAAACAAAACCCCAAACCATCGGTTGGTAGCATGCAGCTGAAAAGCAGCATTCACCCTCCCTGGCTCTTAACCCATCCACTGGAATAAATGCCTTCATTAGTTCCATCCATACATCTTATTTGTGCGTCTTATACTTAGACAAGCACATGTGTTGTATAATCAAAGGCAGTTTGTCTTAGCAAAGCAGGAATCTAAGAATAGAGGCCTTACAGTGAAGTCACTGGACCGTGTGCTTTCAGATCTTTGCTGACATCTGGTGTCAGCAAAGATAAAAGAGCAAAGCAAAGCTCCACCGCTGTCCTTTGTCTTTAAAAACGCTGCCCTCCTTCAGCTCCATCAGCACATACAGAAAGTCTGCAGGATTTTTTAATGCTCTCGACAGCAGCGTTGATTCCTATTGATCAGTGCTACGTAGACCAGGATCCTCCCAAGTCGTTTTCTTCAGAGTCAATGATGATCCTTCTGATGAGTGGTCAACATTTTGAAGCACAGAAATTCTTATTTTCAGTTCATTATCTGAATATATGTAATCAAATGAATATGAAATCGGGGAAAATATTAACTGGTAAAGTACATGTAAGAGCTATATAAAAGTTATATCTTCAGGTTGTACTTTGACTCAAATTTTATTAACTTATACAAAACTTGTAGCATCTTAATTTGCAATTGTTAGCAAAAACACAAATGTGGTGCTTTGTGTGCACAGGAGATGAAGATGAAGCTAAGCAGGGAAGTCAAACTCTTTGACTTTGAGTTTCTTGACGTTTGCTCTTCTCTACTCTGGATTTTATAATCAAAATATCAAACCAAAGTCAAAGGGACTCAGCAGTGAGGATGTCTCTATTGTCTGTAATGTGATTTATTTCTGAGTGAAACTCACTGACAGGGATGGATCTATCAGGTGAAGTCGTGGTGGCTGAGTGAGTGTTTGTAATAAAAACTCAGCCTCTGAGTGAATGAACTAAAGCACATGCATAGCATTATATTATGGTGAGGGTGACGGTCTCCTCAGATCATAACATTTCACAGGAGGTGAAGGGAAAAAGGATTTTGGTAAATATTCAGAAATGATATTTTCAACAGTGTTTGGCAGAAACAAACAGAACAGTCAGGATTAGCGCTTGGATAACATTTTATTTCTTTCCTCTCCTCATCCCATCGGCCCCCTCCCTCTTAATTTCTTTCTCCCCCACCAGCTCAGCCTCCAGGACTGCTGGCTGCACAAGGCCAATGGCGGCATGGTACTGTTCACCTTCTTCATGTGCCGCATCGCCCTCTTCCCCTACATGTACTGGATATACGGCCGCCACTACGGCATCCCGCTCTATAGCGTGCCCTTCCACCTGCCGCTGTCCGCCAACCTCGGCAACTCGTGCATCTTGGCGCCACAGGTCTACTGGTTCGTCCTGCTTTGCCGAAAAGGATACCGCATGTACAAGCGTAGCCGCGGGCACAACGTGGCGTCCCCCGTGGATGCCGTCACTGACAATTCCAAGGACGATTGACACCCAGTTCACGATCGCTCGCTCAAACCACACACTCAGCTACTAACGCAACTACTTCTGCAAAGGCACTAGTTTGACTTAACACATCTCAAACCCCACCATTGTACTGTAGTACACCAGGACTGCCTGCTCTCGTCCCACAGCTCCTGGGCATTTTCTGCACACTTTAATTCCTCTGTTAGAAATCTGCTGCCTACCTGGACCTCTCTGCCGATCTAATTCTACTACTGAAGTTTGCTGATTTTTTTTTTTTTTTTTTTTTTTAATTGTCTGTCTGTTTTTTGGGTGAGCGGTGGGGGGGGAGTTGACTTCAGCTTGGATCTCGTTGAAGTGCTACCCCGCGTCTGAAGAAAGGTCATGTTTGCTTCATGGAAAGCAAACGGTGGAGTAAAAGCACCAGAAACTGAAGATGAGCTTCCAAGGACAGACACAATCTTATCTCTTACTCCTACTGTGTTTACAGCTGCTGCTGATTTTGGATGGTCTGTTACCTTGTGTGTGAGTGCGAGTGAGTGTTGGTGCGAGTGAGTGGCTGTTATAAAAGGTTGTATTTATTTTTATGGGTTTTCTGTAACGCTGCGTTCCCTCTCTCATCCATTCACTGATCAGACCGTCAAGAGTGATTAGTACGTAGCAGTGGGTGTGAATTCAGGCAGTATTAGCAGGATAGGAAGTCCACATTTGAGAATACAAAAAAAATGCTACCCACTAATGTGACGACATGATAAAATTCAGACTTTCCAGCCCTGCTTTTTGTGTGTGTGTGTGTGTGTGTGTGTGTGTGTGTGTGTGTGCGCGTGTGTGTGCGTGCGTGCGTGCGTGTGCGCGTGCACGTGCATGTTTCCCAAACAGCAGTCCTCGCAGCATCAGTTTACAACAACCCCACATTCCCGGCTGTAACGTCCAGCACAGGTTTACGGTCACTGCTTGTTTCCAGTAGCCATCTCACACTCCATCAAAGGTGGAGACATTGAGTTTTGGTGACGTCCTCCACCAAACAAGATGTGTCGCAGTATATTCTGTATTTGGACTCGCCTAAACTGAAGTACAAAGATCGGGGTTAACACTCTGCTGTGTTAATCTGTATGTGAGAAGGTGTTCACCCATTTCTGCCGTGCAGACGGTAACGCGAGGTCTCTTGCCACTGAGAGATTCTGTGTTTGAATCTTCGGTCTTTGTTCAGATGACACAGGAGCGGTGCTGCTCCCATAGAAACGCTGACGCAGGGAATCTTGGAACGGCAGAGTCTTTGGCTAAAGATTTGTTTTCTCCCATCAAAAGTCAGTGAGACCACAAAGGGTGGGGGTGATGGGGACACCGAAATGCTTAATGTCGGATGAACTCAGGGCCAAGGTCAGAGCAATAAGGCGAGCAGTGACTCACCAGGTCAAACTAATGCAGAGGAGGGACATTTCTGAGCTATTAAGCCACAGAAGCTGAGGACAAGGAGTGAGGAAGGATTGATCGTGGATCTGCTCTGTAACATCCAGTAACTCTTTAGTTTCCCTGACGCACGCAGAGGGCTGTAAATACTTCATGTTTTCATTCAATTTACTACACCATCTCATTTAGAAAAAATGTAAACCCCAGATATCACTACAAACCTGATAGGATAATTTAGATCATGCAAAGCGATTGTTTTTGGTTGATTTCCCATTTTTCATAAAACCATCCACTTCATATCCAATAAGGACTTGAAGATGTGTTCAGAAGAATTCTGCAGGTTTTATTTGGTACAGCATCTACACCCTGGAGTGAATTATCTCCTTGGATCATTCAAACTTTATACTGAACAAACTGATTGCATTAATGGCCTTTGTTTTTACGTCCAGCCAGTTTTAATCTATGCAAAAGAGGCTGCAGTGCATCTACACAAGACTAACATCAAGCCATATCTAACTGATCCACTCTGATCCTCACTATGTTTTGGGACCCTACATTTATTTGTTTTTTTTTCCACCTCTTCTTGGAGTCAGCACCGCAAATGTTGCTTTTTTCTTATTTTTTATTTAATTTTTTGGGTGGTTGCACTTTGATGAACTGCTGTTTGGATCCTGATGTGATAAGGCTGTCACTTGTTCAGCAAGTCTTGTTTGCACACATCCTTCTGTTGTGTTATCCTTACAGGGGCGGGGGGTGTTTTAGCACATCTCACATGAAAATGTAAACACAACGTGACCCCCCACCCCCCAGTGGACGCGGCTAACAATATGCATTCATACATGGTTTTTGTTTCAAACCCAAAATATTTCCCCACACTGTCACCTCAGATGGTTTTGTGTCATAAATTGTTGGTTTCCACCTTCAGAGTGTGTCAAAGGACAGTTGTTGGACCACAGCAGTTGCCAGCAATGACGTGCTGCGACATACAAAACAAGGGGTGTGTTTTCAAGTTTAACTTGAGCTTGTGAATTGCTGATGAGGTCAAAGTGACTGTCGAAGCCGTTGACTTGGTCGGATTCGGACCACAAGAAACCAAACGTTTACCTTCCGATCAGATCTTCAACTTCTCATGAAAAACTCTCCAGCCTCTTTTGAGTCTCCAATTTGATTTGCATTGCGGGTTCCGTAGTGTTAACGTGCAGTTTCTGGCTCCCCCCTCCATGACGGACACACTTTCAGCCACGTCTTATGGGAACAGCACGTGAAGGAAAGGGTGATGAGTCCTCCTGTAAGCAGACAGACGGTCTGTTTGCTGACCAGCAGCATGAGGATGAGGGAGTGAGGAGAGACGAGCTGCTGAATGATGGGCCTGTTTGTCTGCTTTGGCCGCAGCCCAGGAGAGTGCAGGGCTGTTTTTGTCTGTGATTGACTAGGCTACTGTTACTGGAAACGTCCCACGCTCTTTGTTCTGCCTTCAGCACTTCTGCCTGCAGCAGTTCTGCCTTTTTTTTTTTAATTTTTTTTATTCCATTCACTTGAAGTCTGCACTGAAACTGCAGTCAAAACCAGAAGCTGTCTTCTAAACTCATCTATCGTGTTTTGTCATTAAAATCTGCAGCCCATTTCTTTTTAGTGCCTGTCACCTATCACCTGTTCCCTCCGGCCATATTGCTCCGATCCTCCCTCCTCCTGAACACATTGCAGTCTCTCGGCTGACGTGCTCTGCAGACGTAGGTAGTTGCTGAGCGGGAGCAGAGCAGAGGGGGCCCTGCCTGCGCTCTGCTGCCATCTGTCGTCAGCATTATCTGCTCGTCCGCCCAGCAGCTCACAGGCAGGTCCGTGCCTCTCCTTCAGTCTGATCTTTGTTTACAGCTTCTCTGAAAACGCTTTGTTCTCATGCTCTGGGCTTTAGACTCCTGGATGATATTCAGGATTATTTTCAGTTTCAGTTGAATTGTGTTATCTTGGGTGGAAAGACCTTTTCATGACACAAAACTTTCTGAGCACTGCAGGAAATGACCCCTATTTGCTTAGTAAGTAGGCTTAGCTTTGAAATCATGGAATAGATATAGAAAATATGACATTCCACAATTTTTCAGTTCAGCTTTCCTATAAATAATCATGAAAATAATTTTATTTAAGAAGTTCATCCTCTCTTTTTAAACAAACTCACAACCAAACTTGCTTACTTGTAACAGCAAGTCACAAATTCAAATAAAATTTCTATATTTTAAACTTTATTCTCAAATGGACTGATGATGTATTTACTGGCCAACACCTGATTTTTAATACAATTTTGAAACATGCATGCAGTGAATTGATCCAACCGGACACAAACCCAAAATTCCCTCCGCTGGCATGACTGCGATGTTTCGTAGCCGCCACTTCAGTTGCTGGGAGTCTGGGTCACTGCCACATAAAATCCTGTTGCACATCAAGAGCATCTGATCCTCAATCAGAGTACACATATCTTCTTTGTCACTCAACAGATTCTTAACATAGAAAGTCTTAAGTTCAACCACTTTGCTCAGGGTTTGATGAAGTTTGATAAAGTCGTTGACGTGAGTGTTTTAGAGATTTATTGTAAGATGATGAACTGTGAGACAGACGATAAAGATGATGGCATCTAGAATGACGCGCTGCTTCTGGACTGTGTGTATTTTAAAGCTTTTTCTTTTTTCCTTCATAGATTTTTCTCCTATTTATGCTTTCTGACATGGCTTGTGATACTTCAACTCCCTCGGGTTGGAAAACCAAAGACTGTCAGGCACTTTAGCTGATCGTAGCGACCGTAGTGATTCATGACGAGAGAGCCATTCTATTTTCAGTAGTTCAGACACGATCTAGATGCTTTCTTACCTGCATCAACTGCAATAAGACCCCAGAGAGTGAACTAAGTGGTGACCTTCCTCTGAGGATGGCGTGGAGCCTACAGACTAATCAGCTGTTTAGTTGAGTCTCCATTAATATGCAGCCTCTACATTTAATAGTGATGATCCGGGGGGGCAGGAACGTTTTAAAATGACCCTAACCCTCTTCTTTGTAAAATGAGAGGATGTAATTCAATCACGTGCCACCTGTTGAATGAGAACATGGACGCCACAGTTGACTAGTGCTGCTTCACCATGCTAACACTGTTTAGCATGTGCCTGATACACTATGTTCAGCTGTAGGTGGACTTCAGCGAGTAGCACTAATCATTGGATTTGGTAGCAAGCATCAAGTTGACCCTTAGCATATGTTAACTCTAAACCAGTACCTCATCACAGAGTATGTAAGTTGATAAAAAAGCCCAATGCTAACATGTTAAAATAAAGTGGTAGTTAAAATTACTTGGAGCTGACTTGTGTTTCTTGTAAAATTTTCCCTGTTAAATCTGTATTTTTTGACCTGCTGTTTTATGATCATGTTTTAAAATATTCAACATAAAATGGTAAAATCTTTAAATCTGGTGAAAATGATGAATTTCTTAGCTCTCATTTAGGTTTTTGACAGATGTTGGATGTTGATCTTTGGGGGAAAATGCACAGTAAAGAACCTCTATGAAAGCAGGAGTGATGTATAAACATGGCACGGTCTGATTTGAAGCTGTAGCCAATGATGCTACTGTGTTAAAATGTAAAACTCTATTTTAAAGTGCAAAATTATAATTTAATCAGTTTTTATCATACATTTTAAAAGCGTGTGAGACTTGGCTCCTTCTCATCTGAGGGTAGATCCTGTATTTCTTTAGGAGGTGATGCAAATCCCAGAATTATCAATAACCATGGAAACAGCAGCGTCTAATTTCCCATCATTTAAAGGGGCGTGTCCAAAAAGATGTGACACGAATGCACATTTCTGAGATGTGAATGGTATTATTTTTTTTTTTTTGCTTGTTTGCTGCTGTATATTATCACATATCCCTGCAGGGTTGTTGGTCCCTCTTCTTTGGGCATAAATGGAACATAGAATAATTTTAAAAAGCAAAAACAAAAGGGGGGTCTAATGCTGCCGTTCGAAAAGGTCTTAAGCTGGTATCAGACGACGTGATATTGCAGCCTCTGAAACCAAAGTAAGACCCAAACAGTCCCCCGAGCGCAGCATTAAGGCCGATGGAGTGCACGAAAGCTGTTGCTGGGACTGATTTTGATCTGTGGACAGTGAACCAAATTTGGTCTCCAGTGCCTTGTGAAAAATCTATTCATGATACCCACGAAATCTCAAGTGTGAAAGAGCTAAGCTGGCAGGGAGTGTTTACAGGTTGTGGCTGTATTTATCATGTCTATCTTCATCGTCTTGTCCTTGAGAACTGTTTTGGTGTTCAAAACAAAGAAAAGTCTGGTTTGTTTGTTTGATTTAAAAAAAATAATAATCATATTTTAACCGGTTGAAAACAGATTGCTATGAATTTACTGCTAGAACCAGAATAAAATGTCATTTAATTCTGTCGATATTAAAGCCTTTACATTCATATTTGTTGTCTTTCATATTTTTTAGTGTTTGAATCTATGTTTTCCAAATATCCGGTAGTCTTGTTTTTTCTACATGAATGCGCGTCATTTTAGGATGAAACCCTTTAAAGTTTAGACGTGCTGTCTTGAATTTGTTTGCTGTGTGTCTGTCGTTTTTAGGCTCTTCCATCTGTCAGTTTGATGGATGTTACGATTAGGAAATTTGAATTTTAACATTGACCTGCTGTTCATATTAGTCACCTTCTTTCTGCGTGTAACTGACTTAAATGCAGCACCTTCACAACCTTTAACACTTCCTGCCCCACATTATTTTTGATAGTGTTCTAATTTTTCATACATATACATTAGATTTGATGCATCTGTCCTTTTTTAGTAGCGTGACCTTTTCGTTTTTGAAGAAACAAAAAAAAAAAAGAAAGACTGGATTGTTTTTCTTTTTTTTGTCCTTCTGAAATAACACAAACTATCAATGTAAGAGGAAAGTTATGTACTGTAGCTGCAACGTGTGAATTCAGAGCACCCCTTTAAAATCAATAAATTTGATTTGATAGACTGTTTCGAACAAGTCTGTTTTTTTTTATGTTTGCATATTGTCAGTTTTGACAGACGACACGTTTCAGTTGTAATGTGAGGGGATGTTCACAGGAGCTCTGGCTGGGCTGTTCGGGTTTTACAGGAGGAGGTGAAGAGTTTTCAACAGTTTCCTGCTCTGATGAGATTTGGAAATTTATCGGGGAACAGATAAAAACATCCTGGACCGCAATCACACATCTGCAGGGGTCTCACTGAGTATTAGAATCGTTTGAATATTGATCATTTTACTGCTTATTATCTGCTCTGATTTATTCCAAAAGTAGTTACTTTCAAGGAATAATGTGACATCTGTAATCTCTCTGAGAAGTTAAAGTTACATTCATGGTATAAAATAACAGAGCCTGAGACCAGCTAATAAAAGAAATGTACATTTTCTTCTGGAATGATTTGTAGCTATTTTTATTTATTTATTTACTTTTTTTAATCTTTTGTGTTGTCTTGTTTGTACAGTGTGTATTTGCGGTTACTGCACCTGTTGAGCTTCACTCAGATGTAATGTGAAGCTTTGACCACTCGGAGGCAGCACTGGGCTGTAAAGTGACCTGTGAGAGTCCTTCCACAGACAAATTTAATGGACGAGGGTGTTGAACTGATCATTAATAAGTTAACATTTCAGGGAATTGTAACATTTGAACTTGACACAGCTAAAGCCAATATGGTAAAACATACAGAGTGATAATTCATCTGCAAAATTATAATTTGATTGAGAAATACAGATTATTAAATAACACTTAAATGTATTCACATCAACTTACAGCTGTATCATTGTATGATAGAGACTGTGTAAGTGTGTAAAAATACTCATAAAAGTAAATTAATTAGACAATTCAATATTTAGAGCTAATACAATGTTAAAACTAGGAGAATATCACTTTGCATGTATTTAAAAGAAATGGACAAAGATGAATGAAGATGAAAGATGAGACATAGGAAAGACCAAAAAAGTGGAGACTAGATACAGTTAAATAAATCAAGAAATAGTAAAAAATAAATAAATAAAATAAAAGTGAATTAAGAAAAATGTATTATTGTGTCAATGATCTAACCATTTTGGGACTTTAAATTGCTACACATGCCTCACAGAAATTAGAAAATCCAAAATGCTAATTAAAAAAAATTTATTCTTTATTTTATTTAAAAATTTCAATCCCAAAAAGTAGAAAGTAGAAAACGTAGCTTTTCCCTGTTGGACCTTTTTACAGTGTGAAGCTGCTGTTGCTTTGACTGTTTAGTTGTGACTGATCTGATATTACTAATCTTATTTAAATTCGTCCCGGGAGGCTCTTCACATCAAATTGACGCCCAGTCTGCTCATCATGCAAAGATCAGTCATCAGACTGATTTATCAGCGACAAAGAGAGAAAAACTATTTGAGTTATTCTGGCTCCTCCTCTCTATTTTTACGCCCCTTTTGAGTCCCAAAATACAGAGGCGAACCTGTTGCTCCCAAGCATGGGAGACACAGATTGCTCAGACAGCGCACCGAGCAGGGGGGCAGCAGGGCAAACGTCTAGGAAACACATAGTAAATGCCTGACCAAAGGGAGCGTGTGCCATTTCCACCGGATTCCTTGGAAAGGTTGGTTTGAACCTGATCTGCCCGTTGCGGTATGTAATCTCTTTTCCCAAGATGACATTGTGTGCGAGTTCTCCATGACTTATAAATAAACACTGCTCTTGCTTTGACCAGATGAGAGGAGAGAGTAAGAGAACACACACGTTGAGAGAAGTCCTCCATGGAGCTTGATGGCACTTCGGTGAGCTGCCGCTGCCGAGGAATGATGCCACCCCTGCTGTCCTTTAAAAACCATTTGCATCTTCAACTCGTCTGGGAAGCTCACATGGGACAACACAGATATCACTGAAGTATTTCGACAAGGAAGTTAAGCGTAGGGACTGTAAGATTATTTGAAAGAACTCAAACAGGCGGTGAAGCAAAGAAGGAAGTGAGGAGGTGAAAGACAAGACAAGGAGAAACGTTTCTGAGCTCCGAGCCTGCCGACCACTCCGTCAGCGGTTTGACTTGACTCTCGTGGTCGCTGAAGAAGCCATGGCTGCAGCTACAGGTGGCGTTCAGGAGGGACCGGTGAGTGAGGCCCTCGCTCAGTTTGAGGCCACCTTGCAAGCGGCGGTGAGGGAGGTACATGTGGACGTAAGCGCCTTCAAGCAGCGCATAGAGCAGAGGATCGAGGAGCTCTGCATCTCCAACGGACCTTTGGCCAAGGTGGTGACCAGGCTGCAGGAGGAGAACCTGCAGCTCAGGGCGAAGCTGGAGGCCCTCAGCCTTCTGGTGGAGAGCCTCGTTGGGGCGGCGAAGAACGCTGAGGAAAGCATAGAGAACGGACACACGCAGATACAGTCCAAGACCCAGGAGGACAAGAGGACTTCGCTCAGTTGTGGAAGATCAGAGGACTTCCTGTCAAGTCAGTCCGCGTCCACAATCTCAGAAGCATCTGGAGGATCGAGCCACGCCGCTGCCACTGCTTCCGGAAACACCCTATCACGTCCTCCATGGAGAGCCAAGAGACATGCAGAGGTTAACGTGAGTATCCTTTAAACTTCTCCACATACAATCTGCAGAATGAAGGATGCACAGGGTTGGTAAAACTGAACAACCAGCAGTGAGTCTGGTTTTTACCTTCTCCCTCCCACATGGCAGATTTGATGCTTATCGGATACCATCAGGTGACAATCCATCACAAAACTTGTGTGACACATAATACACATACCTCAGTCACATCGCATTATTGAATTTACCAGGAACGTATCTTTGTTACATTAACGCTGTGGCCCCCATGAACCGAGCGTGCCTTTTCAAACACGGCCAGGGTGACCGTGCACTTTCAAGCCGAGGGACCTGAGCGGCGACGTCATTATGTAACTCTGAGGTCCGTGCATTTTTACGCATGAGCGTTTGGCTGGTAGCGAGCACACCTGACCCCATCACATCATCGCTGTTAGCTTTGCACGTCGAGTCCCCGTCAGCTGCCTCGGACAATGTGCAAATACCCCGTGTGATCCTTCCAAATGTCACTATAGCTCACTGCATCATCCATCTAGAAAACATCCCATCCACAGGAACTGTGCGTACGTGTGTGTGTGTGTGTGTGTGCACATAAAAGAGTAAGCCTTCAGAAGATCACACTGACCTTATCTGATCAATACCAACTTCTGGGGGATCAGGATCAGAGTCTGAATTTGTGGAGGGGCCTCGCAGACCAGAATCTGAGGGCTGTGTGGTATGTTTGCCTCATTTATCTGTAACATCTGACATCACAGGTTAGTCTGGGGAGCAGCAGGGCCTCATAGGCTCCACATCACAGTAACATAAGCTGCAGAACAGCAATATTAAAATGGATTATAATTAACCCAGCACCAATGTACATCCATACATACATGAGTTTAAAAACTGAACCCCCCACCCCCCCCTTTTATAAGACCAGGTCCTCCAAAGGGCAGGAGTATTTTTGGGTCTGTGATTCAGGACTGAGCTGCAGCTCTTCAAGGCCTCTGCCCCTCCTCCTCAACCAACTTCAGCTTTCTGCCTCACGTTACAAACACAACGTACAAAGATGCAAATATCATTTCCTGGTTTTTCACCTTTAGAAAGGCGCTTAAGGGCTCACGCCTGGACTGGCAGAAACAAAAAAGGTGACAGTACATCTCGACTCCATGTTCTTCAAGCGGCGTTTTTTTAGTTTGTTTGTTTGTTTTTATTTAATTTGATTTAACACAGAAGACGGGTATATAAATAAATTTCTGTCCCCCAAATCGCTCAGGAATCTTTCTTCCCAGGCCAATCCACCTCTCAAATCTCCCCAATGGAAAGTTGACTTATGCCTCCATCCCTGTCAATAATACCCCAAGAGGGACGGCCAGCTGTCCTCGTAACGCACACCCCGCTCACATTCCTCCCCACTGAAATCACCTGGTCTTTTCCCACCCGTCAGCTGCCCACTCTGACGTATACCCCCCCAAAACCTTCACCAGTTAATAGGTCCACCATCGTTTTCAAATTTCACTTCATCCGTCTTAATTATTTTTGAGATCTGTTGAGTTCATCTATTTTCCCACAGCTATCAATAGAAGACCTAAATCCATCATTCGCTGGCCACATCAGACATTTCTCACACTATTTATAGGCATTAATGTGTGAAAACGAACATTACACCATAAATGTTGAAGAACTGTGTGGCGTTCCCCCATTTGAACAAAATGCTGGCATCATGTTTCCACCAAGCTAAAGCTGATTGTAATGCGAGCAAAAAGTTACCGTTAAGTGAATATTACGGGATTTTTAAATGTGAAAATACTGCTTAAATGTTACACATACAATAATAAGAGTGTTTTTATCAAGTGTTTTTAATACATATAATCACTGACTACAACGTAAATCTAATAAGGTTTTCAAATCTGAAAAAACAACTTCCACTGTGACCTTAACCATCAGGAGCTTTTCTCCAAAAGTTCTGTCCTTTCTGAAATAATGTACATGGCCGAGTTTGTGTGTTTGTCTGCATGTTTCTAAGGAGTCTGAGTGGTATGGGGGCAAACCCATCTGGGGTTGAAGGGATTAAAGGGGTCAGACTGCGATATCCTACAGCAGCTCCTGTGGAGCCCACAGATCTCTGTGGCGTTAATCCCCCCCTGGCGATGAGTTGACGGACTGGTTGCAATGACTTTATTGTGAGGCTGCCAGAGCACTGCATGTCTCTGGAAAGCAAAATGTTGAGAGGCTGGGGTGGGGTTGGTGGGGTAAGAGAGGGGGCAAACACAGGCCAGGGCATGGGGCTGATATACTCAGAGGCTCTGTTTTGAACTCAGGTTCAGGCCAACACTCTGATTTCCAAAGCATCCATTCGGTGCTAAATCGGGACGTAAGAGGAGCAGAGCGGAAACTCTTCCAAAGAGGCTGATTGCAGAATCTAAAATAGGCTCTCAGTTGGAACATGAGTTTGTTGGCCACAGCTGACATTAAATGAAAAGCTGTCAGCTGTTGACAGCTGAGGATCACATATGGAGAGAAGGTAGTACACAAACACACACACTCAGGGATTTAACATAAATAACAATCATGTTATTTCTAGCTCTGCCTGGAAAACAAAGAACTCTCTTTCTTCTTCTGAGCACAAAAAAAAAAAAAAACAACCAGCCAAAATATGAGCAATGTTGTGAAGTCAAATATAATGGAGAGAAATAAAAATTAGTGTTCAAATTATAAGAGATCAAGTATCTCCTTCCTCATTGGAGAATCCTCATCCTTATCCTCATCATATCAGTCCTCCATTAACTTGTTCTATTGTTTCACTGCTACGAGCTGACCGCTCCAGTTTCTGATGTCCAGGTTTTGGCCTTTGGAAAACCTTTGGATTTCTCCTTGTCTTCATCAGGGCACTGATGCAAGAGGAGATAAAAATGTTGGCTCGGTCCTGCAGGAGAATGGAAAGCAAGGTGAGCGGATCATCTGAAAATGTTCACTCAGGTGAACCGACGAGCTGATCTCAACTTTGGTTACGTCTCCTCAGAAAGTTCATCGGTGGACTGTGACGGAGCCCGGACTGCTGAAGCATGTCAGTCCCACCAGCCTCTCACCGCCATCACGAAGCCGAGCCCAGAGCCCTCAGTCATAACTAATCCACCACAGTCCGCTGTGGAAACCCCCAGGATGCCTGGTCAGGAACAAGCTACTGTGAATTAAAGAAGTGTATTCACATATATTTATGTTAAAATCTCATTATATAGAGGTCAAATGATTGCACACTGATAGATGTGTGAACAGCTGTTTGCACATGAAATGATTTTTACTGTGAGTTGAACATTATTTGTTGAGAAATCTATGCTGCCCGTTTGAAGAAATTCATTCCACATTTCTCCCCCAGACCAGAAAGAATCGAGTCTTCTCACCAAACCCCGTTTTCCGCTCACTGCGATGATGAAAACCAGCTCTGAAGCTCCGTCTGCTCCTCCTGCTTCAGTCAAAGCAGTGGAGTCTTCTGCTAAATCTGGTGTGTGGAAACCTCTATTATCTCTGCTGTGTAGTAAAACTATCTGATTCCACTGAAGCATACGAATCTGGTTTCCCCTTCTAAACAAATTCAACAAATTCAACAAATTTTTTTAGATGTGTCTTTGGAAAAATTTACCACGTCAGCAATCTGCGATGTCCATAATCTTCTAATAAGATTAGTCTATAAGTGTAAATAAAAAATGCTCCAAGAACAACCATTTACTTGTGAATTTTTTTGTTTTTAAGTCGCTCCCCCCTCCGTGCTTCCTTCAGCTGTCGGTGCTCTGTTTTCTAGATGCTGACGAACCTCAGCCTCATCTTCCTGTCACTGCCATGACAACCAAAGCCCCCCCTGAGGTTCCGCCCGCCTCCAAACCTGCTCAGCCTCCAGCGTTGGCGCCCAAAGCAGCCGAGGCTCCAAAAGGGGAAGCTGCTCCTTTTATGAGAGGTCAGCCAGTGTTTCCTTTACGTTGCGTTTCAGGAAAAAACTAAAATAAATAAATAAAACCACAAATAAGGCGAAGGAAAAAGAGAGACTGTCAGAGTTGAGCAGATGTTTGATAGACAAATCATAATTTATTTGATGTATGTTACAAACTTATACCTTCACATATCTGGATGTATATTTTGAATGATCACATATTGCCTCATCACTGAAGCTGTCACTTTAGGATTTTTACTCTTTTTGTGCAGGGCCGCAATTTAAAAAAGAATTTATTAAAAACAACAACAACTGAGATTTACATCATTTCAACACAAAATGACACCAACCTCATTCATTTTAAATGTGTAAGCACCTACATTTTCACGTCAGTCATATAATTCAGGCTCTGCGTTATTTCACTGCAATTGTTTCTAGATATTCTTATAATCTATCTCCACTCGTGTAGGTCCGTCTGGATCGAAGGAGCTGAGGTCCCAGGTTCCCGAGGAGCCGTCAGAGTCTGGATCTCAGGCTTTGCCCCATCTTCCCCTCACAGCTGTAACCAAAAGCAGCTCAGAGAATAAATCTGATGTGAGTCCTCTTTCTGCAATGAATCCTTCAATGCCGGACTCCCCGACAATAAAGCGAGGAGAATATCCATTTAGACGTGGTGAGTTTTTCCATGTTTCTCCGGTCTGGCTTTCACAAAATATGTAAAAGGATGATCAAATACAGTGTGAAAATAACTCGTCTCCTCTGAGTGAAAAGTGCAGGGAAATGGACTTTTGTGTGCTTTATTTCTCTTTTCATTAGACACCAGTGAACATAAGCCACACTTGCCTCTCTCTGCCACAGCCAAACCCAACGCAGAGTCTCCATCTTTGGCCGCATCTGCTCAGCCTTCAAGTATTTCAGCATCACATGACCCGACAGTCAAACCTGGGGAATATCCCTTTAAGCGGGGTGCGTTCAACCAGTGCTGCAAAGATCTGATTCTAGAATAAAATCAATTTATAGAATTTCAATACAGATATCCGTGTTTTCTGTTTTCCTCTCGTCTCCTAATTGATGCTTGTTTTTTTTTTTTGTCTCAAATTGTTAACTCAGTTCCAGTTCTGAAGTCACCGAGTCCTAGTTTGAAGAGAAGTGTGAGCTTTCCTCAGTCTGCAGGTGAAACATTCATTTAACACCCAGAAACATTAACTTTACACATCCGCAAGCAAAGTCTGTGTTTTTTATTTTCGTCGTTTCGTTTTTGTCTAACTGCAGAAAAATTACTTCCCTCCAAATCAATCATAAAATCTGGTTTCTCACCTAACTTGGACAAGTAAGTCATGAGGGTGAATCCTGTTTTAGACTAAATGAGCCCACTGTTTAATACCATTTGACTGATGCCGTGTTACTCCACAGAAAAGTGAACAAGCCAGCGGGACTTGAGTTTAAGCAGGATTTGATGAAATCGCAGACACTTCCACGCTCCAACGGAGCTCAGGCCAAACGGGCTCTCTTTGAAAGGATGAACTCAGAGCCGACCAAGTGAGTGCACTTACGGTGTTTTCCATTTCACCTCCAGCCATATCTCCAGTGCTACAGCTGAAGGATGTTTTGTGGAACTGAGCTGTTTTTATCTTGACCAGGCCAAAGGACTCCAGGCCAAAGCTGAAGCGCTCTCAGAGTTTTGGTGTGTCCAGTGCCAGCGGTATAAAACAGATTCTGCTGGAGTGGTGTCGCTCTAAAACCATTGGCTATCAGGTCAGCGTTATATTACACATGTATTACAATGTGTGTTCCCCGACATCAGATCCAGAAGAAAGAGGCACACACGCACAAGCAGGTCACTGTTTTCCTCTAAATGAGACCATCAGTTCAAAGAGGAACATCAGAATAATTGAAAGTAGAGACTGAGAATGTGAGCTCATTATTTAGGTAATGCTTTTGATCATGTCACACACACTTCCTGTAGATGTTCAAATGTTCACGTTCATTCATGTTAGCTGCCCTTTTTAGACCAGAAACTTGAACCGCGGCTTATCTTTGAGCCTGAAGTGCTCAAAAAGATCCTGAGGAGTCACCTTGTGATAACTTAGGCAGCCCGGAAGTGCTTTGGGAACTTGAAATTCTCCCACCTGAATAACACGCTGAAAACAAAGGGCACGAATGCGTCACCGTGCCGTTTCACCCGCCAACTGTGACGCCCCTCGTCATCTTTTTCCCAGAACATAGACATTCAGAACTTCTCATCCAGTTGGAGCGACGGGATGGCGTTCTGCGCTCTGGTTCACTCTTTCTTCCCTTTGGAGTTTGATTACAACACGCTGGCCCCTGCAAACCGCAAACACAACCTACAGCTGGCTTTCACCACTGCAGAGTAAGCAGTCAAGATTAGACTGAGTGAGGAGTGATGTCTGTGAATAATAGAGTCGAGTCTTTCTTTGGAAATAGATGATTCTACCTGTAAATCAGCGTTTCTTTATTTCATTTGAAATAGCTAAATCTGTAATAGTACTTTCTATTTTTTTTACTGCTGTCATGTTCTTTTTCTGTCTCAGGGAGCAGGCTGACTGTCTCCGCCTGATTGAGGTGGACGACATGTTGGAGATGGGGGACAAGCCAGATCCCATGTGTGTGTTCACGTACGTCCAGTCCCTGTACAACCACCTGAAGAAGTTTGAATAACTCTGTATCAGAGTAGGCCACAAAATCTAGGCTGTTTTAACCACAGTGTGTTGTGAACACTTGTGAATGGGCTGAATCAACGTGGAGCCCAAAACCAGACAAACAAACTAACCAACAGGAAACCACACTCAAACAATGACGGTAAAGTTTGAGGAAATTTTTTCTCTGCTGAATCACATTTGATCAGTTTTATACTGTATATGTGTGTGTTCACCAGTTTCCCCCGTTTACTCGAGCGTTTATAGTGGACTGCTCATTCTTAAAATGCAGCGGCTTATGACAGCTTGTGTGATTCGAGTGTTGCCGTAGCGTTGCTATATTTAGGGCTTTTGTGCATTTCTCACATTAGTGACAAAATCATAATAAAAGGAAGCAGATTAGATAAATTATGATAATTTTTGACAACTGCTATTAATTGATCAGCACTGGGGAACGTGAGTGATGTTAGAAATCAGACAGAGTTAAAGCCTTTTGACTCTTGTAATGTGGCAAAATAAAGCTATTTTCTAATATTTACATCTTTTTATTATTTATAGCATTCATCTCAGCAGAGACAAATACACATGAACAATGTGCATGAAGGAGTGTCATGTTTTTCAGCGGGACTAGATATAAACTTCAGTAGCCAAACTCGACTCAGTTAGACACTCAGACAAATTTATTCCTGTTGGCCGCTGCCAGGTATGGTGGCACTTGGTATGACACTACCAGGGATTTCAGGTAATTGTACACTATAAACGTTTACACTATGGCACAATTAAATTTAAGAACAACAAAACATAGCTCTCAGTTGTCATCACGTCACTGAAGTGCCAAACAAAAGCTACGTGATGACAGCTGAAGCAGCTCCACCTGCCAAGGATGACCATGAGACGCGGTCCAAAGCTATGAAAATACTCGTAAGTAACTCCTTCAGTTGGTATTATTTCTGTCAAGGTCAAAAATTACTTTTCATCTTCATTACTGAGTGATTTTGGAATCTGTAGGAGATTTCTCTCTTTCTGTAGATTCCACAAATTTGACAATGATCAGTTTGTCAATCAATGCAAAATATTTTTGGCAACAATACTTCTTCAAGCAAATATGCAAAATATGCTGATAAAACAAGATAAAAACAAGACATTTAAAAACGTGGCCTTGGTCTTAAATTGATATGTTTTCACAGTTTTATTGCAAAATGTTGGTCTCTTAATTGAGAACATAAGCAGCAAATCAATTAGTAACACAATTTATTGTTTCACACTACAAAACAATAATTCTAAACACAACATGAAAGCAAAGTAGATTGAAATAATAACCAAGAAAAATGTATAATCCATGACTGTGAGTTAACATTAAAAACAAAGTTGGTTGTTGGTAATAAAAAAAAAGTCTTACTTATGTAAGTTTTTGGTCACAGTAGAAAAGAGCTCTTCTTTTTAACTGTCAGAATAAGGACCATTGAATGCATATCGAGTGTACATCTCCATCTACTGGTGGATTTAATTTACTGCAAAAGGAAAATATCTAAAATAACATTTAAAAAACATTTCTTTATTTCTTTATTTTTTTTTTACAAAACCTTCATTTAGATAAACCTACAATCTCAATAGTCTTTAATTGTGCAACAAGTCACGCCAACGAGGGAATGAATGACAGAAAATGTTACTGATCTCTTTTATTTACAGGAGTATTGTTAATATTTACATCAGTTATAGGCTTCATTATCTCAAAGGTCACAATTTGTTCTTAGGGTGGTTGGACTTTGTTTTATTCATTCATTATTCGTTATTTATTGGGAAAGAATGAAAGAAGACGAAATATAGAAAGGTGGAAGACATTTTTTTTTTTTTATTTTTGAAGGAGGAAATGGATAAAATAAATTTCTGCTTTACGCCCTAAAAAACTTTATTAAACTGATTTTGAGCAGTTTAACTGTGGTGCGTTTACGGCTTCAAACCTGCGCGTTATTTACGACGCCACAGCCCCATTCTCATTTATCTGGAATAAAAAATGTTACAACCATTAAACAAATTACTATTAAGAAATACTCAAACATCATTAGAGGTGGAAATGTAAAAAATATTTTTTATATAATAAATATTAGCGCCACATCTGGCCGTTTTTCTGCCGTTTTTCCCGAGGAGCCTTGAACGCAGCGCTTCCCATTGACCAGCATCACTTCCGGTCGATGAGGTCACCGTTTCCCGGGATCCGCCATTTCAGTCCGGGAGTTTCTTGTTGCACATTAGTTTTTGTGAATATTTTAGTCCCAATTTCAAACGCTTAAACCAGCAGAGAATTCGGGTTGGTGGTGCAGCCTTAACTCGGCCGACGTTATTTATCCGAAGTTTATAAAACTTTAGTTTTTTGTTGTTGTTGTTTTTTTTTTTTTTTTCTTCCCAACGGCAGCGTTAGCCAACTAAAGTTTTTTGTATGAGTTGCGGATAAGGAGAGGCGAAGGGGAAAGGCCTCAAGCCTCAGGACGGGACTTCACACAGAGCCATGGCCGGTAACTTTGACGCCGAAGACCGTACGAGCTGGTACTGGGGACGGCTGAGTCGCCAGGAGGCGGTTTCTCTTCTCCAGGGACAGAGGCACGGCGTGTTTCTGGTGAGGGACTCCATAACCAGCCCCGGTGACTACGTGCTGTCCGTGTCGGAGAACTCCAAAGTGTCCCATTATATAATCAACAGCGTCAGCAACAACCGGCAGTCTGGCTCAGGTAATGTCCAGTTGTGTCCATAAAATAAAAACAAACACAAACAAAACGCACATCGACTTCACAGCTAACTGATGCTTCAACGAGGATTTTCGTTTCAACTCTTGATAAGTTGGATTTAGCTCCGTTACGTCTCACTCTCTGACATCCGTTGTGAAATGTCCAATTTAAGCCGGATCGCTGTAAATCTGCAAATACTAATTCCTTCATCGGGCTTTTTTATAATATTTCTGTGTTATACGACTGCTAACTCAATGTCGGCTGAAGTGTTTTGCAGTTTCTTTTTCCAATTTGAGCAGAAATTAAACATTAAACACGAGCTTTGCACCGCTCGTCGCGGTTTATTTGGCTAACCGCTTAGCTTAGTGCATGACTAAAAAACGCTTATTTCTGAATTAAAGTATGTCTGGATTTTCTTTATTCATTTGTGGCAGCCAATCTCCTTGTATCAGATGTAAAAGTTGAACCCGATTTCTGTAGATTTACCGAGCTGTGTTGTAAAAACTGTGTATTTGCTAAGCAAAGTGGAGTGGATGGCGTTTTTAAATGGAGTCTGGCCAAAACTTAACCGCTCGGCTGGGTGGCTGTCAGCAACTAATCACGCTGAATTTATACAGCTCGTTTGTCTCCCCCCCCCCCCTCTCTGACTGAGGGCTGAGGCGGTGTTTTGTCCATGTTTAGGCAGCAGGACGGTAGACCTTCGGCCGGAGGTGGTGAGGTGGGTTGGGCTGCTGCTGGAGCTGGAGCTGCTGCACAGATTGAATGAACTGTGCAGGCTGGGCTGTCACAACTGGAGGATGACTGCTCAGATTGGTGTCTCAGGAATGTCTGTGATCCTGCCCTGTTGCACACACAACAGGTCTGCTGCCGTGCCTTTGCTGCTTATGCCTGTTGCACAATTCTTGTCCTTTCTGGCCTTCCTTTGCCTCCCTTTGATGGGCCGTTATGACGGGATGAAAAATGACTTTATGTAACGCTAGGCTGCATGAATGGGTAAGTAAGGGATCAGTTTGTGAGGACAGTACCCTCCTGAGATGGGTTTTCAGTGAGAATAAAGCCTGGGACCAAATTTTGGTCAAATCAAACAAAGATGTTGATCTTGTTGCGTTCTAGTGACATTTAAATACCTTTCGGCAAAGGCAATGAGTGCAACAGCCTTTCTCTGATTAGTTAAACCAGGATACACGTCTATCAATGGACTAACAGTGTTTTGTTGTAGATTTTGAATGCATTGCCTTATCATGTAGGATGGTTTTATCATTGTTAATTATAGTGAAATGCTGAAACAATACTACCCCTGTTTGGGTATGTCATTGGGATCCTCGTCGTCCCACTGCTGCATGAATATTGCAGATCCTTTGGTTCAGTTACTGTCGTGAGCTCGTCATGTTTTCTAAGAAAGTGAAATCATTTAAAAAGTAGGTTGTATGACAATGTATGAGAGATTAAACAGACATGATTCTGTTACCTTTTTAGTAGCAGAATTTTGAACACTAATTTCTTAATGAGTCAATGTGTAAATAGAGCAGGTCATTGTCTGCAGAATTAGTGTGTTATGACGTTTCTATTCCACCTCATGCTCACTTCACTGTTGCCCCACACCTAAACCAAACTGAGCATTTCCATTCAGTGAGAAAGAATTGTACATTTTCAATCTCCTGCTTCTCCACAGTCATTGGCAGACAATATCCAAAGAATCTCTGGGCAGTGTTCATGTGAGAAAACAGCTTGATAAAATGTTAAAATCTGCGATTTAGTTTTTTGGTACAATGTCCACGTGAGCCGGTCAGTGCTGCCAGTAAGCATTGGCCTTCTTGCTCGGTTCACAGGTCGTATTTTGTTGAGTTTGTTTTTTCTTTAAAATTTTATCTTAAACAAGCTCACAAGATCTCCCTCTCTCTGCCAGGTTTGGCTCCTACTCGGTTTCGCATCGGGGATCAGGAGTTTGATGCGTTGGCAACACTGCTGGAGTTTTATAAGATCCACTACCTGGACACAACTACACTTATAGAGCCTGTGAGCAAAGCCAAGCACACAGGTTTCATCAGCTCCTCTGTTGGTGTCCCACAGCAGCCTGAGGAGGCTGAGTTTGTCCGGGCGCTGTTTGACTTCCCTGGCAATGATGAGGAGGACCTGCCCTTCCGAAAAGGTGACATTCTTCGTGTGCTGGAGAAACCTGAAGAGCAGTGGTGGAATGCTGCGAACCAGGAGGGCCGTGCCGGGATGATCCCCGTGCCCTATGTGGAGAAGTACCGGCCAGCCTCGCCCACTGCTGCCGGCCTGGGTCCCCCCGCTGTGGGGACTGGACAGGGGGGGCAAATTGGAGGGGTAGTAGGAAGCACAGACGGAACAGGGCCCACGCCGGCCAACCCCCTAGGTGACCCAGGCCAGTATGCTCAGCCAGTAGTCAACACTCAGCTGCCCAACCTACAGAATGGGCCTGTCTATGCCCGAGCCATTCAGAAGAGGGTGCCCAATGCCTACGACAAGACGGCGCTTGCTCTGGAGGTAGCAATGTCACCCACCATTCATTTTCTCCAAGGCTGTCCTTCTATTCACTGTTCTCCTCCTTTTATTTATTTATTTATTTATTTTGTGGGTCTAAGCTGAAGCAGCCTAGATTGTCCTGATTGTTAATGGCTTACTCATGCATGTGAGCATACACACAAAGTATCTTTACAAATGCAGGCTGACAGCGCACATGAAGACACGCACAGTGGGGTGGCTTCATAGAGAAAGGCAGACACAGATCCTTTATAATGGCTCTTCTTTATGTACACATCATGGCCCATTTGATTAATGTGAAAGCTACATTCATTGCTACTGGTGAAACAAGGCACAGTAGGATTAGTGGTTTTCTTGGAGCGTATAAATAAACAGTTTTCTCAGATTAATAAATATGTAAACATTAGATCATGTAAGAAGTTACTGCTGGGCAGGATTTTGTTTTGGGAGTCTAGCTAAAGTAGCTCGCACTTTTTAATCACATGCGCCTGTTTTAATTTTAAAAAATTAATGAATTGGTTGCTCATTAAAATAATTTTTTTAGACTTTCTTTTGAATAGCTTGTTGACGATTTAACTGATTTTACTCTACTTCAATTGTAGCTAGCTAGTCGTTATACAGGACACTGGGTGATTATTAGATCGCATTGGTGGTGACGGTGTATCTCCTGAACCAACAACAGAGCATGTTTAAACTGCAGTATGTTTTTTTTTTTTTCCCCCCACACCTAGTCTACCCTTGGACTCGAGCTGGTTTGGCACCAACTTTTCAGCAGATCCACCCTTTAAATTCCAATGCTGTCAGTTGTTGAGGCACACGGTGCTCTCTGTTTAGACCCGTTTATTTGAATCTTCTCAAAAACACAGATGGCGCCCTTTTGTTTGATTTAACAAGAGTGTCAGACGGTGTGTATGCGTGCCGCTATGTGAGATGGAGCAGACTAGATGACAGTGCACTGAGTGTTTATGAACCTCTGCTGTTAAAATGGGTCACAGTATATTTGTGAGGTCTGCTCTAATGTAGACTGCAGTTTAGCATCACAATGTTGCCGCTGTCGATAATAACCAGCAATTAATCAGTAATTTACACCTGGAAGCATTATTGTGAAATTAAACCCTTCTTTAAGTGTATTGTGTGTCTTGCAGTTCATAACCTTGAATTGCTCAACACTTTACGTTTCAGTCACTGTAAGTAGTTTCTTATGCAATTAACATTTATGCCAGATTACACCAGGCAGACGAGCAACCCATGTAAATAACACGTAAAATGTAAGATCATGTCTGCGTATTTGAGCTGCCGTGGCCTTCAGTTGTCTGAATGATTGAATTTATCTAAGATCTATTCGGGATTTCAAATAAATTCGTTGTTTGCCCTTTTATTTGCAGTTTGCTCCTGGTTGGAGGAAACAGTTGTCAGATGGCAGCTTTGTAGGTAGGCCAGGGAATGCGGTGGGTTTTAACACAGCAAGCTGTTCAGATATATTCATGAAAAGTAGCGACAGAAATATGATGATGCAGCTCTACATATTCTTTTTAAGTTGACTTGACGAAGTAATAATGCCTGAATCAGCATGTTTCCAAGCTATCTGATTAATTACAACCAGAGCAAATAGCCTCCCCTCCCAAACAGAAGCTGCTTATCATGAGCACAATGTCAGGCTGAAGGAATTGCGTGAAACAAATGGCAACTGTACAACTGGCAGAGGTTTAATGGCATCATGAACCAGACTGAATGCCTGCCAGGCTCAAAGACTCACGACTGACTCACTTTGAGCTTATTGTATTTGATATAATAAGAATGTATATTGTGTTATCTTGTGTTCCAATGTTAAAAATGAAGGTGAGTCAGTCAATTCTCTGTCAGTACTTCCCCTTCTGCCTGATAGAATTGCCATCTGGCATTGAGATTGTACTGATATGTTCGGCTTGCATGAACTGATTCTGCCTGTCACTGCACAATAGAGAGAGAGAGAGAAAGTGTCTTACTGTCATTTACATCCCTCCATTTAGCCCCTGTCTCATCTCTTTTTTTTTTTTCCTCCATCATTTGACAGGTGGGAGACATGGTTAAAGTGACCAAGATTAACGTGAACGGCCAGTGGGAGGGCGAGTGCAAGGGCAAACGAGGCCATTTTCCCTTCACCCATGTTCGCCTGTTGGAACAACACCAACCTGACGACGAGAGCTGAGAAACACATGCACTCCCATCACCTGAGCACGTCCCTTCTCTTTTGGCCACCTCCTCATGCTCAGAAAGAAAGAAAAATATTTATACAAGCACACCGCATCTGAACCTATGAGCTAAACCGATCAAGCACTCCTGACCCTGCCAGCGCAAGGCATGTTGGGTGATCTCGCCTAATGTCATTTTGATGGACGTCGGTCATACAAAGAGTTTACACTAAGGTCAGACTGATATCGGTTTGCCTATTAGCCTTAGTTAGGATTACTCATAACTAGTGTTGCCTTCCTCTTCGACCAAAACCTGCAATTAAATATTTCCATCAGGTAGACAGTGAAATATAGTTGTTTATTATTTATTGGTGTCAAACTTTAATCGAGCACAGTCGTGTGTTGTCTTATCCGGAGTCACCAGGATGATCAGTCATCTGTTTCATCTGTCGTGCATCCAGCATAGAGAGAGGTGTGTTCAGTCTGGTTTAACTCCACCACTCGAAACAGAGACAAACAGTAATTTAGTTAAGTCAAAAGAGAGAACAGCAAGTCAACAACTTCCAATGAGTTTTATTTACATTTTGTGAAATGTTTAGCATAGGACTAAGACAGTGTTTGGTTTTGGTGTCGGGGTCAGTTGATCAACTGCTTTTGGCTGGTGTCTGTCAATTTGGGGGGGCCAAAAACACCCCTGGACCAAAACCACCTGAAAACATGCAGTGTGCTTTGTGTATGGGGCGACTGCAGGAGGGACCAAATTCAGCATTTTGAGGTATTGAATATGATTTCATTAATTCTAAACTACTATAAAATCCATCTGAATGGGAACTGTTGGATCTCCAATGATCCATATAATTACTCATCTAATCTGTTGACTGGTAGGAAGTGTGCATGCCGGCTTGTGAATACAAGGGCCTTCCCTGATTGGTCTCTCAAGTAATAAGAATTCATTTGAAGGTGTATTGTGCATCTGTCCTGCTCCGTGCAGTTTAGTTCTCATTAAAAATTGAGCAACGTGAAACGACCACCCATGACGTTCCAGCACAAGATGATTCTTTATCTTCTTGTTTTTACCTGTTGGGCGTTGTTTATAAGGCTCTGTGGCATTAACTCATGGCTCCTATAAGCATTTATTTCTTGATGAACTGTTTGTCATTATAACACAAGACTCAGTAAGGAGCTGCAGACTGAGTCACGAAAACTGTCCAGTCAGTGAGTCAGCTGTTGGTTCATACTGTGTAACGTTTACAGCTTTTTGCTTGGAAACAGAAGGATTAAGAACTACAAGGCAATAATGTTTTATTTTTTTTTTTTTTTCTTTGCTCTGAACAAAACTAAAGGTGTTAAAATGACTTTCAGACAAGTTAAAAATCAAAAACAGACATTCAAAGAGTTTGAATCTACACTCCGATTCAGGTCACAATGGGCAGTGTCAGGCGCTGATAACCGATATCAGTCGAACCCTAGTCCACACACCTCCAGCCCAGTATTGAAATTTGCACTGCGCATTCATAGCAGAGTCAGCCTACTCTTCCTTTCCTGCCGTATCTGCCTATCCTCCCACCCACTGTATCCCATTCATACACAGAAGGGAAAAAAATCAATTGCACACAGGAGATGAAACACTCAGCTTCTCTCTAAGAATCATGAACTAGTGAGTTTTTGTAGTGCTAGACTGTGAACCTCAGAACAAAATGAGCAAAAAAACAGACTTCGTCTCATGGAGAAAAATGGCAAAGACCACTTTACCAACTCATTTCATAATATCCACACTACAGAGTTGTTTTTTTTATTTATTTTTTTTATTTTTTTTTTACTGAAAGTGGAAAATATGATAGAATTCACTATACACACTCACACCTTCCATTGCTAGATACTGTAAACCTGTTTTATTTTCCCTTACATTTGATAGTTTTATTCTTTGTTGCCATAGACTATGCGTCTGTAATTTTTGGTTCCTGTTTTAAAAAACACTATTCAGTTCCAATGTGGATGGCTTCAAATGTAGCAGTCTGAAAGAATCACCTTGTCACTGAGGAGAGGCGAATCCCCCAAGGCAGTTTTTTTTTTTAATTTTGTTTTTATGTAAGACGAGAAAGGTTGGGGGATTTTTTTTGTCTTCCTTCTTTTTATGACATTATCAGTTGCAAATGTTTTAAAGAAACAGAAAATCCACCCTAGCACTGCTGCGTTTGAATTTTTTTTATATACTTGTTAAACAGAATGTCACGTTGTCATTTCTTGTGCCACCAAGGAGTTGTGATTGACACTTGCCGATTTATTGTTTCTCATCAGCTTTTGTCCACATTGAAAAATGCAGGCTACGCACAAAGCTCCTTCTGAAAACACACACTGGCCAGAGCAATGTCATTATGGAAATAAACCATGAAAGAGTCTGTTTCTCAACTCAATGTCCTTTTCCAGCATCCTATTTTTGACAAATGTGCTGTCGTTGGTTGTCCTCTTTACTGTTATCGTCTCTGTAAGCTATTGAACACCAATACGGTGGCTTGAAAAAGGTTTTAATATGTGGTAAATGGCTATGACTGCTGAAATGCTGTTACCGGTGACAATAACACTGTTTTTGAGAGAAAATGTATCGGTATAGTCCTATTATTCACATGTTTAAGGAGACTAAAATTGGGTTGCACTTTAGTCTCCCAAAGTCAGAAACGGCTAATATTTTCCATTAAATCCGAATGCAGTGAATGTTTATTTTATGCTGGCAATACTAAACTATAGTAGAGACATGATGAGTGGCAAACCCCAGTTACATGTCGATGCTGTTTTGTTTTGTTTTGTTTGTTTTTTGCCGGTCACTGGAGAGGATCTACTGAGATAACTCATCTCTCATGGGTTGGAAGAGTTGAATAGGAAATGACTCGAAGCCTGTTTTGTTTTTGATAGGTTACAAAAGGAATAACTTGGAGCGCTCACAAAAATATATTTTATATTGTTCTCCAAAAACACAAAAGTCCTGGGGTCAGATGCATAAACGATGTCCACACAGACAAACCAAGTATCATTTCACACATTCGTTATAAGCTACATACAGTGAGATGGCCTATATCTCATTAAAACAGCATGTGCATGGTATTCCTAAGGAGATGAGTGTAATATGGTAAAGCAGAAAATCTAAAAAATAAACATAGGCCTAAACACCTGCTGTGCCGATATTATAGATGCAGTCACAGGACCGTTACCCTGACTGTTGGTGGAGAGCTTTGCCACTGATCTTGTCCTTTCAGTGCCACACCTTAAATTTTGTAGTGCAGTTAGAGGTGTTGCACTTATGTCCATTCACAGCTGATAGCTGAAATCAGGTTTTTTTTTTTTTTTAATGATTATTTTTTTTAATAATGCTGCATATCCATTTTTCTGCTTTTATAAGAACAAGTCAGTCTTAATCCAACACAGCGTTTAAAGCATCTGATCCAAGATGTCCTAAAATATAGTCCTGAGTTTACAATGTTTTTATAAATTGTGAAACGTTTTCTTAATTAGTTTTGTTTTTGAGGCATAATTTTAAGGATTTTTTTTTTTAATGCTACATTATTGCCATATTTTTATATATTTTTTTTACCGTATGTTTATTGAGACCTTTGAGACACAGCTGTGGCTCTTCTGCAGCCCCATATATTTGAATAAACAGCTGCTATAGTTCAAATTCTCATATTGCATGTTTCTCTAAGATAGAATGTGAGCTCAGCAAAATATTTGAATTGATCAACATTATGAGATAGTATGCTGATAATGGACATGTATGTGTTACAATATTTTTAACTACTAGCACAGAGAAGCTGTGTGGAGCTTATCTGGGTATATAGGCGACACTACATGACTGGTAGTGACAACAGTGAAATAAAGTGTACTGCTGAAAATATGGTGGGGTGCGGGGGGGCAAGATTTTTTTTTTTTTTTAAATCTAAATTGTGGTGTGGACTATCCAGAAACCCAAAGAAGCATCACAGAGGTAAAAACAAAATGCTTTAAGCCATCTAATGCATGATTCTAAATTGTAAGTTAAAATAATCTGAATTCAAAATGCAACATGCCAGAAATTTACATCAGTAGGATATAAAGTTGATGTCACATTTCCCACACTATTTATTTGAAAGGAAAGAAGTGGTTGTGTTTCACTGATCGGTTTGTCCTTTTTTTTTCTGTACCCCTCAATTTTTGTCAATCTTTTTTTTTTTTTTTTCTACTTGTTGTAATACCTTTATCTAAATAGTTAATTGGGTGTTGCATTGAACTCTCACTAACTTTTGCCTTTGAGGGAAAACTCTTTTTATAGTCATGACGTTATTGTAACTACCAAAGTTAAATGTTTTTCTTTAATGAGATACCACTGTTGATTCTACAATATGCACCTTATCTCCTTCACAGCTCAAGACTCAACATGCCAAATAATATTTTTGGGGGTTATAATCAAATATTTTTGCATTTGTGCCACTTCATCTAATTTTGAAGAGGATTGCAAGATGCAAAATAGGATTTTTTTTTTTTTCTTGAGATTGTACAATATGTCAAGGTGTTATGAAAATGTACTATTTGAAGTAAATTTTTGCCTTTTTATTTTCTGTAGTATTGTGTTAATATACCTAGTCAATAAAAATATACCAAATTGTAAGTTTTGGTTCTACATTACTGACGCCACAAGTTTTATTCAATTTCATCATATTTTGTGGAGGTTTTCAATGCTGGATTGGGTCACAGTTTGCCACTTACCTGTCCAGATGTTTGCTCATACATGGGATCCAAACTTTTCCCATTAAATTTGAATTCAGAATCAGAAATACTTTATTAATCCCTGCAGGGAAGTCATGATCAGTAATCAATGTCACTCGGGTTCATCATATACTGTCTAATCTATCTAGCAATATAATAATAATAATATAAAAATGTTCTGACTGATTAGGCTGCATTTGTTAAGAAATACTTATAAATGTTACCTATTATTATTATCATCATCATCATCATTTTTATTATTATTACTATATCTTTCCCCATTGTCGACCACGTCCCTACCAGTTTTCAAATTTCAAATTTATTTATTCGCTGTCTTTACACTTCTGGTTACATATCACTGCATTTGTTGCCTGTGACATGCGCAAATGACAATAAAGTTGAATCCAATGTTTACAATTTAATACACTTTATTCTGAAACGAGGAGCTTGTTGAAAGACATTTTCAACATTTTAATTTTAATTCCACTGAAAACGTGGAAACATTTGAAATCATTGTTCAGGACAAAATGATAGTTGACACAAAATAAAATTGATATTTAGGATTTAATATCTTTATGATGAAGCTGTGGGTGGGGTAAAGCTCCATAAGATTTTTTTTAAAGAATAATAAGAAAAAGAATAAGCTTGTTTAGTTTAGTTCATGTTTAGTGTTTCTAAAGATGACTCTCACTCACTGAGATGTTGTGTCTATTTCGATTTGTTCTTATTTTTCGGTGTTTGAACTGAACTAAGTTTTGCGGGTCGATCCGGGACATGCTGTTTATTTATTTATTTAATTTTGGGGGGTGGGGGGCGAGCGCGGAGGCGCGTGCGTGTCGCCCCGCAGCGTGGGTTTCCCGGATGGAATAGCGCCGCCATCTTTACTCCAGATCCACCGGTCGGGTCTTCGGTCCGGCAGAGCGATCCGCTGCTGCTTCTGATCCGCCAGCAGGACTTCGCGGAGCGGCCGTTCATATTCCCTTTTTCCACCGGCAGCCGCCTCCCCTCCCCCCCTCTTTTTTTCTCCACCCTTCCCCCAACAACAACATAAACAACAACAAAATACAAAGACAGCAACAACAAGAGAAGAAGAAGAAGAAGAAGAAGAAGGAGAAGGAGGAGGAGGAGGAGGAGGAATCACTCGGACGCCATGGCGGACAGAGAGAACTTAGTTTACCAGGCGAAACTCGCCGAGCAGGCGGAGCGATATGACGGTAAGCTGTCGGCGGATAACTGCCGGTGTCCCTGCAGGTAGGACGGCTCACATGGATGTTGTTGGGCGAGAGGGGAGACAAAATGGCGGAATTTTCTCCAGCCTGAATTGAACCGTTTTGTTTAAAAAAAAAATGTGGCCGGCATTAACGGCTGGGGAGGGACAGAAGAGGAGGAGGAGGGGGGGGTAAAAAAAATACAACATGCTTTGTTGGGTGCTTCGGTGTCTGGTTACCATTCACGGTACGTGGTGAGCTAAGCTAGTCCCCCCCCCCCAAAAAAAATAAAAAAAATACACACCACCTCTTTACTTCTTCTCCATGCTAACGCTAACTAACCGGCTAACCCAAAAACTCGCAAACTCCCATTCAAAAATCTGAAAAACGTCCACACCCCGACAAACACAGAACCCCCCCCCCCCCTAAAAAACCCATCCATCCATTTACACGCTGCAGAACTAACTGGATGTTTATTTGTATATAAATATTTTTAAAGCTGCACACCACGGCTGATGCAAACAAACAAACGTGTCTTTTTAGTTTAGGGAAAGGTGTGTTCATTGTTGTGGTCTTCAGTTTTCACGTCGTGCTGATCTCATGCGGATTTGTGTGACACAACAGTGTAGCAGCTCTGCTGATTAAATAAAGGTAAATAAACACGAAGGCTTTAAAAAAACAAACTCTTTAAGTTGTGAAAAAGTTAAATAATATCTTTTCTTTTTCTGCTTTTTTTTTTTTCAATGAGGCCTGGCTCACCATGCGACTTTGGTTAATTGATTGACGGGTGAAGCACCAATAGCGTGCTGCGGTGGGCGGGGTCAGGACTATTGTAAGGATTTGATTGGTGCTTTGACGACAATCTCGACCTTTTAAGTTCAACTTCAGTTTTCAGGGTTTGGTTTTTGGATGGAGGTCTTATTATTTTATGGAGTTATTCACTAATGGTGCATGTACAGCACGGTTGGCTTACTTCTACAGGAACTTCCTTTAATCACCATATTTATTTTTATTATATCAAGGCAGCAGATTGAGCTCTGAATAAATTCCTGACACTTTTAAGTATTGGCACAATCTTTTGTTTGTTTGATGATAGTAGTTATTCTCCTTATTTGTTAACCTCACACTTCTGTTTGTTTTCAAACATGAAAAAGACCTGTGAGGGGGGGAGCAGACACAAAGATTATTTTTTGGTTTGAAAATGGCCAAAACAAAGTAAATGAAGGGCTTATTTCTACATTTATTTTAATCTTTATCTATTGTTCTGTTGATTGACGGCCCCCAAGAACTGTCTTGCCATATTATGGGAAGCTGTGGTGGTCAACACGTGTATGGAAGAATGTGTGAATTTTTGGAAATGCAGGTTCTTTGTTGGCTAACATGACACAGCACGATGCTGACCACACATTGTGTTGTCATTTTACGCCCAGAGGACTTGTCGACTGTGCACACAATTAGGTTGTTGGGCAGTCTCTTTAACAGGCAAAACGCACTGCAGGTGTGATAACAGTCTGAACAAGAACAACAAAAATCTGTTATTTCTGCCTCTCTCTCTGCTTCACTTTGGTAAATGCTGCTGTCCACTGAGACTGATCGTGTTGTTATTAAATGTGAAAAATGCCAAAAATGATAAAACTTTCAAAAATGCAGCCAGCAGATGTTTTGTATCTTCACTGAAGTGACTGATGGATGATTGTAATAAATATTTCTTAATCACCTTCAAATGATTCAGTATTCGTTTCGACATTAACTGTCAGTAAGTACTCGGTAGTGTAGGTTTCTTATTCTGATACTCATTCTTTATTGTTCACATTGGATTGAAAATACCGTCTTGGATTTAAACACACAGGGGAAAAAAAAGAAACGAACACGTCAGCTTCAGAGAGGGCTCTGCTCAGTCTGGACAGTCAGTCTGGCGTAGTGTCTTATCCACAGTGACTGCTTCCCCTTTGTGCCGCAGCCTCTCCCCTGATGAAGAGAGGCGCTGACAGTTTAAAAAAAAAAAGTTGTGTGAATAATGGTCAACAGTGTGTTCTCGCAGCTTTGTTTGTGTGATGAACAATGCATAAAGGCACCTTTGATTTTTAAATATTTTGCAGCTGCTTGCTGAATATTAGTTGCTGCTAAATAAGCGTGGTTCATCAACAACCCTATCAAGCTCTATTATGCTCCTATTGTGCTATAGAGCTATAAAACCCTTACCCATAATGTCTACTGGACAGGGCTGCATTGTGTTTGAGCCGTGCTGCTGCCAGTGTTGATTGTACCAAGTCTTATCACCAGCCTTTGTGCTTGCTGCACAGACTACCCACAGAAATCCTGAATAAAAAACCAAAGGGGTGATCAGGTGTCCTATGTAGTTTACTACATAATGGCAACATCCCTGGTTCAAGTCTGACAGTCGTTTCGTGTTACTCCTATAGACAGTGTGTCACAGGTTGTGCACGTATCATGAGCAACAAATTCAATCTTTGCAATTGCCGTCACCACTTTATTGGGTTTGCATCCGCTTAAAATGCAGAGAAAATGCCCAGAAAGCACAGAGAGGTCATTGCGTCTGTTAGAGTGCAGCCCAAGCTGGAGGGTGAAGTGATCAAAGCCGCAGAGTGCTCCTCCTGGCTTGTAACCATCATGTATCAGGTTTCGCCAGCATGCTGCGTCGAACCCTGCTATTGGCTGCAACAGATAACACCCTGTCTGTGAAGTTAAAAGCCAAATGACTGGCAAACTGTTTTTACCTCCAGGCGAGTGTGCTTAGCTTGGGAGGTGTGACCCATCTGAAGCCTGAGCCAGGCTTTTGTTTCAATCACCACTTTACAGATTGCTTGATTTCTTTCATTTTCCTACCACCTGTGATGCTGCATAACTTAGACTGGACAGCTCTGTTTTCAGTACATTAGAATAATATAAGACTTCATATATTCCCAGGTTGGTCTTAAAATGATGTAAAACATGTTAGAGAACCAGTTTAATTATTTTAGTTGGTAATGTTTCTGTAGTCCCTCCTTGAATGGTGCCATGTGATTTAGAGAAAGAGGCTCCGTGTTGAGTCTGTTTTTTGTCACTCCCTTTGGGAAATGGCATGTTGTGCTGACTACTGGCTGCTTCAGAGCTGCTTCAAGTGTAAAATTGTTTTCATTGCCGTTTTATCCTGGGATTCTATATTAATTTTTCACACCATGTCACATCCAGTTGCCTTGAAATGTGAAATTGAAAAATATTAACGAGACCAATCGCATTTGATCTCCTCCAGCACCCCTCCAGTTCATTGTCCTGGCTCAGCGTGCTGGGACTATAGGCGTCCATAGGTAGTGAATCTGCATTAGGAGGGTATAGACTTGGGCAGTGTCCCAGGCACTCCATTAATAACATACTGAGGAGGACAGAAACCTTTCAGGGCTCTGCACCACGGCTTTAACTTTGTTAATGGAAGGGGGGTGTCTTCATTTCAGTAAGAAACTCAGTTTTGACCTTTGCACAAACTGTGTTAATAATTATCATAGCCGGTTTTTTAAATATTTGCCAAAATGACTAAATCCCATTCTCCTCCACTTTCCCTCAGTGCAATGTAGATTGAGCGTTCTGTGGTGTTTAAATAAAATACAAAAAAGGCTCATAGACATAGCAGCAGCCTAAGTATTAGTTTGGATCTGTGGACATGTTTATTTTTTGGCTAGGCACTAACTGCAAAAGCTTAGTTACTGCCCTGAATGTTAGTATGTTTCATAGGGAGAAAACACAATGACAGTGGTAAAAGATGTATTTTCGCCCCATGTTCTGTTCTGTAAAACATTGTAATCTGGTCTCATTCAAACCAACAAAATTTTTCACTCACAGGAAGAACAGGGGAAGTTGGGGCCAACTCCTGATGTCATTTGTCTTTCCCTTTGTCTCTTAGAAATGGTGGAGTCGATGAAGAAAGTGGCCGGTATGGACGTGGAGCTGACGGTGGAGGAGAGGAACCTGCTGTCAGTAGCGTACAAGAACGTGATCGGAGCCAGAAGAGCTTCCTGGAGGATAATCAGCAGCCTTGAACAGAAAGAAGAAAACAAAGGCGGAGAAGACAAACTAAAGATGATCCGAGAATACAGAAAAACGGTCAGACGTTGTCAGGAATCCAGATAAGCTGTTAATGTTCATCAACTGTAAACTGTGTAGGATAATATCATTCTAGGTTTAATCTGGGGTAAAGTCAGTATTGATGCTATATTATAGGTCATCTTATCTTTGAGCATCATTTGATGAAAGCACTTTTTTTAGTGAATCTTATTATAGTACATTTCAACTGGGCAAAAAATAGTGACTGCTGGTCTTTCCTCTATTTCTGTCTTTTAATGCCCCCAAAGTCCTAAATGAAAATATTCTGTGGATTGAGCTGATCTGAAGTTCCCTTCTGCCATTTTTATTAGGCGAGTGTAGTTGCTGCACTCTCAATAATCTAACTTCTAAATCCATAAGCAAGATGCCATATATGCTTTAGCCGCTTTGGAAAGACTTTTAAAGCTCTCCTTTCCCTGACCACTCCACTTTGAGAGGAAATGGTGAGATTTCACAGCCCAGAAACACTTGTCTGGCTGAAATAATGAGGTGGGCACTGACCATGAATCAGCTTTAAATCAGCTTTTTCATTTTTGCTGCAGAGAAACATCTGTCACTGGCAGCACTTGGGTGCAATGAGGCACGGCAGCCCTGCAATCATTCTGTGTGGAGGGATGTTTTATACGACTTGATGTACTATAATGTATTTCATCCACGCCTGTGTGACTTAACTCTGACTAGAAATTGGCATTATGTGACTGGGCATTCATTATGATGGTATGAAATCAGATTCTGATATTGTCTGGCAGGATGAACTGTTTTCCCTGGGAGATTCAGATGTTATGTTTTTGGGTTTGTATGATTTTGAGTGTTGGGTCTATCAGGCTACAGACTAAAGTGCCAGGCACACAAACATGAAACTCTGGCATCAAGGTGAAGAAAAACATCATGCTTAACCTTCCACTCAAAATGTTAAGGCAAAATCAAGATGATGTGTGCATGTTTTCAAAAAAAACAAAGGTCTTCTGTATGTCTTCTACCATGACAGTAGCAGAAATATGAAAGTACCTTGACGATACAATTATGAAAACCAAAAACAATTACTATTATCCAGTAAAAGTTGTGTAACTTAGCTGAACTGCAGCAGCGTGTTCCTCCAAAGACAGCAGCAATCAGGAATAATATCCTCAGGGATAACAAGCTAAGTGTTTCTCACTAAGGCAACTCTGGTACATGAAGGAATCCAGCCAGCATTCAGACTGCAATTCACCATGTATATGAGGTGTCAAGGGCAACGTGTGTGTGTGCATGCGCGCGCACACACGTGCAAGAGCTGATGGCATTGGTTAAACACATGGGTTATTACAGGTTAATAGTCCCGTTTGATCTTGGCTACAAGTATATACTGTAGTTGGTAGCTCTGATTAAAGGTGTAATTCTTTATACAGCTGACAGTCTGTTGATAAAATCCCACAAGAGCTTTGTTGCACAGTGCACAACTCCATGATTACACCAAACTTAAAATTAAATATGTTAATTTCTAGCCAGCACTTAATTAAATTTCTCCATGAGTGTGCCCCCCCCTTAAGGTGACAACCAATTTCAATTCCAACTCTCTCTCTTTCTCTGCCCAACTTTCTTTGAGTAAATGTTGAGAAAGAGTTATTCACAAGGACATGTCCCCTTATAGTGATTTTTAAAAATGCCAGACCTTGTTGGTTAATACTGACCCTGAAACTGAGGCACAAAACCCAGTCGGCTTTTCAGTGACAAATGCTTCCACGGGAAGCAGTCTGCCCTCTTTTAACGACTTGTGGTATCTGGAGTTTACTGACTAGACTGACCTAAGGTGACTCTTTTTAATGCTCAGTGATGGTTTTAAAGTGCCGCACAGAACGCTGATGGTAGTTTTTGTGTATTTGCGTTCTGCAGGTTGAGAAAGAGCTGAAATCAATCTGCAATGACATCCTGGATGTACTGGACAAGCACCTCATCTTAGCTGCAACCACGGGAGAATCTAAGGTTTTCTACTACAAAATGTATGTATGACATAAATGCACGTATAGATTTGTTAGTTTGTTCACAGCTGAGAGTGAACACCTTATCTCAGCTGTCACAGTTTGCTGGCTGGATAATTATAATAGGGATACATCTACTTCAGCTTCTTCCTGTTAAATTTGCAGTGCTCTGTTTCCTCAGTTGATCCTTAACCTCAAAGTAAAAACAGTTTCTAGGTAGAGATTGCTGCCTAATTGACTTATTTGATTCATGTTTTATGTGTTCAATTACAGAAATATTTCACTTAAAGTCATGTGGTTCTTGTTCATTTTTAATCACAGTTTGCACTCGGATATTAATTGTGCAGAGTTTAAGCAGAATCTGAGAATTCTCAATATTTCATTGCATTTAGAGCAGCCTAGAGCCTTGTCCCATTTAAAGTGTTCTATAAAAGGTTCTGTGATGTGGAGGTCTGTGGCTGAGGACAGAAAACCATCCAAGGCAGCACTCCTTGCTCATCCCCACCTTCAAATAAACCCAGCAGAGCTCAGATGCATTTAGAGGCACATCCCCATGTTCCCCTGGAAAATCTTGCCACACAATGTGAAGCCACAAAAGAAATCACCCCTGTGCATGAAACAGCGTCTCTCTTAAATGAATAAATAGATGATTCAGTTCTTCACCAACTTTTGAAGAGATGAAACAGCATAATACGGTGAATATTTTACCCACAGTTTTCTGCACTACATCTCATGTGGCTGTCTCTTCTAACAGAAGCTCTCTGATCATGTGAAGTTCAAACTGTCTGCAGTCTGCAGTAATGAAATGTTGGCTAATTGTTCAGACTTGGTTGGAACGGGTTCTTTTGCTTCCACTGACCTCAGAGTTATTTTCTTCACTTGGCTCAGCAAGGCTGTACATGTTGAAATATCATATGAAGATGTTAGATGGATAAATCAATTGGTCAATTTTTTCTCTGCTTGGAACAAATTATTTGAGTTGTGCCACATATCATTAAGAACATGTGAATATATGTATTAAGTTAAAACAACAGCAACAGCAGTGCAAAGCAACCATAATCATTCACTCTGTATTTGGTAAATTACAGACCAGAATGATAAAAGAAGTCCTGTAAAACGTCGTGTGTATCTATTACAAATAGTAGTTAGGTGTCAGCTTATGATGAAAACCAATAGTTTTCTGTTCTAGGACTCAGTATAAAGCAGTATTTATATTTAAAGCCCTGTCACAGTCTCATGGATTTGTTTATGGCTGGACCACAGAGACACTTGGACTGCATGGTATTTGTCAAGTGGTACTGGTCTGTTATTGCATTTGTACATTTGTAACTAGTTGTTGAATGTTTATAATGCACATGTGCTATGGCAGATATCACTGACTGTGCTGTTCACTCTGCTCAGGAAGGGAGATTACCACAGGTACCTGGCTGAGTTCGCCACAGGCAACGACAGGAAGGAGGCAGCAGAGAACAGTTTGGTAGCATACAAAGCTGCTAGCGACATCGCCATGATCGAACTCCCTCCAACACACCCAATTCGTCTGGGACTGGCCCTTAACTTTTCAGTTTTCTATTATGAAATCCTCAACTCGCCAGACCGTGCATGCAGGTAAGTGTGAATGTTTAACATTGTCTGCTGTTCTTCAACTTCATTTCTCCTCCACACACACGCACACACTTTAACACACGTCTAACGTGTTAATTAGTTTGAATGATGGAGGTAAAATGTTGGACTTGATGAATGTCTAATCGTTAGTATGAAACCACTGTACAATATGAAGGAAGTCACTGATTGTGGGTTATTAATCAGTTCTGCAGCCCCTTTTGTCTCTTTGGTTTTCTGATATGATTATGTCTTTGGCCCTAACAACAGAGATTAAAATCACACAAAGGAAACCACAAGACACCCTTTTCTCAGGAGCTGGTGGAAGAGAAACTAGAACTTAAGAGGCAATTCATTAGGATGCTGAGAAGGATGTTGTCTCGATGTCGTTTCTGCATCCTAGAAACCAAACATTCACAACTGCAACTTTCAGTGTGTCAGGAAATAGCCATTTTTTCCAATGCGGTAAATTCCATCCTGGTGTTTCATCATCCTCCGTTCCCCGTGGTTGAAATCCCACATAAAAAGAAGTTGGAGTGTGTATTTCAGCTGTCAGACACTGTTATACTGAAGTGATTTTTAGGAACCTGATAACTTGGAAGCGGTTCTTACAGAGAACAGATTGTTAATTTTCATCTGGACACACAACCTCACTGCCCTGCTGCAAACACACCACACAGTGAAGTCCACAGCAGAGCCAGGTGTCTTTGCATATGAGGTCTTCTCTTCTGTATATGTGCTAAACATCCAGCTGTTGATTGTCTGCGTGTGTGACCTTGTTTTCTTGTGTCCTCTCTGCTGATAGGCTGGCGAAGGAAGCGTTTGACAATGCCATTGCAGAACTGGATACGCTGAGCGAGGAAAGCTATAAGGACTCAACACTTATCATGCAGTTGCTACGTGACAACTTGACACTATGGACCTCAGACGTGCAGGGAGACGGTGAGAGAGCCATGTCTTTCTACTTGGGACATTAGTCACAACTGCACGTGATAAATAAAACTATAACCCTTCATGTCTGGGCGATGCTGAGTGATGATCGGCTCAGCATCATTACTGGCTTTTTGACAGACTGTCTTATATTTTTAAAGCCGATTTGTTCCTACAACTCCCCTAATGGCCCTTGTTTGCTGCCTCAGGGATACACGTCGAGGAGTAATGAATGAGCAACATCTAGAAAAAGGAATAACCATCTAACACGTTCGCCACCTTTTTATTTATTTCTCTCAGCGCAGTGTTTCCTCTGAAACCAGAAGCACCCTTCCCTCTTTTCATCCTCATTTAAGTGCTCACTCGCTCCTCTAACTTCTCTTCTTTCCCTCCTTCTTCTGTAGATTCTTAAGGACAGCCCTCCTCTTTCCCTCTTCCTCCATTATAGAAGTGTATTTTGTAAGTCATTCCTCCTGTCTTGGGCCACATCGAGTGATCACTCCTCACCATCCAAGCACCCTTCACTAACCTCCTCACAGCAGAGCCCAGTCTGTAATTTGTTGACCTGTAGCAGAGTTCTCAGGGTGTCCGCAAGTCTGAATAAGTCGCTAGCTAGTTTACTTCTCACTGAGACGGGTGGAGCATTGAATTGAATCCAAATATTTTTGAATCCGTTACTCATTAACCGTCTTCTGACTCATTTGTCCTGTGCTGTAGCTGCAGACGCAGCAGAAGCAGCAGTAAAAAATAATAGTAAAATTTTATCCACAGCGAAGTGAATGTTGCTCTGATTTTATACTCCGTGCTTACATTTTCAAGTTAGACTTGTTCCCTCTTGATCATCAGACCTGTTCTGCAGTTGTCTCTGTCCTTTCAACTACCATCTAATGTGAAGTACTTTTGGCAGATATTGCTCCATGCAATACACTTTCAGTTGGATTGATTATTTTTGCATTCCATTTTCACTGAAAAAGTTTTCAAATTATGACACAACTGCTGTTGTCAAAAGGAAGCATTTTCCCTTACGTAAGTGGAATATGACTGAAGGCTGAGGCATCTCTGCCACCACGGTGCTAACAATGCACAATAATGTTGCACTCTAGTTTAACTTTATACAAAAATAGCAGCTCCTGTGATTTGGATATTGCACTTTGTTTATATTTTTTTGTTGTTTGTGCCTTGTCATCACATTTTTTTCCATTTGCATCTCATTTTTTGATCTTCACCTCTCCCATTGTGATAGACTTGACAAGTCTTATTCTGGTGCCAATTAACACACGATAGATTTGGGTTTTTCAGAAGAGGCGTTTATTAAAGCGCACTTTAAAAAAGCATCCTTTTATCACATGCAAAGCCGTAAAATGAACAGAACTTGCGGACACCTTGCTCTTTGGCCGTGCACGTCAGTGTCACTGAACAAAGTCCACTGGGGCGCCACCACAGACGATGCGTAGATGAGTTTGAGTTTTGGAAACGTGTGAACGCAGCTTACCGAAGTGTGATTTAACGTCAAACTGCAGTAACAGCATGGGTGGCTGTGGCTCCGTCTCCTGTGGCTTTCTCACATCCCAGTTTGCTGTGGCGCTAATGAGCACTGTTACGGTTTCTATTTTAATCATGATGGATTCTCGAGCCTTTGTTATTTGTGCCTCTTAGTTCTTCATTACACGGATGGCTGTGCTGTCTCTATGGTAACCTTTCCAAGCAACCAGTTGTATGGGTTCACAAGGCATCTTCACCCCCCCCCCCCCCCCAACCTCCCAACCTCCCAGTAAAAATCTGACCATGACTTGTGCAGAAGACACTGTGAATTAACTCACAGGCTTGCATGTTGACACAGTCAGTGGTAAGCATTGCAGTGCCCTTCTTAACAAATTTCTTAGCTGATCCCTTTCATTTCTAAAAAACAAAAAAACAACAAATGAATTCCAGTCAAACAAACCACATTTTTTTCTGCTTTTGAATTAAATGGCAGAACTACATAGGATGACTGGGGGTTGGGTTGTTTTTTGTTTTTTTTTAAGTACATATCCTGTGGTTGAGAGAGAACAATATTATATTCTTAAAGCCTGGCAGCTCCTTCCTGTGGGTACAGATTTGGTTCAGCATCAGCGTCTGCCCTTTGTCAATTCTGTATTTTACTACAACCTTATATTTAATACAAATGCTGATACTGCATTATTTTTCTGCAGTTAAAGTACAACATTTTCATATATTTTGTGTTTTGTGGCTACAGAAAACTATATTTGGAACAACCCTCAAAAAGAGGCCACAGTACATTCCCCTCCTCCACTTATTTGTTTTTCTTCAGATCTTCAGATTCATTTGTAGTTTACAAAACTCAGCTAGGATCAGTGTGTTACGTGAAATGCATCTAGACACGAGCTGAAGTGATTCGCCAAACAATCTTCATTTGTCATAGAATCTTTTTTTTTTTTTTTTCCAGGAACAAGCTTTTTATAGCAAGGTAATGTTTCACAGCAAGGGACTGCTAATAAAACTGAACTCTCGGATTAAATTGGATGAAATAAAAGCATTTTTTTACATGAAATATTATCCATCTACTTTTTATTTATTTATTAAACAAAAATGGAACTGTTGACAGTTTCGGTCTAAAATTTAAAGGTGATTTTTGCCACAAATTACTAATAACAACCCTGTGTTATAAATTGGGGGCATGGAAACGTGAACATTTAGCAGCCAAGGGAAGCCTGATGATGACATTATCAAGTTGCATGATGGGAATTGGCCCATATGTGGCACTAGAGGTCAGACTTTTGCTTTGTTTCCTACTTGTTCATCTGAAATAATTCCTGCTGGACCCAGCAGGGATGAGGTCTCCCTGGCTGCTTCTTACCGAGCGTGGAAAAACACCAGCAACTTTTATGACTGTCCCTTGTTTTTCTTTTTGTGTCTTTACCTCAGGTGAAGAACAGAACAAAGAAGCACTGCAAGATGCGGAGGACGAGGCCCAGTGAGATTGAACAACACAAGCCCTCCTCTTCCTCCTCCCTTATTCCTCTTCTCCCAGCACTAGCTCCTGTCCCCAGCCACAGTTTTCAACTGGGTTTATACTGCAGCCCGCCCTCTCTCTCTCTCGCTCTCCCCCCCCCCTCCATTTTCCTCAAACTTTCTCACCTTTTCTTCTCGTATGCACGTCATTTCCCAGCCCTCTCAGTGCCTGCTCGGGCCTTCATCTCCACTCCCCAGGGGTTTTACCTTTTCTTTTCCTTACCTCTCTGTTTGATGACTCTTTTTGCAAGTCTGTACCCTTTAAGGTTCTTTGTCCTCTTTTACTGTTTTTATTTTGCTTTACATTGCTCTGTCATCTGTTGCCAACTATGCTTGCCTGTATTTGAAACACACATATGCAAGAGTTTATTTAAAGACGATACGTTGCTGTTCAACCTTTTTTTTCCCCTGTGTATGTGTGTTTAGAAATAAGACATTATTCGTGCTTCTGTCAGTTTTCAAACATTTCAGTTTGCAAATGTAGGGAGATAAAGCGGTCATGGAAGGTTCAAAAGGGATGTTAAAACTTTTAGGAAGAACTAAGTGCCCTGTTTACTTTATGGATACCAAACTTGCTCAGCACATCAATAGATCTTTTTTATTTTTAATAACAGCAGAATGTCCCCCCTTTTCCAAGCGTCACTCTGACCTCTATTCTCGTCCACTCTCGGACCAAGTATTGTGCTGCGAGGCTGTGGCGCTTTCGCTAATGGCAGATAGTTAGGTAATGGCTTTTTAGCAGACAAAATGTTCGTATGTGGGTGTGCGGGAGGGGAATGCTCAACACTCTTGATTGTAATGTAATGCAGTTTTGCATTGGCACTATATATATATAAAAAAAAAAAAAAAAAAAACAGTTTGGGAAATAGAGGCCTGCTGTATCTTTACTCCCCCCCCCCGACTCTTCCAGGTTTCCTCACCTCAACGCTGTCTCTTTCCTCTCATTTCCTTCCTTCCTTCTGTTCAGTATGTGTAACGTGAATCTGATTTGTACTACTGGATATTCTCACCGGAGCCACAAGTACCATCTGTATTCTTACTGAAACACAGCATGGAATTAACATTAAACTTCAAGTTAAAAATGTTAAAATGACGAGTGTGGGTTTTTGTTTTTTTGGGGGGGTTGTTTCAGTATGTTTCTGATATGATTGTTAACCACTAGAGGGCAGCGCTGCGTAATCACAGAAAGGTTATCCTATTTTATGTACAATCACATACAGCAAAGTGAACCTGCACTAATTCCCTGTTACAATACAGAGTTTTCTAATGCAAATAGCTTGAAATTGAAATATGGGAGTAAAAGTACCAATATTAAATTATTAAATTAAACATCTACATTTTCTTGTTCCTCACAGAGCTAAAACTTTAGAATACATTTAAATTGTCTTTTTTTCCCTTCTGATCAGTCACTGCTCTTTCAAACGTTTGTATTTGAATTACTGAACTTTTTATAACTAACTTTTACAGAAGTTCTTCCTGGCTGAGAGCAGTGGCTTCTTGTCTCCCCCTCCCCAAAGAAAGTTATCAATTTAACAGGCCACAACGTCAGATTATTTTGTGATTTTCCTTACGTCAAATCACGACGCCACACGCTGCAATTTGAAAGTTGTTTTTACTTAAAAAAGATCAAAATAAAGTTGTACAATTGAACCAAAATAAGACGCCATATTACACTTCAGCTCTAAAGACGGATGGCAGGACGAAAGCAGCATGACCTGAAATAATCTAGCTGGTTTTTTCTCTGCCTCAGACGTCCCCGACAAGCTCCAACTAGTTCAGGGGACCAAGTGGATGAGAACCTGGAACAAACGATACATTTACCAGCACCACCGTCGGCTGGCGTCGCTGAAGATGCGGCGTCTCGTGTCCTATTGCAGATTGTCCGTCCGTTTTCCCAAATAGAGACGGGGACACTTCAGTCAGAGAAACAGGAGCAAGATCCATTTCTGCTACGGCGTGTCCAGCCTCCCTGCAGGATCCACAGTGTTTCAGCAAGGAAGGACTCTACTTATTGTCCAACATAGAAAATGGTGGCTTCGTCAGCTGAGGTTCAACGTCTTACTGGAAAATATAGACACTTCAAATAAACATACAGTGAAAAATGAGAAATGGCATTTTTTTCAGTTTTCCCTCACCTTCAGCTTCTTCATCATCATCATCATCATCTCTCGACTCAACGTCTCCACACGTGCAATGGTCTAAAAGATTTAGCCAGGTAGCACTTGACTGTCGACATTTAAAACCAGGAGACAGACAGTTTCGGCTTTAATTTCTCAGTACAAAAAATAGATCAAAGAATGAAAAAAATAGTTATTATTCTGACTGCAGAAACTTGATCTGTAAAGCTCTACTGAGGAGCAACTCTCTGGGGCTACGTCTGCACAGTGAGGGTTGTGGTTTAAGGATTGGGGGTGGAGCTGGTTAACATTCATTGTTGAATATATTTGTTCATTTCTTACGTAACAGGTATCAGAATATTTGGGCAGTCGATACCTTTTCACATTTAGAGTTTGAATGTTCTTATATAATACAGTAACGTATTCAACGTGTAACTAATTTGAACACTGCCTTCTACGCGTCTCCTCCTTCAAGTGGCATTGTATTTTCTTTATTATTATTATTATTGCGATGAATAAAATCTTTAAAGATGATTTACAAAAAACAACTCTGCCTGTCCACTACAATAACTGCTATGTACATCTGTTTAAAAAGCAAGCATGTTACATGGTCGTCCCTATGTACAGCTAGATTTTTCAACTTGTTTTTCATGGAATATACATATTTACTTATTTTCACAGTTTTCTATGTTTGCTCATATATTCAATATCAATAGATTTTTCATTTGTTGTTGTCATGAATACAAATATTTTTCTTTTGTCACATCTCCACGGCACCAGGCTACAACTCCCCCAGTCTCACTTGTTGATATCTAGTGAGATTGTTGTCTCTTGAATGCTGTTTCATGCCCGTGCAGCAAATACTGCTCATCTTGAAAACAATCTTGATTGTGGTTCAGTTTTTCTGCCAATTCACAGCAATCACACACCAAAAAAAATGCACAGTTTGGAGTTTCAAGTTTACAGTTTTCTGGTCTTCATGTTTATCATATATCATGATATTTTTTCATTATCCTCTTCTGTCACTGCAGAGCAGCTCCAGTGGATTCCCACGATCCCTTTGTTTCAAAAACAAAAGCTTCCGTGTTGCCACACGGAAGCTAAAATAAAAAAAATTGAGATAGTTCTGCCTCTTGTTTCCACAGAGTCGAGCCCAGAACAAGTCTTGACCTCCACCTGTGGGACTAGTTGTTTGCTCCTCCATCTGTCCCACCTCGCCCACCGGAGTTGACCTGTTGTGGGTTGTTTGTGAATCCTGTTTCTTTTGTGTTGAGTTCCTGGTTGTTGCATGGGCGGTGGGATTAATATCTGTTTCTGTTGTTATTTGGATTAAGGCACTTGAGAGGTTTTTGGTTTTCACGGGAGCTCAGAGGAGACCAAGGCGAGGCCGGAGCTCTGGCGGAGAGGGGGCCCGGTGTGGACGGCCTTCGGACAGTCGGGCGTCAGCACCCGTCCGTTCTCCCCGACGCTGCCTGTGATGGACAGACGGGCCTTGTTCCTCATGGCTTCAGTAAATGTTAGCTGGAGAAGAAAATGAAAAGATGGAAGGTTTGTGTTTGGTGCAGACAAAAGTTTTGTACATTTACAGATCAGAGTTTTAGGGGGGCGTTTGTGCCAAATCGACATCAGCCTTAAACAAGGAGCCTCATGAAGCCTCCTATTAAGGAATAAACTAAACTATTCATCAATGAGACAAAACACTAAATAACCCTTTCTTAAGTTTGGCAAAAAATTTGGGTTGTTTGCAGGCTGGTGGTCACTTCTTACTTAGTTTATTTGTGGGCAAACAGTAACTTGTAATTTTGGTTGTTTGGGGGCAAATGCCATTTTGCCTTTAAAAAAAAAACAAACAAACAAACACATTCTTCTTCCAAATTACTTTTGTTTCTGATGAGTCAACCTAAAACTCCAATCTGCTTCAGGTAAAAACAGGCAGAAAGTCGCACAATGACATACGACCGTACATTTAAGTATATGTATATATTTACAGCAGAGTCAGAAGACACCTTTCATAGCCATTCACTACAGTGTCAAGCCAGGCCCAGACTACATGTAAATCCATCAGCGACAGAATTATTACACAGTGAGTGATAGTTGCAGGCAGTAGGACAGGGAAGCTGACTCAGCAACAGTCAAGCTAATGAAGAGTTGAAGTGCTGATGGGGGACACATAACCACGTTGGACAGATACACACCGAGTGAGACAGGATATCTGAAAGTCTAGTGTTCGAGGACCTGGGGGAAATATCCGCAGAGAGCAGCTCCCATCAATAATATCAGTCCAGCTCGAGGGACACATCACTTACGTGTACTACGTTTAGCCTTAAACCAATGTTTAGTGTTTAAATGTGCCTTTAAAATAGAGAGCTTCTCATTAAATGTGGTCTGAGGTTCTACTAATATCTGAAAGACAATGAGCTACTATCCAGGTTTACGTAGATATGTGTGAATGTGCGTGCGCCCCCTCAGAGGGGGAAGAGTAGACACTGGATGGACGAATGTGCTGCAGATTGATGAAATGTCCACACAAGAGTAGACATCATGTGTACAGGTACAGGTGTACAAGACATTGGTCCTCATTGAACACATCTTTCCCATCTCTGAAGAAACAAAGTCCAGAGGAAAAGCACCACAACGGAGCTAAAACATTAATTGGAGAATTTAAAGAAGCATAGTAAATTTCCCTCAGACGACATCAGTGGAATCTGAGAATCTAGTTTTATGCCAATTTAACTACCAAAAGAGTGTCTTTTTTTTTTAAGTAAACTTTTTAAAGCTTCACTCATATTTGAAACACACAAACTTACTCATGATCAAAGTGCAAATTTTGATGCGGGCAATCCATCATGGAATTTAGTTTTCATTTCCAACATTAACCACATTCATCTAAAAGCAGACATGAATGTTATCTCGACACTGAGTTCAAAATGAGCAACGCATTTTTTGATTTTGGCAGGAAAACGGGTCACACTGTGTGCCCGCTTGATAAATGAGGCCCAATGTCTGGAGCTACACAAGCTGCGAAGCAGTAGAGGCGACGCCGTATCTGCGGATGACTCATTGCTTCCTGTCACACTGAGAATAAAGCTCGAACGAAGACCAGGATGTCACATGACCACATGGCGAGCAGGTAAGACAGAGGAGTGGGAAGCATTTTGCCACTGGTCACGACAGTCACTCAGCATGGCAAGGCTAGCACGGGGATACGGTAGGTTTCACTTACAGTCTCTGTGCAGGGAGCTAGTGGGGGGGTGGGGGGTGGGGGGTTGGGCAAAGGCTTGGGCAGACCTTCTACGAAAACCCCAACTACATCTTATCAGCTTCCCCATCGCTGCCATACCCACTGAAAACCTCGCTAAACTCGGCTAAGTTGTGGATGCTGGCTGTCGGACTCGGGGTTTGGCTCTGGCTAGGCTCTGGGCTGTGGCGGGGACTGCCTGTCTGGCAGGGGTAGCAGTGGTGGTAATGGGGGTGTGACTGGGGCAGGGTCTCCACCTTCATTCTCTTGGCCTCGTTGCGCGACTTGTAGCAGAATTCGATGAGGGCCACCAGCATGGCCAGGCCCAGGCCCCCGACGAGGATGTAGAAGACCCCCGCCACGTTGCTCAGGCTGAGGGCCTGGGATGACTTGTCCTGTGGAACAAACACCAATAAGTCAACACTCATTTTTAGCAAAGGTGGCTGTAAAGTGTGCACACAATCACGCAACATGTAAACACAGATAACACAGGTCAACATGGAAAAGTCCTCACACCAGCCTCACATCATGCACAAACACACAACTAATCGCACTCACACAACACTTCACTTTTCGCCTGTCTGCCTCTAATCCCAGTCTATTCCTGCACAGCTGTTTGTAGCCATGCTGGTAAAAAGAATACTCTCCCTGCTGTCTTCTGACTATTTTAGAAAGAATTACAGTCACCTGTCTGCGTTAAAGGGTTCGTTCAGATCATTTAACCGCGGCGCAGCTAGACATGCAGATAGTTTTGGTTTCTTTCCATCCAGATTTAGCAAAAAAAAAAAAAAATATATATGGGAAGTGATTTCATTTGTGTTGGAGACACAATGTCTCACTTTGAATAATCCACATAATCCTCTAACGTCTATAAGTCACACTGTGTGAGATGACACGTTGTGCTTTAGTTGAACAGGCCGCGAGGCCAAAATGTCATTCTGCTAGGTCATCTGTGCTTCTACAGTATTTGTAGTATATAGAGGATTTTCTTTTTGCCCTAATATTTTTAATGCCACTTAAGACATGGTGCACCACACCATGCATTCAAGGTTGTTTTGGGTTTTTTTTATGTCGTACTGTGATTGGTTGGTTTGTTGCCATTGTGTCATTGGCCACTCAATCGCCAAATTAGCTTTGGACATTTACTTTCATCTCCCAAAGCTGTGCAATTCAAAAGACCTTCAACTAAAACTGATGACAACACCTTTTTGTTGGTCGTGATGACACCAGGCAAACACCAACGTAATGTCACTCGAGCTGCTCACGACGAGAATTAATTAAATAATTCTACGTCAGGACGACCTTGACGTGAGGAAATTGGATTTTGGTGGCTGTTGCACAACAAAAATGGAACAAAAATAAATAAATAAATAAATATCAACGTCCGCTGTCATCTGTAATCTGTCAAATTAACGTTAGTGTTGAATTTTGGCACCTGAGATCTCAACTTACAGTCGAATAAATATCAACATCCAGCGATGTTGTTAGGCGGCGTAGTGTCTGCAGGGGGGGATTATTCAAAGCAATTCAAGTTTTTAAAGTAATTAAAACTGTCTGCATGAATAGATACAACTACAAGAAATGAAGAAATGTGGCGTTTGAACTTTGTATGAACTGGCCCTTTAATTTTCCTCCATATTTCATATTTCGACAGGCTGCTCTGTCTCTCAGTTCCAACACTCACCCTTCAACCCTCTTATATTTAAATGTATGCAGCTGATCTCCCTGAGCTCTGACTCCTTCTCCTCACCCCCGCCATTTATCTCCCTCTGATAAATCACCTACATCCTCAAGGGGTATTCAACTTATTACCTCGACACAAACGACTGTCTGTCATGCTTAGTCTCATTTGCAGGTGATGTCGTGTGTGTCCTGTGCTGCAGGATCTGATTAAGAGGACGTGGCTGATGTGGACTGTGCACGCCGCTTTGTTTAAAATGTGGCAGCTCTCTCCATGCTCCAGTGCATCAACAACGTGGATCAGTCTTCAGTCAGTGTGCCGCTGCAGCTGAGGCAAACAGTCGACCTGACGTCTAGTGTGACATACGGTAACGCACAAACATGCCCCGGCACCATCTGAGGTGACAACCGGTGTGAGTGTGAGCCTTCATCTGCGGTTGCAACACATAGCTTAGCTGCTGTAAAACTGTTAGCGCTGCGCCATGCCTTGTTTCTGTCATGCTGTATCCCTCAGGCTACGCCTCAAGTCTCTACCTGTGTGTCTCTCACTCGCTCTCTTCTCAGAGTATTATGTGTGTGCGTCATATCAGCCAGCCTGCTGTAATAACAGAGCAGTACTGCCAGCGGCATAGAAGTGTGCAGAAGAGACAAAGAGAGGAGGGGGAGGCTCCCGGGCTGGTGGAGACTGACCTTACTTCCCGAGTCCTTGGGTCCACACTCCCCTTTATCGTACCACCATTTGTTTTTCAGTTTGTCTAAGACTCCTGCTTCACTCAGTTTCAATACGGCAAGGTTTACAGGCGTTCTTCAAATCACGGGGGGTGGGGGGGCAGGGGGGAAGGGTGGGGTGGGGAAAATAACATAAATAACATCATAGGACATGTTATTTTATGTTATTCAATCAGAAGAAGCCCAACAAGAGCAACTCAGTACTCTTCACAAAGTGACGAAGCCGGGAAGGGGCCCCACTTACGCTACATGCCTCTTTGCTCGTCGGTCAATCTGGTTGTTTCAGTGGTTTCACTGGGGGACGTCAGAGGGAGGGGGGCAGAGCTAACAGACATATATGCATGGGGCCCCGGCTGCATCGCTTTTCAGGAACAGGCACATACTGCCGGGACCTTTATCAGAACAAGTACGAGGGCTAATACTGTCAACCCAAAATTATTGGCTCAGGGATGCGCTTCAAGTTCTGTGGTCAGTGTTTGTTTCAAACAAGACACTACAAATCTCAACTCCCCCCCACAGCCAAAAGGCCAAACATTCCCCTTTAGGTCGCTACGATCGCTACATTAATACAGCAAATATTTCTGCTTTGACAGTACTCGCACTTTAAAAAAAAGAAATACCAACTCGACCCGGCAGATGCCCCTGTTGCCAGCAAAACACATTTCTCTTTTACCCGCATTAAGGTCACATGGGCTTAGCGACATAGTGGCTAACCTTCTCGCCACCGCCTCCGCTGCCACACTCTCCTTTGTCGTACCACCACTTGTTTTTCAATTTGTCCAACAGGCCTTGCTCATTGAGTTTTAACACTGCCAGGTTAACTGCACTTCTTGAAAACGATAAAACATATTTGGTGAGAGGGATGAGTATGCTGTCCAATTTGTGAGGGAAGGAAGAGAAGGGGGAGGGAGGAGAGGGGAGGAGTAGCAGTGAGAGAGGGACAAGGGTGGAAAAGTGCATTAATGCTCTAAACTGTTACATCCCATCCCAGGAACCAAACACACGCTGAGCACAAGTCTCTCTGCCTGTTCACGTTGGAAAATATTAATGTTGCACATTTTATTAAACTGTATAAGATTATTTAAACATATGCAGCAATCCTAACCCATATTACAAAATATATATATATATATATATATTTTTTTTTAGGTACACTCGCACTGTTGGCACGTCACTAAATATTAAGTCGACTGCAATGAGACAAACTTTTGTGCATTCAGTCTGATGTCTTTAATTAACCAGCGAAGTATCAACCTGATGGATCTGAACCAATTTTAAAATAGAAATCTACTGTAAGTCTCACGGTCAGCTACATTTACCTGGAGCACCAGAGCCACATCAAATTTCCTGCTCCAATATTTTTGACTAACGTTTCAGTTTTGTTTTTTAACGCTAATGAATCCAAAGGTTTGGGAAGTGCTGGTTGAAGGGATTTAGTTCAGTTGGTTTACTATATATAGGGTAGACTCTAGACTATGGTAAACTCTAAACTCTAAAAACAGACATTTCCAAATAACCAGCTGTACACATAGTGTGTGTGTGTGTGTCAGCCAAATCAAAGCTCACAGGATTTCTGAGCATTAAGCTGATCTGGAACATCATAATTGACTTGTATAAAAATGTGAAAAGCTATTTAAAATAAGTGTGCATCATAATTTCATGGGTCCTTTTGAAGGCTGCCATTGTGATATCTGACGATAGTGAAGCGAGAGAGATTTGCCTCAGCGTGCATTCTGATCCTTTTAATTTATTTGTACCATTACAAAAAATATATAATGTTTAAAAAAAAAAAAAAAACAGTAATGGAGATGGATCAGAGACACAAAGCAACAGAGCTGATATTTCAGTTTGAGCTGATGATGTTGTTTTGCGGAGCCATGTGAACTAACAGCCCCGACCAACTATGTCGCCCGCTCTTGATGGCGCGTCTCCTCGCTCGTATCTGGTCGAGTGACTGACAGAAGACGACATTCTTCCCCCGAAAAAAGCAGCAGGACGGAGGCCAGGAGGAAGGGACTGCCGCGATCTGTCAGGGACTCTTCCCGGTCAAAGCAGCGGCTGAAAACTGGCACCAGCTGAAGAGCAAACCAGTAGCTTCTCTGCTCGACCTCAGGCTCTGCACGGGCCTTTGATTTACCGACTGTGAGGAGCTGGCTGCTTTCGGGACAAATTGCTTTCCTGGTACGTATTCACAAAGGATTAAAAACCCCCGATGTTTGGCTGTGGCTTCCAATGCATTCTCCAAATACATACAACCACAGGGCTGTAGTCTGCTGGTTTGCACATACATGTGCAGCTTTTGCCTGCAGTATATTTATCCGCTCCCTTCAGTGAGACCTTGCCGGCAGGCTTTGATCGATGAGCGCCCGGATTGAAAGTGCAACTCCCCACAATAATGACACTGTATTCTCTGGCAGGTCTGTAAATTCCACTATGTGCGGGAAGCAGTGACAGAGTCTGGCAGAGTTACCCAGAGCTGAGCATTCAAATGGCTCCCAAAACAACACTTGAGTCACTTGGTTGAAAAGAAAGAACCAGTCAGCTGTGAAGGAGAAAAAAAAAAAGCTGGAGAAGCGTTAGCTAAACATCACAAACTAATTAAAAAGTCTGGATAAAATTACAGATGATCTTTTTCTACACGAGACATTTTCAAGAGCAGTTAAGTTTACCGGAGCCATCGAGCATGCCATTCCAAAATCTTTGCTCAAACAGCAAGCACAAGCACATTGAGTTACCTGGTGTGGAGAGCTGTGGAAAAAAAAACAAGAAATGAAACAAACAACCACCCCTGCATCATCACAACGACCCCCACATGCATGCAACAAACACGGATGTCACAAAAAAAAAAAAAAAAGAAGAAGAAAAGCCACTACTGTTGCCTTAAAGTAAAACGCCCTGCCCACCCACACCAAGCAGAAAGTGGAGACAGATAGAGATAGAAAAGGCGGCACACCAGGGAAGGTGGAATACCATAACAACACGTAGAACATATTGTTACACTATTCCACCCACCTTAACTGTGAACCCTTGGGTGTGGCTACTCCGTAGCCTTTGGAGTCCAAGTTGCCTCCCACTTTCATTGTGTCGCAGGGCTTGCGCTGCTCTGTGTACTCGTTCATAGTGGACTCCAAGAGGAAGGCGTATTTCCCTTTGGACTTGCGGACCCGAGCCACGCCCTCAGCCGTGGTCTTGGTGAAGACGGTGGGCTCGGCCGACTTCATGTAGCCCCACATCTTCTCGTAGACGGCGATCTTTGACCGCTGTGGGGGTTTCGAAGGGGGTTGGAAGTTCAAAGGTAGACGTGGTGTGAGAGACGGAAAAGAGCATGTCCGTGAAGAAAACCAGGCACAGGGAACATGAAGCAGCACCATTTACAAAATTTCATCTGACCATTTTGGCTAAGAAACTATCTGAGCGAGCATACTCCCTCAGTAACTAACCACGTCTCGTGTAGCAGTTTAAATTGTAGCGTATTCTAATGTAGCATTAACATTGGTTTTGTTTTATGGTTATGGAACGTCAGTGCAACGAGTTTAAATGAAAACTGAGTTGAATCTATTCAAGCGATTCGGGGGAACAGACCCAAACCTTTGGAGTGAGAAACACTCTGGCTGGCTTGAATTCATCTCAGCAACACTGAGTTCAAATGATGGAAGAAATGGAAACTATAGAAATATGCTGTGAACTGACATGAGTTCAAGCTGCGCCGTGTTGCTTCTCTTCAGGGAGGAGAGCACTTACCGCCTTTCAAGTCTGCAGGGGGGTAAAAACTGGTACAGACCTTAAAACTGGGCCTTTGTCTTTCCCCAGCCTGTGTGAGAGTAGACCATTAACCCCAGTGACATCCACTCACCCTGAAGAACTCCTTGGTGGAACCAGAGTCCAAGGTGCCATAGGCAATGTCGGTCTGCTTGGCCAGATCCTCTGCGCTCTCGATGGGGGATACCATCCTCTCCACCGTGAGGAAGGCAGCCAAGTTAGCCGTGTAGGACGAGATGATGATGAGCGTAAAGAACCACCACACTCCTCCCACGATTCGTCCCGACAACGACCTTGAAGAGGAAGAGGAGGGAGGAGAAAGGAAGGGAAGGATTCGAAGGCGGACGGATGGGCGAAAGGAAGGAAGCGCCAGAGAGGAGAATGTGGTCATTGGGGTAGTACAAGAGATAAAATTAGGAGAAAGGGGAGAAGGGAGAGAGATAAAAAGAATAGACCACAGTCAATGTTGGAAAATACACTGAGATTAAAGACAGCTATGATGGAATATGACTGAGTAAAGCATGAACAGACCGGCCACCACTGTGGACACTGAAAAAACTCTGATCTGTCACCACAAGGTGGAGCTCTGACAACACTGGAAGCCCACCAGCGCTGTATTTACCCTTCATTAGTGCAGATTGGCTCATATAAAAATCCTACATGCTTGCGTTGACCAGCTATGCTACAGAAAAGGTACATCGGTTCCGTCCCTTCTTCCCGACACCCCCTGCCCCCCCTTCCTCTTTTTGTTTATTGGCAGGATGAAAAGGGTTGCAGGTCCCCGCGGCCGGCGTAGCGAGGGCACTGTTCTTTTCTTGTTTGTTCGCTCGGGGGAGACTGATAGCTCACTGCTCAGGAGCAGCGGAAGGTCGTGAGGAGAATCTTAAACCATAAATGCTGCATTGAGGAGAACAAACAAGATCTCCCCTCGGTGCAAATCAAACAGCAGAGGATACAAAACCCTCAGGCCTGCTTGTCAGATGGAGGGGGAGAGGGACGGGGATGTGAGGAGGGGAGGAGAGAGTCAGTCAGTGTTTTCCTGGCTGGTATTTCCGAGTGCCTCATTGCAATCTGGTCGTACGTACCATTGTTCCAAATACACACGGGGTACTTTGTTCTCTCTGCCCTGTAATGTGCATGTATGCACAAGGGTGGTAGCGTCCTTTTGTCAACACAGCCTGATGCTCACACAGCTGAAAGGACCTTGATTACCGGCACCTCTACACAACACTTAGTGTACTTGATTGCGTTTTGACAAATGGCAGGGCTCTGCCGGCACTGGTCTCGCGCAGAGTCGTCACCCGAACCAAAGAACCGCTGAGGAAACCTTTGTTTTCTCGCTCTGTGCTGATGAAAGCGCCCGTGGCGGCTGAGGCAACTTTCAATAGAGAGGAGCTGCAGCAGTGCATGTCTCCTCCACACACACAGCAAGCTTTGCCCATGAAATAGACTTACTTGATGTATTAGCTCTGGATTTGAATACAAATGACTTTCCTCTCTTTCTCTCCCTGCACTCTACTTTCCCCCCTTCCTTGAGATGATTGAGGGCAGTTCTGAGACTTTTGAGCACAGAGACTTTAACTGTAAAATAATGACTGAAGAGGCGGAGGCAGTGTGTGCGATAAGATACGTGGATGGGTCCCGTCCCCTCTCGCCCTCCTGCCTGGCTTATTTCCTTTCCCTACCTGCAGAAATCCCTAGTCTCCCTATCAGACCGGCTGCATCTTTCCCTTTCATTCTCTTTTCTGTGTGAGCAGCAGTGGATTGTGGGAGTGTAATAATGGGACCAGAGGAGGAGCGTCTCTCTTTGCCATCCCTCCAACCCTCTGAGCTGTGTGTTTCCTGGCTGATACCACTGACTCTGATCCACAGTGACACACTGCTGTGTCTTGATGAGCCTGCAGTAAACAGAGAGGATGGGAGGAGGGGGGGGCAGCTTAGCAGAGAGAGTGTGCATAATTTCCAGGCCACATCAGTATCTCCAGTGTGTTTTTTCTTTCTCTATTAACCTTGAATCGATGATGCCAATACACAATGCTAACAACAAGTAACGCACTGCAGGCTAATCATTTGACTTCGACACAGCCTAGAAGATGTGTGGTTTCGTTTCTTTTACGATTCATTTTGGATTAATAGTTAAGAATATTTTACTAATTACAAGGTCTGAAGAATCTTTTTATGAAGGTGGATTAATTAATCTTTGGCTTTATATTATTATTATTATATTGTTTTTGGATTGTTTGTGCCCTTCTCATTGACATATATTTTCGTGGTCAGAGGTCAAAGGTCAAGGTAACAGTGACCTCGCAAAACATGTATTTGGACTTGTGAATACCATACGTTTTACTGTCTTCAGTTTTGTTTTTTTTTACTTTATTTTATTTTACTTTTTTAAAAAATTTGGTCCAAATTGTCACCTCGATTCAATGAAAGTGTGAGTAGACTTTCATGGCTAAAGGTCAAAGGTCATAGGTGCATAAAAAAATAAATAAATCTATATTTAATGTTTCCTTCCATCAACACTGAATACTTTATTTGTCGAATTTGAAAATACAAAGATGAAAAGTTTGGAGCCTCCCTCCCGGGTAACAGTAGAGCTGGACACCTGCTGGCCTCCCGCTCTGTATTTCGCTGAAGTTTCAGTGAGTGATGAGTGACAAGTCTGTTGCAGCTTGATGTAGCTCGGATCCATTCAACAACATGCGCCTCATAAGTACAATATAAACTGAGATGAAGTCTTTAACCCAGGCTATAAAAGTTAATGTGATAACACAGTGGCTCTGGTGCGTGTTAAGTGCAGCATGACGGTGCACGTGGATGACTCAAAGTAAACTACATGTGTGCACGAGACTGATTTGTTGTGTTGTTTTTAATAGTCTCAGGAGGAAGCCGAGTTCTGTTATGATACACGCCCAGCAGTTAATCCTGATCGTTTTCAAGAATTTGTCAACTGAATATAATAAAAAATAGTCTTTCTTTTAGGAGCTATCACTTTGCTTCACTTGTCTATGTGTAATGGATTATAAAATACATTTAACAACACTAACTGCCAAGTAGTGGACTAGAAACCTCCCACAGCGTTCCCCCAGATGGTGAAACGGTTACCTGCTCTCCTTGGTTAGTTAATGCCCAAATCGCTTTTCTTTCTTTCTTTCTCTTTTTGCCTACTTCTGAAAACTGCCTTCATTTTCAGATGCTTTTATAAGTGTAGTGCAATTCAATGGTCGGAAAAATTCAGTCAGTAAATATTTTTCATTCAGGGTTCATTTGCATTTTTACTAACAATCTGCACTTGCTTATCCAAGGGTGGTTCTTACCGGGGTCTTTGTCTACCAAAAAAAAAAAAAAGAAGAGGAAGAAGAAGAAAATTTGACTGTAATGACATACAAGCTGTGTTTTCCTAAAAGTGGAGGAAACAAGAAAACCAGACAGGGAAATTATTAAAAGAAATAAAGTAGGAACAAAGCAGAAATTGGCTGCAGTGTTTGGGGGGACGGGATTCTCTGCAGCAGGCCAGGAAGCCTCAGGGTATAAAGTAAATGTGGGGGGAGGGGGGACGTGAATAATTTCAGTAATTATACAGCAATTAGTCAGCATTTCTTCCCTACTGGTTAACTTGCTTATGCTTAATGAATTTGTATTTCTTAAATTGGGCAGAAGAAATGTAAAATGGCTGCCATGGTGTGCTTGTTGGCTAGCTGGTCTTTCTGATCTACAGCTATTTATGCCATTAACCTTCACAAGAAATGGAAAAAACCTGAGCCACACTGAAATTTTAATGTGTAGCTCATCAATTATATCCATTCATTATTTAAAAAATGATCTTTTTCACGTGGCCGAAGCAGAAGCTCATTCACACACTGTTGAACTGCATTTAAATGCTGGGCAAAAACCAAAATGAGTTTCCATCCTGCACAGCCGGATATAAAGGTGGCTTGTGTTTGAATGTTTCGCACATTCAATGCACCATATATTGTAGATTCAAAGAACTGGAACATGCAGGATATGGAATATATACAGTATACCGCATATACGAGCTGCAGAATAAAAGGAGCATTTTAAGGGAAAATAAGCTTTTGGAGATTTGATGAAATTTCAAGGACAAAAAAAAGAAGAAAGTCTCATCTCAGGAGTAAATATAATAAGCTTCTTGTTAGTATCAGTGACCGCTCTGCAAACGGTCTGATTCACCGCGACAGAAAGTAACAATTTCTTTCCAATCGCAGAGCTCTCGTTCTCGACTTCCCCTCCTTTATTTCCTTTGATGGGGGAAAAAAAAAGACGCAGAAATGAAAAGCTGCTGTCGGAGATGATTTGGTGCAGAGGGTGTGTGTTTGTGTGTGCAGGTTTTCCACGGGACAGAGGAGAACTGGAGGAGGTGGTGAGGGGAACCGGGGCAGCTCTGACCTTGAGCAGAGCCTAAATAAATGAGGAGGTGCTAGTCTGCTCCCAGGGTGATACCTGGGGCGACCGCACCATTTGACTTATTCATAGCAGACAAACTGTCACTCCACATCGCCGTCTCTACCTCTGTCTCCATGTCCTGTCATCAGGCTGCCTCCTCACCTCACACACAGCCCTGAAAGAAGATTTTGTATCTCTGTGTCAGAACAGATAGCCAGATAAAACCAGAAAAGGCGACAGTACTAATGAAGGTAGCTGTGCATCAGTTGCTTCTGCAGTAACGTCAGTGTCATCGTCATCTACACAGCACAATTTCAATAGCATGCAGATTTTTCACATGAAAATGTTGATAGAAAAAGACCGCCCAAAAATGAACTTCAGCTCCAGAGGAATTATGTTTACTAGTGAGACTTTGTTTTGTTCATGTGAAACTCTCTGGGGCCTTTAAAAGTTACTAAAATTCAAAAGGGAACTCATTGTTGAGTTAAACTAATCAGCGTTAATGGAGCACTATAACTACTGTGGCATCAGAAGTGGCAAAGTTTGAACCGGCGCTCTTAAAATGTTTTCATAAAGGCTACACAAACAAATGTTTCAGTGGGAGCTGGATATGTTTCTGATAAAAGCCTCCTCATTAAGCACTTACTACCACGATATCAAAGCAGGAAACATTAACTTGGTGCTCGTCTTTGAGGCTGTGAGCTGCTATTGTACACAGAAGCAGTTGGAGCCCTTCGGCGATGCCCATAATTTGCAAAAATAGTGCGACAAATCAACCGAGTGTGAGGAAGGACAAGCCCTGCTGACATAAGCAGGGAGCGATGCAGCAGAACAGCAGGATGTCAGCTGGATAACAAAGCTAATTGGCATTGAATTAATAGAATAATGGGGATCTTGCAGATAGGCCACTTGAAAGTCATCTCTCCTTTTCAAAACACAGCTTTTTGTTGGCGTAAATTCATCGCTGAAATTAAATGTTACGCTTCATCCGGAGCCATCGAGAAATTTGCCCGTCACCATGCACGCGCTCTGAGCTCATCTGGGACTAATCAAGCCAATCACAGGCGTTCTCATTAGCTCGCTGGAGATGTGGCGACCACGACTCAGCGGAAAAGACAAAAGATAATCCGTCTGAGGTGATGAGACGGAAGTGACTGAAAACACCTGCGCCGTCTTCTGCGGATATTTTCTGATGACGCGACTTCCTGAAGTCTGAGGAGGAAACACCAGAACAGCTGAAGTTCCGTTCGTCTGGGATTTGTACTCAATTAAAAGGACAATCATGCCACCAATTCATTTAAGCACCCCTCTTCTCCTGTTTCCAGGGAGACACAGCCACTGGAGACCGGGATATTAATCACTGAGTTAATTATTATGGGCTGCCTTGAGGGAGCAGGAGGGGGTATTAACCCTTATTAAGAGTGAGAGAGAGAGAGACAGAAGAGAGAGGAAGACGTCCTGTGCCATTTCACCTCCTGCCTTTCGTGTCCCGATGCCGTGAAATAGAGTTCAAAAACGAAAAATGGGAAAATGACATCTCACAAAGAGGACGGGACCACATGAGGAGCAGCGCACCGAGCTGGTACAGCGGAGGGTAAAAGGAAGGCGATAAGGAAGCTGGATTGATGTAATAGTCTCGAACTTTAGTTCGCCAACAGCAGCCTGTTGTCACGCAGCGTTCCAGAGGATATGACCAATATTTAAATAATACGAAAAAGCTCGTTTTCTATAAAAGCTTCAATTCCAAATGTCTTATCTGCCACTTTGAGGTTTCAGGTCACTCTCAGTGTTGCGCTCATATTAAAAGCTGTAAAGAGATGTTAGTCGGGAACTAATCTGTTTTTACTGATATCTGATTCATCAGATAATCCGGGTCTGTGGCTGTGGAACAGTTATTAGCCTTTCTCTACCACTTTTAGCATTAGCTGATGCAAATAAGCTTGAATTTTTTTTTCCTTCAAATTAAAATCAGTTGGCTATTCTTGTTCTACGACTGGATTGTCCTTCCCTAAAATGTGTCAAGCCCTCGTTTTAAAAGTTGAACCTTGCTCTTATCGTAGCTGCTCTGATGCGTGTTTTCTTTTCTTTTTTATTTCCACTGAATCACTGTGAGATGAGACAATTGGCCCTTTAAAAAGGAAATTTGATTTTACTCCTGACGGACAATGTTAGCATCTAATAATGTGCCTGTAGCTCCCGGCTTGACAGTCTCTGTGAAAATTAAACTCCCAAAATACCTGAAGTGACAAAAACCAAATTATTTATATTTACAATGTGATGTAATTCGTTTACGGTGGACAGTGGTGTGGAATTTTTAAAGGTTTCATGCAGGTTTCTGACCGGATTCGTCCCGTTCACTTCTGCCCTTGTCGCTCCCTCCGTGCCGTCTAAACTCCCGCTGTGTGAAGGGATTTGCATGTTGCCCTGTCAGGCTAAACTGGAGTGGAAGCGCTCCTGAGCTCCGGCTCTGTGCTGATGGATTGGGGAGAGGCCCATGGGATTAGCGGTGACAGGTGGAATGCAGCGGGGACCGCAGCCAGAGACAGAGAGGGTTGAAATGTACACTTTTTATTCTGACGCCAACATTGTTGTGCAGCTCTCAAGTCCTTATCTGCGGTACACAGGCAGAGATGGTGATGGCGGCGGGTGGTGGTGGTGGGGGTGGGGGTGGGGGAGGGGAGGTGGTCTGCACACAAGTGAACAAAGCAAGTGTATTTCTTAGATGAGTGTGCTTAATTACAGTCAGAGGGCCACTACAGTCTCCTCTATAGGTTGCTTACGTGAGGTCGGGCTATAATGTACCTCAGGATCCTCCATCTTGTGTGTTTCTCTGTTCTCCTCTGGTGTGGGGGAGGCTGAAAGATACAGGCCGGTTTGGTCGTCCTTCCGTCTTCTAAAAATCTTACCAACTCTATTACAGCATAACATCCATAAGGGCTTAAAGCAGATGAAAGAAGTATTATATAAAAGACTTAAAATACCTACAGGAGCCATTTTAGCAGTAGCTCAAAATAACCCAAACAATCCATCCGCTGGAGCTTTGGGCCGTTCAAACAGCTAAGTTTGGAAGTCTATAGGTTTCACCATGACAGCAGATGTCAGCTGAGAGGACGTCGCTGTGTGATGATGGACACGAAGCCTGATCTGTGACTGCAGAAGACAAAGACGGCTGGAGGGCAACATGGCCACACAAGAAACTGTACAAGACCCCGTTTCTCCACCTTTCCACCAAAATACGCCCCACACCTTGTGGACAGCGGTGCTGCCGGTCCCGGAGCCCAAAGGAACTCCCAGTTTGGATCTCGTAATTTGGACAAAGGTAGGAGACTTCACAGAGATGGTGAAAGACGACAGACTTTGACGGCGTGTTCTTAGAATGAATCACACAGGTTTCACGCCGTGGAGCGACACGGCTGCTGATGTAAGTTGGGCTCAGCAACGCAGACACACAAGCGCAAGGCCACAAAACTGCATTAGCTGGCAGACAGTGAGACAAACTAATTTCCTCACAAGCAGACAACACAGTGTATGAAAGACAACGAAGAACAACATGGCTGAAGAGGAGAGCGGCAGACAGAAATCGATAGCAACAGAGACAGACAACTCTCGGTGTGTCTCTCACATAGACACGAGTGCGATGCTACAAATATACACAGCCTGAACAGCAAACACAGAAAACAGTACCTGATACTTAACACAACAGTCCTCATGCAAATATACAACAGACTGTGCACTAACTTCCTTAAATTAGATAAATAAAACACAGTTGGAGATATGAAGTTCAGTGCATCAGCAGCCGCCGATGAAAGAACATCAACATTTTTAAAACTAAATCAAAAGTTATTAGTCTTTTTAAGTGTCGTTTAAAGGAATAATTCAACTGTCAGAGATGGAAAGACTGATATCAGTCTGCTGTACAAAGAGCCGTGGCTGGGTCAGCTCGTGTTAGAAACAGAAGGAAACACATCGGCCGACCGAAACCCAAAAATATTTTTACAGCTACATTTTTTTTTTAGACATTAGGGACTGCAGAATTCAATTACTGTACTTTGCTTTCAGTGCTGGATTAAAGAGTGCCAGATTAAATATATACAACACAACAATACCCAAACTTTCTGATTAAATCAAATTAAATTCAATTAGATAGATAATTAGGTTGCTTTAGATGTGATGCTCGACATTTTTCCATCTTTGCTAAGTTTATTTATAGTGGCACAGGAATGAGGTCTTCACAGATATATTCAAACCAGTCCACCTTTACACACCTCTGCTGACGATCACAGTTTTTCAACAGGAAGATTTTATTCAAAAGGTTAGTTTAAGAGGCGTTCATGCTGAGGTTTGTAACCTAACATTTAGGTTTTCACTTTCACTCATAAAAGTGGCTCATTTCTTATTAAGATCATTGTGCTGTTGATCTGCATTAACCCAAAAACCCATGAAAAAAAAAGAAAAAAGAAATTCTTACGGTCGAGGGAAACAGAGGGACCCAAACTTCTGGGCTGGCCTACAAAAACATCATCTCTGCGCCACTTTATGGCTCCATGTTTGAGATTCATATTGATCTTCTCATCTCATTCTTAGAGAAAACATGAATAAGTAGCATTTTCCAAAAGGCTGAACTATTGCTTTAAACCCAGGACAGTTTTATGTTCATCTTTAAAGTCACATATACCAACTCAAAAATATATCATTAAAAATTTTAAGTCATGCGAGAACTTTAGTGAGCGTTTGAAAGCCTCCAAATCATGAAAGGTTTATGTCGTCAAACCATTATCGTGCTGTAAAAAGCCAATAAATCGGTTATTCCAGAGAATAGACCGTGAAATGATCATAATGGAAATGCGTCATAATCCCTTTTTCAGGTGTTTAGTGCCAGGAACGCTTCCTGTTCAGTCAATAAGAAAAGTCAAAACGGGCAAAAACTGGAAGGTGTATCGCTTAAAAATGGAAGTTCAGGCTTTAATGTGAATGTCAGTTGTGGCTCAGGCTGAGGGCACAGTACACAACACAGTACACACAGTGCACAACTCTGTTGTTGTCCTTTGACAATAAACTGAATTTCAACAGTTTTTCTCTTTATGCCAGTGACCATTTAATATGATGAAACAACATGAAGACATGCCAATGTGTATTTCTCTCCTCTTCGGTTGTTGCTCATCGTCTGAAATAATCATGACGGTCTGAATTGGATTGGCAGGCGAGGGACTGAAGTGCTGAGTGTCATCTGTGCGACTGGCTGAAGACTAGCTCATACACAATCAGACACAGACTTCCAATCAGAAGTGAGGGCGCACTGTGATTATATCTGACCTACGGGTCACATAATGTGTCCCCAGCCTGAGGAGTACAGAGCCAAAGCAGCTTCAATCAGACAAGTACCGAGTGACCGAAGTCGGTCTTACCTGGGGGAGATGTCACAGCCCTGCTGCATGAAGGCGCCGAGGGAGAACCAGAGGGAGTTGAAGATGCCAAACTCGTTGGGGGGCTGGTCGCTTGGCGGACCGTCGGTGCCCTCTTCGGGCTCCTCGGTGTGCCATTCGTACGGGCTGAAGCGGCTGACCAGGAAGAGCACCACGCTCACGCCGATATAGGCAAACACGATGCACATCCAGATCTCGTAGGCCAACGGGTCCAGGAAGGAGAACACCCCTGGTTTGGATTTCTGGGGCTTCTTGATCATGATGGAAATGCCCAGCGACATGAAGGGTTTGGAGAAATCGATCACCTCCTCCCGGACCAACGTGATAGTCAAAGGGGCCACGGCAATTTCCGCTTTCTGTGGGGATTTGGATGAAGAGGGATTTGATTAGCCACTCGAACAAGCCTCTCCGAGAGCAGCCACGAATCCCAAATGATGATAGATACACAAACGCAAACAATGGATCCTCTCTCTGAGCCACAGACCAATCAAACATCACTTAGTCACAGATATGACATCCCAAAGGCCAACAGCTAGCCACCCGTCAGAAAACAAAACAACAATTACCCCCGTTCTTCTCCTACAGCTCGTGCCATTTCATCTGAATTTTTCCCATGACTGAACAAATCTCTGAGTGATCGAGTTTAGACGGCGGCTGAATACATCTCACAGTGATCAAGTTAAGACAGAGGGAGAAAGAAAAGAAATTGAAAAAACTAATTCTGAAACCCTCGCTAATGCTGAGAGGCTTAGCTGAAACTCCAGGGGAATCAGCAGGGAGGATAAAATAATGTGTCACAGAAATGTGCTTATAGCACGGGAAGGCAAAAAAAAAAAAAAAAAAGGGATACAGCAACCTCTGAGGTCTGCAACGGGGAAAAATGCACCCTTGTTTGCTGAAAATCCACAAACCAGATTAGAGTTTGTGACTTAGCAACATTTGTGTGACCTTGTCTGCCCGGCTTGGGAGCGAAGGGCTTAATATCAGCAAGAATTTTAAAGTTTCATTGCGACCATCTGACACTAAAGGAGGCAGGAAAGGAGGAAACTGGGACGATGGGGAAGAAAATGAAAGAGATTTAAGTTCTTTCATCCTCTGAAAAATGCACTAAGATGACAGCCTCGGGGCATTTAGTGCACGCTAAAATACGTGGCAGGTTAAATGGAGGTACAGCTTTTGTGGTAGCGTGGGGCTTTTCAGGGAGAGCTGGGAAGAAGTGAATGCTGACAGCTCCCATGTCCTCAGACATTCCCATGAACAGTGTAGAAAAACCTACCAGCTAAATCACACTCTGTGCTTTCAAACACACAAAAGCACAGTCACACACGTTTTTGCGTCGCCGTACTGGTGACGACCTCCAACTAAATCTGCCATCGTTTCTCCTCCCTCTGCTGCTCCTGCCGTCGAGATCTACCCCACGTCCTGCTAAGCGACAACATAGCATACCACAACATATTTCACCTTTTCACTTTTAATGCTTTTTATCATTTACTTTTAAAAAAAAAAAACTTTTGGCCGTGAAATCCCAACATTATGCCATTTTTCATCATGTTTGATCTCACAGTTAATGTCAGCAGCAGAAATCAAACCATCACCTCAAAGATTCGACAACAAGCTCCAGGCCTCCTCAACCTCCTCTCGCAATAATTCCCCGCTCCCAGCTCGTGTTTACACCAGCAGAGACTGATGGTCTGTTTACAGTTTCATTTCAGCTGGATTTAATTATCTCCTGAACAAGCAGTGCTTCGGTCAGATTAAGTCGAACTCTGCGGACTCCTGCGGAAAGCCTTTTGTAAAGATTATCACCTTCATTGCACAAAGACAGGTATGACGTCTACTTCCAGCCTCCTTGTTTTCTCACATTTCATGTTTCGTTTTCAGTTGACACAAAAGCTTCACGTTCACCTGATGAATTCTGAATGACGCACATTCACAGCAACACAGTGGCCAACTCATTCTCTACCTTGTCTGACAGAAATACTTTTATTACCCCCTTAGTAGTTCCAATTGCTCACACCAGACGCAGCTTACCCACTACGAATAAACTCAGCATTTCCTTCGCACATATTTCACATTAAAAGCTTTCGGAAGGCTTAAAGTACCAGTTCCCGCTGCAGCTTAAAACATCTGCAGGTAGTGTGATATTTCACTGATGGCTATTTAACGGCAATCAAACAACACTAATGGGCTGTTCAGAGATAAGAGTGGTAAGAGTGATGAGATGCTGTTTGATGTGAATGGGACTTTCAAAAATCAGAAATGCTTGTGTTTGCACTGGCTGTGCTATTACTTGAGTGTTGGCCCTAATTTAAATACATAAAGATTTTTTGTTTTTAACAAGGACATCGTCTGTATGTATGACATTGTGATTCAAATGATGGTGAAGATAACAAATCATGAATAAATTGTTCCACTGAATATATCTTTCCTTTATGCACTCCCCGGAATAAATTTGACTAATTTCAGCCATTTTCATCTTTAACAAAGCTCAAAAACAGCCGGGCTGCTGTATAAATGTGATGTTATAGTAACAGATTAGGTTGGGACGCAGCATTGTCCCTAAATACCATCTTAAATCTTTCTGACGGCATGAAATTAAAGTTTGATTGTGATGAGTCAGCTCAGATGAGAAGCTGATTTCAGTCCAAAAATAACCTCACACACAAGTCCTTACCCCGTACACCAGCTCCCCAACCATGCCGTTCCAGATCTTCGTCTCTGGGTCCCTGGCGCCGTACTTCCCGTCGGGGACGATGGAGATCTTGTACTTGATGCCGATGTGTTTGGCGATCTCGGAGGCCAAGTCCACGCAGTATCCCTCGTACTGGTCGTTGCCCTCGTACATCTCCCAGTTCTTCTTTAGCATCACATAGGGACCCTCCTACACAAGGGACCATAACCAGTGAACCAAGCCATCAGACAGACGGACACATGGACATGGAGGAGCTCGCACAGCAGCAGGACAAACAGAATGACACACGGGAACAGCAGCTCACTGATACCAACCAGGGTCGAGGTTAAAGGTCGGCTGGGAAGCTTCCGACCGCTCGGAGCGCTAAGGGAGCAAATGTTTTTGAGCATAAGTGAGCATGCAGAAAGTGGCAGAGAAAGGTTGCTGGCAGAACATGGATGTAAACAACGTGGTGCTTCGAATGTTTTAAAAAGCAGGAAATGGATTTTTCTGTTTTCATTAGGCCTCATGTGTGTTTAGGTAACCATTTTGTTTCCAGGAATGCCCCGCAGGGTACCTTCATTTTCAGTTCATGAAGTGGGATTTTCTTCAGCGCTGCACGCGGGAAACTTTTGATTTATCATAAAGCAATGGAAAATAATAATCATTTTAGAGCTGCATAAATTCAAGATGTGATCAGTAATTTGTACCAAAGAACAATTTCCCTGTTAGTCGACATGATCGGCATGATCGATGAGGTGTAATTAGAAAGACTCTTATGACAAGAGTTGGGCTGAACTTAATTGAAAGCAGATTGTTGTTAGCTGGAAAATCACACTCCACGAGAAACTCTTTTAAATTGAATAAAAAAATGTACTTCGTTGCTGCTCAATAACACTGAACACCAGGAGCTCCGGTTCTATCAGGTTTACGTTATGACTAATGATTCCATGTTGGTTGTTAGATTTTTCCCTCCCAGCTCATCGTTGGCGAGTGGCTCTAAATACCACAACATCCTCAGCGGGAGTTGCAATTTTGAAGCCATCCAGAGGTCAATCAAACTGCTTTTGCTGCAAGAAAATATCATGCCTGAACTCATCCAAAAATGATTGTATTATCGGCTTTCTGAAAAGTTAAAAAAATAAATAAATTAAAAATTAAACAACAATATATTTTTTGGGGGTTTTGACTCTTCGGGAGTCGTTAATTTTGCTTCTCAGGTTTTCATGTTTGCACTGGACTCTGAAATCAAGCCCTCTGATGCACGACAAATACTTGGGTCTATACCCTTGGGTCTAAGTAAAAGAAAGAGAAAGAGAGTGTAAAACAGAAAGTGTGTTGCAGCTTTAAATCTTCTGGCTTTAAACTCACTTGATTCCACCTGCTGGGATGATTTCTTTCCTAAAGGTAATTTAATGTTGAACAGTCCTGGAGAGATTCTTATGTAATCACAGCGACAGCCTCATGCTGCACAAAAAAAAATAAAAAAAAATCCAAGTATTAATGTGGATGTATGATACACAGAGACTCAAGGAGAAGGAAGGAAAGTATGACTAAGCAGAAACGGAGGCAGACGCAAAGCTAAAGGGAAGTGAGAAACGAGCTGCAGTCAGACTGAATGACTTAATACCTAAAACAAGCCTGACTCGACTCCAGCACTTAAAGTAATCAGAGGGGGGGTGGGGGGGGGGGGGGGGGGGGGGGGTGCACCAGACTGCACTGTAACCAGCAGTTGGTTTATAGATCATTAGACTCGCTGTTGCTCAGAAAGCGATCTAAATGTAAACCTCCGCCTGCTTTCTGCGCTTACATTTCCAAACAAATGACTTTTGTCATGGAAGGTGGCCTACTGCATGTTGAGAGCAGGAGCAATTTATTCATGAGATGTGTTTGCTTGACATTGCCCCGGGCCAAAGCAAGGTAAACCAAAAGACTCCTCAGCGGGGAGAGAATGCAAATGCTCGGCTGAGCCTGCGGCACAACAAAATGTTACTGTAACACATAATGACGCCACAGTTTAGCAGTTCCTTGTCAAAGTGAGACGTTCGCAAATCTCACACAAAAATGCAGATGGAATTTTTAAACGCACAACACAAAGGAACGATTCTGCGGGAAAGGTTTCTCTCTGGACTTTTTCCTTTCTCCGTGCACCTTGAAGGTGAAGTCGTGCTGGAAAACGTGACTTTGCGTCTTCGTTGTCCAGAAACTAGGAATGCGTGGAAATAAAATGTCAAATACATCCGATCGCCCCCTTTTGTGTTCTTCCATCAATGAAAGTCCTGTTTATTTCCTTTTAAATTATTTTTTGCCAGGAAGAGAGAAAGAGCGATGACATGCAATAAGTGCACCTTCAAGAAATTCCTATTTTTCCTTTTGATTTCTGAGAAACTACAAAGTTCCTTCAGGGAAACGTCAGAGGATATTAGTAGGAAACTACGCAGTTGTTATATTTGTCTTACATTTGCCGACAGATAGGTTGGAAACTTTCTGACTCGTACCACAAAAGATGTGAGTCCAAATTTTAAAGATGTCATAAGCACTGATAAATTCGTTGCTGCCTCCTCCTCCTCCTCCTCCTCCTCGTGGTTACCCAGCTGGAAAACAGAGTTCCTGATTTCCTGATGGAAACTTCATTCGCCGGTTGATTTTCACAGATGTTTTGGATGCGTATCAAAGAGAAATCATCCATAACCCGTGTGATCTCAGATAGCAGGGTGTATGACAGAACTGGCAGCCAAAGGGGGAGGAAGAGGAAGAGGAGGAGAGGCAGAGATAAAGGATTCACTCAGTGTTTCTGGCACAAGAGGAGAGCCGTGCTTCAGAGGTCTTCACAGGAAAGGCCAGCGTGGCTGACAGGTCAATAATCACAACCACACGGCTTCACTCACTGCCTAATGAGACTAATTAAACATGTCATTAAACGCACACACAGACACACCACAGGGGCCACTAAATCCATACATACATACACAAATACATGTCTGACTGCGCTGTGCAACATTTGCCTGTTTGGTTTTCTGTATGTTTGTGTGTGTTTTGTGCGTTATGTAAGATAAATAATCTGGAGCACGTCATGTTTGAATTCGAGCAGCAACATGAAGGTCCACATTGTACAACAACCTGAGCACAAAACGTTTTGCGAAGCAATCGCACATCAGTGCTTCTCGGCAAATGACTCATTTCTGGGTCTCGGTCATCTGCAGCCACTTCAGGAACTAATCACATTTTTATTTGAAATTAATTTAATTTGGTGGTTCGACGATGAAAAGAGGAAGAACAGAACGCTTGAAGCACAAATGCAAAAAATTTAAATAAAATAAATTTACAACTGCCTACATATTTTTTTGAGACAAAGCGCACTCAACTGGCTGCTGAAGTGGGATGCCATGACCTTGTCACGAGTAAGTGAATAAGTGTTTTAAGTTGCTTTGACCTTGTTGGATTATAATTGTTAGATCTAATGAAAATACGGACATAACTACAAATAAGAAGAAAACCTGAGGAGTTAAAGGCCTGTTGTGTCAGGATATCAGTAGATGGAGATGTATTTCGCAGCGTTGCACGTTTCCATTTGAACCTGTCCACCGTGTGTCCCCTGAGAGACACACTGTGAAATAGAGGAGGAATAATTTTACATTAAATTACAGGGAAAAAAAAAAAGAATCATCTTACTAAAACATCGGGTGTGTGACGGGGGACGGGGCCACTCAATGTGACAATCGTAAATGAAAGACTCCGAGGTGGCTCGTGCCCAACGATCATTCTAAACACATGGAAAAGGTTGATTGAATCTCCTTAAAAACCAATCTGTTCATGGAAGTGCTTCCTGCTTCAGGCCCCGGCTTCATCGAAAGGAGTTTTTTGGGATTAAAGTGTCTGAAAAGTCTAAATGTGTTCTCCCTCTTGAAGTCCCCAGACAAGGGCGGACAAAAACCGAATTAAAACAGGAACTTGTCTGTACTTCTTGCCCTCCAGCAAATTGATGGTGTGCCAGGTTTAAAGTGCAGTGGAAGGGTTTAAAGCCAAGGGGCATTTATCAAAACCTTCAGCCTCATCCTGCCAACAGGATGAGAGTCAAACTTTGTCCTTGGCTGCGGGAGCTTTTCTAAACTTCCAGACATCAAGAAGACTGTTGTCTGTTTTCTGCAGTCTGAAACAGCTAAATACACAGTGAGAGGCAGTCTTCATTCACTCCGACCAAATGAATGTGATGGTGAATTAGCACCAAACCCCAGTCAGAATCACCACTATCAAACCACCACACTAATCAAAATAAATAAAGCAACATTTTCAGAGAGCTAACGAGCTGCAGAAGCTCCAGACAAGCAGTAACCTAAATGCCTCAGCAGGAGGCAGCAAACGTTTTTGGAGATAAACCAGCAGTCCGAGACCTTCTGACTGTGAAAGCAGGCAAAAATGTGAATCTCATCTCAGAGGTTCAGCTTTTATGTCCACTGCAATCAACCCACTTCCAGGAACTGAATTTCAGCCCCAGTCAGGCGGCGATGCCAAATAAAGTTCCAGGAACTCTCAGGAGGGTTTCTGGTGTTACTGCTGCTGTAAATGGCCAAACTGATATGAACTACAAACCGACTGAACAGGCCCAAACATCAGGTCGGATCCTGAGTTACACTCTTTTTGACTCTGCCAACCTTCCACATGTGACATCTGGGGCCTTTTGGCAAAAACTGAAGCTGATCATCATTTTGAGATGCTGCAGCGTTATGCATTGGCTATGGCCTGTTTGCTAAAGCCAAGTTTACATTTTATTTTCTAAAACCAGCTTATAACTTTGGAGAAGTCTTGGGTTCCAGTCTGGGATTTAGTCATTTAGGGAGGATCTGAAAGGTCTGTGTACTGCCCCCACCTGGCTCAGGTGCAGAATGATGATTACACAACACGTGCTAGAATTGGGAAAAAGTTCTGCAGAGAAACAAAAACCAAACAATAAGGTAGAAATAGAAAAAGCTGACGGACTGAGACAGGCTAAAAAAAAAATAAATACAAATAAAAAAAACTGAATGCAGTGGTTTGAGGCTCTTTTGAATTGTTCCCACCGGTGCTCAAAAAATAATGTGACTTTGTTGTCATTCCCGTACAAAAGCCTGACAAACACGTTTCAAGCTGAAGTTAAGAGAATCCCCGTGGTGCGCTTTGGCATCTGTCTGCAGCGGATCTCCCTTTAAAACTGCAGCCAGGTGACAAAAGCGATACCTTTCACTGCGGCTCAATCAGCACCAACACAGCTCTGGGATATGATTAGCCTAGCTTTATTGAACACTGACCAAGAGGCGATCAGGCCCACGTTTTAATGACTAACAAGGACATTCTCCAACATGTTGAAATGCTCCTAAAACACAGAGGCAGCCTGGCCGACGTAAAACACGATGACACTTCATTAAGTTCATGCTAAACAAACATTACTCTCACGGAAAACGGCGAACACACATTAAAAAGCAGGAGCAAGGCAGCCGTCACAATGTAACTATAATATCATGCTGCATAAAAGCATGATGGGTATGAACTGGGATGATTATGGCCGCATTAGTCTTCCTAAGCTGTTTTAAGGCTCACAGGAAACCCTCTGGGTGCGTAACGCACTGTATGGTAGCAGGTAGTCGGAGAAAGTGACAGATTTAGAGCAAACAGTAATTCAGTTAGACATGATGTAGATTCACATTCTGCTAACGCCTCTTTTTTTCCTTCTTCTTCTTCTTCTTCTTTGTCTTCTTCTTTTTTTTTTTTTTTTGTATAGTTCAGTGTCCAGGGAGTTCTGCAAGAATTACCACTTCAAATTCAGGATGGATTTCAAGCTGTGATTGGCCACACAAAACACACAGGGCGATGACAATGGATGAATCCAGCACGCACACACACACACACACACACACACACACACACACACACACAGCTTATTCATACTAGTCGACAGACGCTGGGCTGTTCGGAGTTAGAGACCCATTTGAGCTTCAATCGGTGTCCATCCACAAAAAAAAAAAAAAAAAAATCCTTAAAAAATGTTTTCAAATGTTTTTCCTCTGTAGGGGGCCGAGTGTCTTCATTTCTCATTCAGACTTTCTGAACGGGGTGTCCGTTTACATAGCTGCAGAGTCTCTCCTCTCCCCCCAAGTGTCTTTAAGGGCTTCATTTTGGCTCGGGCTGTTGTGTCCGTCACTCTGCCATTAAGTGCTTTCATTTCCTGCTTGCGTCCGACTGGGGGGCTCAGTTTCTTAAAATGGGATTCCTCATCAGGGGCTGAAAAGAGGGAGGATTGTGCTGAGCTGAGACTTTCCATTCCCACCTCCTCCCCTCCTCCACTCAGCCTGCTACATGTACGCTCAACATCTGGCTGCTTTTACTCAAGTCAGCCATGACAGAGTCACTGTGACAGCCAGAGATTCACATGCCATGCAAAGGCCATTCATTTCAATTGTGTGTGAAAATGCTCTGATTGACTCTGTAGCTGTTATGAACCCATCCATCAAGCCTCAGTGAATAGCGGCTGGTTTTGTGGAGCTGTATGGCTGCTTTTTGAGATGTTTATTGGTGCAATAAACGGAAATCTAAGTGACGGTAGTTAGTCCTGGAGTTGCATGATGTTTTATTGATGTTTCTTTTGGTGTAATAAAAATAAATCCTCTTTCTTTAAGGGTTCCTTTACAGGAAACGTAATGTTGTAACAAAGCTTGCAATCCCTGAACTGTTTTCAGCCATAGCACAAAACACGAGACCCTCCAAAGGTAGTAAAGGAGCTAAACTGAACATATCCTTCATTACTTTGGCTGATTTAAACAAGAGAGGTTACTCAGGAACATGAGCCTCATGACAAATAGTGGAAACGCAGCGAGGAGAGATGTAAAACTTGTAAAGAGCCTCAGAAAGAGCTGAAGCTCTAAACAAGGAATAGGTGGCGAAGCCGAACAGTGCAGCCGACCCCTGCACCTTCCCGTCAGACCGGCCAGTGTCGCACATTCGAATGCAGGGTTTGACGTTAGAGGGGCAGGATGTAAGCTGTGTAACCACTGGGCGCTCAGTCTCCTGACCCTGCATATCCCTCAGCTATTATGTTCAGTGTCGTCTGCGGCAGCAGCGGATAATAAAGTCTCCTGGCATCACAAATTGCTAAAAATATTAGTGCATGCCTGTGTTTTTGTGTTGGCAAGCGCATGCCGGGCTCTTACCATGATGGTAGTAACGACAACTGTGCGGTTCTCCATGCCAGAAGTGTCATTTGGAAGCAGCGGTGAATCCTGGATCAGCACCAGTTTGTCTGCGTCGTTCCAGTAACCGATCTGCAGGGAAGAGAAAATATGTACATCTGCAGCACAATGGCCGTGTGTGTGTGTGTGTCCTAATGTATTGTGTAACTGCACATGCACAATGACACTGTGTATCTCTGCCTTAGTGACCCTACAGCAGACAGTTTGGAGAATAAAATGTTTTTATCCATTGATATTGTTACTGTTTGCTGGGGACTGAAATGCAGAAACAACCAACCAATTGCCGCTCACATCTAATCAAGCCAACGTGCAATCCTCTGGACAGGAAGTGGGATTAGCCACGCAGACTCAAGGGGAGAACACAGACAAACGGGAAGGTTCCAGTCTCAGGATTTGAACCCAGACGCTTCTTGCAGTTTGTAATTTTGAGACATAAAAAGTCTTTATACAGCCTAATTCTGAGAAAAGTTATCATTAATAACGTGGAAAACGAGAATAATCAGATGCTCTAAAGTAGAAAAGTGGTTTGATTGGTGAACCTGAGCACCAATATAACTTAAGCTTAGTGCTTTAGTGTCAGCAGTTTTCTCAAACCTCCCACCTTCACTTTCAAAATCTCAAAAAAAGAAAAGAAAAATTCCAGCATCATCACATCATGCCTCTGTGTGAGTTATTTCCTGAAATTGCCTCATGCAAGATGTTCCGATCAATGTTGTGCTGCTTGCTTTTTGTCGAATCTTATCTTCCACCGGTCCTTCGGGGTCAGACTGAAAGACTGGAGCTGACAGAAATGATCTGTTGTAGTCCCAAGATGAACATCTTCTGACAAAAACAGATGTCAAAAGGTCGTACACCAACTGCCTGATACATGACTTTTAATAAAAAGCCAATATGTATCTGTGAACCAATACTGCGTCAAAGTGATCTATTGATCTTATTACAGACGTGAGTTTTGACAGCAACTACAAGCAGCTATAAATCAGAGAGAACAGAGGAGTTGAGCGAGCAAAGCTGCCTGCTGGTTGGATGCTGCTGGTGGCGAGCAAGAGGGGGACCGGGGGAGCCGTGATTGGTTGATAGCGCCTGTGCGCCGGGGCGTCGGGATGATGATTGAGGGACGTGGAATATTATGGGAGAGCGCCTGCGACCCGAACGCACACAAGCACACACAGCACGGTACTTGTCCCGAAAGGACCCGCGCTGCGAGCAGGACGGGCCAAAGCAGCGTTTGATTGATGGGAACTCTTCTGTGCTTCCTCACCCGCATCTCAGTTCCTCCCCCTCTACCTTGATCGTTCTCCATTTCAATTCACCCTCTTGCCATCACTCTCTCTAGTGCTTTCCTTCTCTTCCTCTTTCCCATTTTCCCTGAATTTCATCTCCAGACATCCATCATATCAGCGGCAGAGATGGGCAGAAGCCTACTTATGATAATAGAAAATGTCACACACAAAAAAACCCAAAACTGCCTCATCTCGGCCTGCAGATGCTTCTCGTGGCGGCAGTCTAACCCGAACAGAGGATGTATTGCATGAGCTAAAACAAACAACAGTGCCACTGCTTTTACAAACACTCATCCGTAACAACACAAATGAAAGTGAAAGGTGCGGTGTGATGTTTTACCCGTCTGGGTCCATTATTCTTCAGCTCAAACACGTCCATTGTGTAGTTGACCCTGCGGCCATAGTGGTCAAACTGGACATTACCTGTTAATCCCTGCAGCCGGACCTGCACACAGAGGAGAACATTCACGTGCATTTACATTTACAGCCACAAAACAACATCCATGTGTTAGGTGGAAAGGCTGAAGAGAAAACTGCAGGGCATGAAGGTTAATGTTCTGCCAAAGAAGATGGCAAACAGCTCATTACAGGGAGAACCAAGCAGACTGATACTCTGATAAGAATTTCATCACGATTGGGACAATTTATTTTCTGAAGATGATTTTTAAAGTCGGGGAAAATAATGCAATAAGTGGAACGAAAGCAGGAGATGGAGAACATCATCATTTAATACTCGAAGCAGCCGATTTGAAGGTCATTACAAGGGTAGATGCAACCTTTCGGGAAATTCACGGTCCTCCAGGAAGCGATAGTAGGAAAGCTTTGCTGAACTGAAGCTACGTCAACACTTTCTGCAGCTGCACTGTAGCTGACACACACACACACACACACACACACACCTATCATCATCATATGACTCTGTGTCGGGGGGGGGCAGTGACTGCTCGTGCTTTCTGCTGCCGGTTTTTGATGCCCGTGTGGAGACCGTGAAAGATCAGACTGAATAACAACATGAAGCAGGTTGAAACACAGAACGGATGAACAGAAAGACTCTGTGCTCTCTAAATAAAAACCAACTACTGTCTCTCGATCGGGGAGGATACAGAGGAACATACAGCTGCTGAGGAGATTAAAATAAAGCAGGCCTGATTAGGTTTGACTCTTCCAGCTCACGCTGTGGTGGTGCTCAGTTATATTCCTGGTAACCTTGGTGTGAACTGCACATCGCAGAAATCAGCAGCTAAAGCAGATTACATCTCATTGACTGTAGCAGTTTTTAAACACAGACCTCAAAATTACAATTTCTGGTTTTATGTGGATGCTATAAGCTTTAACAAAACAAAACAAAAAACCCAACACGAGTTCATCTTCATTTTTGATTTGGTCTTTTTGACGGCGTACAACGGCAAAGGCGAAGAAAGAGAGATGTGAAATTGCCAATGTTTGTTTCTAAAACTGGAAGATGAGATTACATCAGCGTGTGATGTTCTTATCCTCCAGCACTTTCAAGCCAGTTTACAAACACTGTGCATTCACGGTTTCAACACACCCCTCCCCTCCCCGCTCCTCCTCTTCCTCCTCACTCTGACCTGTTTCAGAGTGCGCTCCATGTCGATGCCCTGGTTCCACGGGGCGGCGGGATTGGCCAGACAGTCGCCGGCGTTCCCCCGTCTGGAAATGTCCACCTTCTGCCTGCGCAGGTTCCTGAAGGCCTCGGCCATCACCATAACCCCGTCGTAGGTCAACGCCGAGGTGTACTGGATGAGCAGAGATACAGACGTTACTGGATGTGAGCACAGTTGGGTTGTGTGTTCGGTTCTTCAGCTAAAAAGAAACAACAACAACTGAAAACACTGCAGAGGGAGTTATGGTTCAACACTGGCCAATTATATCTATCAAAAAAAAAGAAAGCTTTGTCAAGACGAAGCATGTGATTTGTGTTTTAAACCTGGAGGCCATCCTGCTGGTCTGTCTGTTTTCTACATATATAAACACTGAAGGACACACACCAGGAGAAAAAAAAGGTATGAGGCCAATTAGATGCTGATTTAGCTGGACGGGGCGAAATGTTCTGCAATATTTGCTGGTCAGATCTCTTTAGAAACCATCTGCGTAAGGCTGCCTCTGAGAGCACGCTTAGCTTCCACGGGGCCGAGCTGCACACCGTAATGGCCTGACTCTTGCAGAGATGCAGCAGTTCCACTCTGCTCATTATTTTCCGGGAAAAGGAAAGCAGGAGAGGAGGCGCAACGAGAAGAGCGCATTCCCCACAGGGTAAGCCTCCCAGTTTCCCCTAATCTGTCTTTGACCTGAAGACTCCGTGTTGCCTCTGATTATTTGTGTCTAGGAAAATCGCCCTCTCCCTCATGAGCCATACATTTCCCTAAAACTTACCTCCGGCGCCGCGGAAAACTAATTGGGTGAATGACGAAAAGGCAGCGAGATGGAGAGCGAGCGAGCGGAAAAGAAAGGAAAAAGGGCGAGTGTTTTGTCCAGCCGGGTAGCAGTCTGGCATTAATTATCCCGGCTAGCAGGAGTTCATTAAGATTGCCTCCGGCCAGGGGTGAATCCTATTCATTAGCCCACTACTCACTGTGACATTATGGCTCTCTACAGAGACTGCTGCACTCTATCCCCCCGGTTACTCTTTGACAAGCTGCCCACGGTAACACACACAAACAACGAAGGTGCCTGATAAACTAACTAATCACTCAGGACCATCTTTACAGCTCAAAGTTCCCAGCGACACAGCCAGACTTTCTGGTACTGTCACATTGGAGAAATATCCCAACGTCAGTCCGATTCATCTAAATAGCTAGCGAGCAGCACAGCAGGCTGACATCCCCGTTTTACAAAGCGAGATGGATTAGTGAGTGCTGTATTTTTGCTTTGTTTGCGTAGTCTTTGATTTGTTTTGAACCTTGTTCAGATCGGTCGGTTCTTCTCCTGGCCGCAGTGTCGGCACAAAACCAGTCCGTCAACCGCATGGCAGCTAATTGGCTGCTTTTTGTGAAGATGTAAATGAGGTGATAAGTACGGTCATTTTCACATACACTTCAATACAAACAAACTTCTTTGTACCACCAGTGGAGCTTGGAGGTGAATCATGTGATTTGTTTGTGATATCAAAGCTGTTTAAATATCACACCTTGGCCTCTTCTTGTGATCTCAACACTCTTCAAGGGGCTGAGGAACTTGTTGTTTTTGGGGCTTCTCCGCTGTGTTGACGACCTTCGCGTAGCACGAGGGAGAGGAAAATTTAGCTTTAGCAGCCCTGAACATCGTAGTGGCCTTTGAATATACCCCTAATCATCTCCAATGGAGTTAAAATCCTTTGATATGCAAGTCTGTCAGCTCCTCCTTCCCCATTTGTATATTTATATTCGATTACAGCGCAGAAACGAGATAACAAGGGCGTTTAACGAGGCCAAGTATAAACGCAAATATTGGATTAGATTTTATTACGCAGAAAACAGATGAAATGCTGATACCAGGTATAAATGAGGACTAATATCTCCAGGACTCCGAGCTTGCTGTCTACATGTAGGGGATTTCACTGCCTGCTGAGTGGCGGAGCTTTAAAAACACACAGCAGCCCATTTGTCTTCTCGAAGTGAATAAACATGTCAGAGGAAGTCCCAACTCGCTCGCTATGTTAATGCATCAAACAGTGGACCAACTTAGTGGGGAACAGAGTCATTTAGTGTGAGCGGATTTCCAGAAGAGGGAGCAATTTATCACACACACGCACATAATGCCATGTGATATCATACTGTGGTATAAACTTTAAACTTTTTTTTTTTTAAGTTACCACAAAACATCAAACACACACACACTCAGCTTGACTCACACAATTTCCACTCCACTGCATCTGGATTTCAAAATAGAAATCTTTGTTGGGCACACAGATTTGCTGGAGGGGAGGAGGTTTGCTGACCACCATGGCGTGATGCCTTCTTGCCCCGGTGCCATTTGCAATCTGCGTGGCTGCAGAAAATGTAAAGTGGGTCAATCTGTCACATCGCTGCGTATGGCAGAGGTGGACAAAGTGCAGCAGCTCGCCGTTCCTCATACGAATGCACACCTCATCTGCAGCTGCTGTTTGCTATTTTTGCATTCATTCCATATATATGTGTGTGTGTGTCTGCGACTGTTGTTGTTTTACACACTTTGCAAGGACGGTGCAATATATTCATGTGCCTTTCATCTTATCTAGCTCTCTGCTTACACTCTCACTTTCTCATTCACCCCCAAGGGGACGACTAAAGAAACACGGCTTTGCATGTTTTTGTCGACTACGTGGAGATGGCATGAAATTTACTTGCATATTTGTAAGACACTGTACTTTTCACGCCGATCCAAAGTGTTTTCCGGAGTGCAAGCAGCCAATCTGAGCAGCCCGGAGGTTCATACTGGTTCAGGAGGTCGGATGAGTATTTTGGATGTGAGCCATGCAGTGATTTATGGACCAGTTGTTTGGCTTTAAAGTTAATTCTTTCAGAGACCGGTGACCAATGAAGCGATCTGAGAAGTGGAGTGATGGGCTTTTTTTTTCTGTTTTATATGGTTCCTGTTACAACCCTGGCAGCAGCTGAAGGGGTCTGACTCTCAGAAAGACCCATAAACAACCCGCTGCAGTAATCCAGCATGCAGGAGAATTAATGGCGATGTTTGCCCTGCTCTGGTTTGGTTGGTCAGTTGTCTGACCATTGAGATATTTTTTTTTTCCAACTTGAGTTTGACTTTAAATGAAAATCACAAAAAGAAATTACCTTAACTTCTTTCTTGCTCCAAAAACAATAAATGCAGTTTTGTTTAACTGGCAGAGATTTTGCAGAAAGCTGAATTAAAATGCTATTGATGCAAGAAGTGCCTATTTCTTTGTAAAATCGTTCGATTTGCGTGCTGTGGATCTGATTTTGTGTAGGTTTTCCAGAGCAGTCTCTGCACAAAGGATGACAGAAAAGGTAAATATTGTGTTGGGCTGCTGAGCTGATGTTTTTTCACCTGATCTTGACAAGACACACCTTAGGTGGGGCGTCCGAGCCGGGATACTCCCTCTGGTCTAGCTTGTTCCAGCGCTGCATCAGTTTGATAACCATGGGGTTGCTGAAATCGACCAGCTGGAAACCCGTCACGTTGGCGCCACCGTGCATGAAGCGTTCCAGGTTGATATCCTTAAAACCCTTCAGGGGCAACAAGAGGAGTCAGTGGTCATGGTCCCAGTCCAGACAGGAGATACAGACTGAAGTCGTCTTAATAAATGCAGCTTGTACTGATGATTTGATTTCCCTTTTTAGCTTTAAGACTCACAGACATTTTCCACTAAACTACAGCAGTTTGGATTTTTGAAGTCCAAATGTCACAAAGGCTGAATTCTCAGCTGGAACTGAGACTGGTACGTTCACCATCCTCCAGGTAAAACGCCTTACAAGATGACTTCCTGATTGCATTTTCTGATCAGATTTCTGACATTGCTGGCTCTGATCATTTCAGAAAAATACATGCTGTATCACCTGACGGACGGTAAAGGTGAAGGTTCATCGTTTTGGGGAATTCTCTAATCATCAGTTCATCCATTAAACCTCACAAGATAGTGACAGACTGTAATTGTGTGATTGTCCAACTGATGGTGCTAAATCTCTGTCATGTTGAGTTTATTATAATTTAAGTCCAAGGAAAATGTATTTTTTCTTGGTCTAAGCTGCTGAATACCCAACTGTGAAATCCAGCCAATAAAAAGAATCACATGGTTGCATTGCTGATGTTTTCTTCTTCCATCTTTAGTGTGTTTGTGCTGCCGATTTAGAGTTTTCACTCCTCACATGAAGTCATTTAAATAATGGATCTAGTTGGGATTTCACAAAGTCACGCAGGTCAATCTGTTCAGAAATTCAACAGACGACTGCAGAAATTTTGCACAGTGAAGCTCAGATATCAATTCTTCTATCTGATCCTGCAAACCTGAAGAAAAATATCAAATTACGCAATTCTGCTTAAATTTTAAATTTTGCATTCTGTACAAGGATCGGCTTTTCACAGTGAGTCATTTATCTGTCTCTGATTGGTACAGTCCGTCCTTTGCCTCCAGACTGGGATGCCAGTGTTGTCTCTTGGCACCGGGTCACAATCTACCGATCAATAATGCAACCATAGACGATGACAAGAAAAAGAGACACAGACAAACAAACAAGGAAGAGGATTTATTGTCCCTCACCAGGTTGGCCATGATGTAATGGTAGCCCTTGACGTGCTTCCCGACACTGACAATCTGCGAGGACGTGGAGCACATATCATCTTTAATCTGGCTGGATTACAGCAGAGCACACATTAATGAGTTTTAAATGGTGAATGTGGCAGGCGAGCGTGCACATCCTGACACGGTGGGCACCATCCAGGTCGCAGCCGTAGAAGATCGGACGTCTAGACAAATGAACAGGCCGTCATGTCAGCCTCTCACTGAGGAGTTACACACTGCATGCTTTCAGGGACATGACAATGCCTCTCGACACATCTATGCAACACACACACAAGTGCGACCACAGAGCTGCATCACGGTGACATAAACTGATTTTGAAAGGTGACATCTGCTGGGAAATCCCACCGGACATCCAGTTAATAAGGGCATGAATGAATCCTAAAAGAAATGTTTTGTAGAGAAAGAGCTGAGATTGATATCGATTCCTGATGTGAAGACCTGAACAACAGTCTAAAGTATGAAAATAGAAAAGTTATATCATCACGGATCTGTGGGGGGGGGGGCGGGGGGGGGGATCAGCATCCACTGCTGTGAGGCTGTAAATAGGTTCATTAGCTCATAATAAAATGTTAATAAGAAAAACCCAACGGTTCCCACAAGGAATGCTTCGATCAAACCAATTCACAGAGTTTTTATTTGAGGAAAACGGTTTTGAGACGGTTAGAGACAGACAGTAAAGACAGACAGCATGAAAGAGCCATCGGTCAGATCTGAACCCAGATGATCCGCTGGGACACCAACATTTTATAAGCATTTCTAACAGAGATGAGAAAATAAAAACACCAAAGTGACCTTGAAAGTGGCTATTTTCACTTTTTTTATGCCTGCTCTGCTGTCAGAAATCTAAAGCTTTGTGTGTATGTCGTTCTCTGTCCATATTCTACATTTTTTACGTGGTGAAATCCACAAACTCTACCAGCTTGAGCACGTTTCATGATGTTTTGATAAATAACATTGCTGCCTTCTGTCTTTTTTGTAACGTCCGTTTTTTTTTTTTTTGTTTTTTTTTACTGTAGCGAGGGCTTTTTAAATCTTTTGTTGACGCCTTAGTAAATGCCGGACACAAGTGCGATGGACGCTCGCATCACGGTTTTCACAGCGAATCGCCAAATAAATATTATCAAGATATAATATCCAGCAGAGCAAGAGCATTGAATGAATCTGATTTGAATCCATGCGGCTGATGTGGAGCAAAATTCGAAATTAAAAGAGGGAGTGTTGACCTGATGAGGACTGTTGTGCCTGAAATTTTTGGGTTCTGTTTTCTTTTACCTCCTGTTTTCTGGACTCTCAAGGTGAAAATAATTTTAACAAGCTGATCCAAAATGAGAAAATCTCATCAAACTGGCCCCCGTCAAAACCGTTCATTGGATTAACAGATTAATTTTGTTTTTTGTGATGAATAGAAGGCAGAAAAAGGAGCTGCAGGTTTTAGAGCAGTATTAACCCTTTTGTAATGCTGGAGATGTTCCTGGTCTGTCTGCCACTTTCAGCCCAGAAAAGAAAAACCACAGATTGGCTCTAAAGAAGTCCTTTGGTATTTTTATTTTATCTGAGGTTCTCTATAAGTTTCCGACGTGTGTGTTCTGACACCAAGCGATGATGGAGCGGAGCTGTCGGGGCAAAGAGATTTTCACATCAGCAACATAAATTGTTAGAACCACGACAGATGTCAGAGTGGAGATTTCCTGAATAATTGAACAATTACAGACATACCAGTAACTCCGGGGAAAGATGGAGGGATGAAGAGGAGGAGGAGGAGGAAGACGCAGAACATATTCTGAGTGTGTTTATGCCAAATAAGACCACCGGAGATCAGAACAGACTGCTTTCAGGTTCAAAACTTTCTAATTGGCACAAACATGAAAAAAGAAAGCGTGAAACAAACACTGAGCAAGTGTTTAAAGTACTAATTCAAGTATCAGGGATGCTGCAGGATCGAGGACGGGAAATAGATTTTGTAATGCAAGTCAAACGTCTCCACACCAAGAAGTTTGAAAATGACCAAAATATTCATAAATCCCGTCTTTGTGATACATGTGGGAGGAATTAAAGCAAATATAAATACTCCCTTTTATGCTGGGGATCTCCAGGAACCCCCTTAAGGACCCCTCAGGGTCTCCAGACTCCACTTTGAGATTCATTTATCTTTGATTGGCTTATTTAATCTGCCATTATTTTGGTTAGTATGGTTTCATTATAGCAGCTGAGACAATGACCTCCAAAATAAGACATGCACATCATCATAACCCGTAATATTCCTCTAACATCTCAGGTGATTTGTACTTTGCCAGTCAATCGTACTATTGTGACTTCGCTGCCAAACAGAATAGACCATTAAGCACCATCACCATCAGCAGTTCACGTCCGAATGCCGACACGAATTAGCCGGCTTTTTATGGCCTTGCTTGGTTGGCGAGCTAACAACCTGATGAAGCCAAAACTCGATACAGCCAGCACAAATCTACTTAATGAGGATGTTTCTAGCTCGAACGTACACAAAGCCCCGCTACTCACGATTTTTTACGTCATTGGAGCTCATATGCTGTTGCTATATCCAAATCCTCTCTCTTATTTTAAAATCTATTTTAAGATTCTACATGTATTATATATTTTTGTGGGGAACGTCAACAATAAGAGCGGAAGAGAACGAGCCTCCGGAGCTCATGCACAGGTTTGCCTGAAATGAAGAGCAGGCGTTGTCCCTTCTGGGTCAAATCTTAAACAGCTAAACACCGATGTCTTGGTGCCATCACCTGTTCCAGCATGTTCTGCAGTCTTTCGGCCTCCAGGTCGATCACGAACTTCTTCTCCTGCCTCCGGTCCAAGTCCTCCAACAGCCGGCGGTAGTTGGCGTCGTTGAAGTTCTCCACGCAGATGGCGCTGACCTGCCAGTTGTTCTGTCCCGCCTTCTCCATGATGGCCTGCAGGATGGCGTATCCTGTGAGGAGTAAGACACGCCGGACAGCACAGGTTAAAGACGGAAGGAGAACGGACACTTCATTCAATTTCTTTACCGTCCAACATCAATGTTCTTGTTTGGTCTAAGCGTTTCGTAAGAATGTTGCTCCTGTCTGTCAGTTAGTTGAACAACATGACAAGTTCAATCAAGTTCGGTGGAGCTTTGCCACCAAAAAATATTTTTAACAGAAAATTTCTCCAGTCAGCACATATCCTGAACCGTTTGCTGCCTCATTACTTTGTTTCTATCACCAACTGACTTTTCTTACCTCACCAGCATGATTGTCTGGTTCTTCTTCTTATTCTTTTACCATAAACTGGTGAGAAACGAATGTAAACAACCCAGCGCCTCTTTGGCCTAGTGGTCAAAAACTCAACGGTATGCGTTTCCTGAATACGTTTTTGTCGCCAGCTCCTGAACATGTTTGCTGGTTGCGCTGATATCGTCCTGGTCGAAACAGTCACATTGGGGAAAACGCACTGCTCATCATCGCTGTTTTGAACAACAAACTGGCTTCAGTTAACACAACCTGCCTGGCAAGACAATTTTTTTTTCTCCCACTGTGGAGGAGCTGCACTCAAACAAACTCCTCAAAAGCTTTTATTCTTCTCCAAATGGATCCTGGCTTTTGGTCCGCTCAGAAAAAAGACTTATCTCCACGAGCTGGATGACTCTGGGGAGGTAGTGGGGGGAGTGGGGGTGGGGGCCCTCTCTGTCAGGTTTGTGTATAGAGAAGATGAGTGTCAGAGAGGAAACTAGGGAGCTGTGAGGGCGGCTGTTCTCCAGCAGGAACAGATGTCCCCCTTAAACGGCCCCTCCTGGTGGCCATCACAATCTGGCAACCCGTCTCCCTTTGCTCCCAATTAGTGGATTAACCTGTGCACTGGCAACCCGGCTTCCTCTCCACCTCCTCGATCCCCTCCCCGGCCCCCTTGTATGTCGGCACCAGGAGGGACTGCTGGTTGAATCGACGATGAATTAGACAACACACACACACACACACGTACGCACTGCATCACCTCAGGTTGTTACAGTCGCACATACAGGAAGAAGTCAAACCTCCCCCTATGCTTCAGGCGACTGCAGCAGTTCTCAAAATGCTTTTTTTATTTCCAGCTTCGTAAAGAGGAAGCCATTTTGGTAAATGATGTTCACATTATGCCAAGTTCATAATTTTTAATCTTTATCTTACATCAGCACTCCACTTAAAAAAAGGGGGACTTTTATTTTATCACAGAAAAAAAAAAAAATCCTCCCTCATCTTCAGTAACAACTCATCAGCGAAGGCGATGATTTTTCTTTCCTCGGGTGGGAAATGCAAAAGCAAACAGAAATTCATGGCTCGGACTCCTTTCAAGACATTCAATGTCTTGAGTTCTCCAGGTGCAAACAGGCTTTATTTTTTTTATCTTAACATTTACTTTGCAGTGTTTGTATTTTCCTGCCCAGGGGCCGCGGGGCTGCCTAAATCTGATTCAAAGTGTCTCTTCTTATTGCTCGGGAACAAGCTTTAAGCTTCTGCACACGGTCCCTGGCAAATACCACATAATAAAAAGGACGGCGTCGGCGCCGGCTGGGAAGCCGCAGACTGGGTAAGCATGAATCTCAGCGGCTGCTGCAGATCCTTTGCAGCTATTGACTGTATTGACTGGAGCTGTTTCTGCTACAAACGAGAGGCAGTTTGGGCTCATTGTTGGTGTTGTGCGAAACCAAACTTTGTCGTCACGGTCCAGCCATCCTTTCGGTTTGCATATAAATGTATTATACATTTCGATCCCCGTTTGACACCAGATGGCAGGGTAATACTTGATCGGGGACGCCTCAGTGATGCTCAATCAATTTCATATAATCATATAAAAAAAAGCAGTTGCATTAACAATGTATCGTGTGTTGTGTAGCTGTTTCAGATTTCTGAGCTTTGAAATTATTGTTTTTTGATTTCACTGAGAAGTAAACAAATGCAGGCTTCTGGCTGACAGCTGTGTTTTTTTAATTTGTTTGTTTTATTTATTTATTTATTTCTTTTTTAAATCGACAATGACTGACAGTCACAGGCAGACAGTACCTGGAGTTGTGTAGCGTATGCAAATGCTAAAAACTCTCACCATTTTTAGCTGAAATGTTTCCATCTGATCTGCTGCGACGTCTTAAACCTGCTTTCTATCTCATGACCATCAGGGGTGACCGCAGTGATTGAAGAACTCCGATTTTATTGGAGTCTATGGGAAAATGGCTCTACTTCTCACCCCATTTATTACCTCAGAAATGGTTTTTTAAATAAATGTATGGTCCATGTCTCTAGTTTCACATCTTCTTCAATGTGGCACTCTGTCCATTTTTTTAAATATTGATCCCACTTAGGGGAGAATGGACCATAAAGTGGGGTGAGAATTCAGGCGTTAAGTTACTGTATCAGGCTAAAACTAATCAAACCACTAAGACCCGACTAAAACACACACAGCAGATTCCGCAGTCAGCGAAGACAGACTCCACAGCATTCATGTCCCACATGTGGAAGAGAGACGAGGAGCTTTGCTCAGTGTTTGGGGAAGCTCAAAAAACCTGGCATGATTTCCTGGGAGTTGATTTTGGATCAAAGATAAGGAACCATGTTTAGATAACGGGCAACGAGTTACATCTTAGAAACAGTTTCAATTGGATGCCTTCTTTTTTTTTTTTTTTTTTTTACTTGTTCACTTAGATTTTTGTTTGCTTGTTGCTTTTATTTAAAGAACACCCATGAGGTCCTTTATGTTATTTATTATCCCATATCTACATATGAATTATTAAGGATTTATTTTAAAGTGAAATGAAATAGATATCAGTGTGGACGATATTACTTCAACCCTGACTGAAACTCAAACTACCCTGCCAGATGTGACTTTGCAGCACATTAAGTAACAATGACGATGTTGGTATTCCATCATGTCCTATCGTGCTGCATCGGCCCGCACGGCGCCTGGACAGGAAGCTACTGTAGAGCAGCGGCTGCAGAGGCAGGCAGAGCGTGCAAAGGGCCAGCTGATTACCAGCTGATAAATGTGTAGCCCCGGGGCTGTATGTGGAACAGCAGCCAGCCGCAATGAGCATCAGCGTCAAAGACACGGCCACAGGCCAGCACGCAGACTGATGCGAACGCATGTGTTGCTGACTGGAGCAGAGCCGGACACTAGATGGAAGCAGCTGCAGCGGCGAGCACACATCTGGGCCCCGTGTGTGCAGCTTCTGCCTCTTCTTTATCTTTCCCTTCCTGTTGTCCCGTCGATGACATCGTCAGCACCTCCACCGTTCCTTTCCTTTCACCTCCCTCCTCTCCAGAGAGCACACAGACTCATGCTCCTGAAAAGAGCCATTCATCATGGCCAGAACGTGCTGCACCTAGCAGTCCATCTGCTGGAGAGAGATCTCTGCTCTCTCTTATTTTCACTTCCTCTTTGACTCTTCCCCATTTTTCACGTTCTCATTTCCCTTTTTCCTCCTCTCATTTCATTTCATCTCATCTCTTGACTGTCTCTTGCTCTTCTCCTTTCCTCTCTCGTGCCCTCCCCTCCTCTCTCTTCCTGTCCTTCCCTATCCTTTCCACTTGTTTCCCTCCCTCTTTTTCATCTGCTCTCGTTTCCTCTCCTTTCCTTCCTCATTAATTCCACTACTTATTTCCTCTCATCTCATCCTTTTATTTACTCTTCCCGATTTCCTCTCCTTTCTCTGCTCCCTCATACCCGTCTTGCCATCCCTTCTTTTCCTTCCCTGATGCCCCCTTTGCTGTCCTTGTGTCCACTCCTCTTCTGTCATCTGCTCTTGAAAACATTTCCTAGAGTCATTATGCAATTCATAATAAATGTCTGTCCTACATGTTTTTCCTGTTTCCCTGCCTCCTTTGATTTCCTGGATTCTTTTTGTATTTTAATCTATTACCTTTTATTTCTTTATTTTGTGTGTGTGTGAGTGTTTGAACGCATTTGTGAGAAATCTAGGAAACCTAATGGGAAAAGCATTCACCACAACCATGCAGACACACACAGCTTCAGTATGCAGCCCCTCGTATCTCTGGTGCTTTGATGCAGGGAATCAGACAGGCGCTCATTGACTGAGCTCAGTCATGCGTTGGCTGATTCTACATTATAGTCAATACTGGATGAATGCCTGGTCCTGTGTGTGAAAAAAAAAAAAAAAAACTCCTCAGGCTAAAGTGCTGCAGCCTGCACCCAAAAACCTTCTGAAAAGCACACAACATGCTGTCCTGCACACACACACACACACACAAAAACACCTCATGACAATACTGCAAGTCTCCCTCTTCTGACATGACTGTTTGCTGAGCGGTTGCTGGATAGAATGTGATGCACAAAAACTCCATGAGAAAGACACAAAAAAAAAAAAAAAAATCCAAAGGCGACGCCTGTGCTCAGAACGATTCTGCATTTACACGCTGCCTTTCTAGCTCACTGCAGGAAGAAGGCCTCTTGATTTTTAGGGTTTTGAATAATGCCTATGCAGAGATTTGCTTTCACGCTCTGCCAGGCAGCAGAACAGATTTCAACCGATCGGCTAAAGCTGTTGGAGGAAATGAAGGCTGAATGAGAAGTGGACACTGAAGGAAATTGTGTAAGACGTGATGAAGACTTAAGGGAAGAGAAGAAATACAAAATGTAGAGAAGGAGGAATGTAAAAAAAAAACTGACTAGATGCCTGAAATCTACAACAAATTACCATAAACGTGCATTTCAATATGAATTATGAAACGGATGTATCCAAGAAAATGGTGACATTAAACTTAAAAAAAAAAAAAAAAAAAAAATCAGCTATCTGTACTCAACGCCGACTTACTCCATGTCGTCAGTACTGCACTTCATTGAACAATAGGCGGTACCGGTACCCAGGGTCATGTTTTTTTGATGGCTGCTGAGTTGTATTCAGTATGTCATACTCTTGACAGCCAGTGTTTCCCGCTGTTCGTATGACAGCAGCTTCAGCGGCGCCCAGAGCGCCAGCGATCAGTCATTTAGAGTGAGCTGCCGCCAGATTTCAGCTCCATGGATGGAGCTCCCAGCGGGGCTATAGCTCAGACAGAAATATATATATATATATTAAAAACGACAAACAACTTCACACCAGTTTCAGGTCAAAACTTTGTTATGCAATGCTCAACTGGATAACATTAGCTATCAAATTTTAATTCTAAAGCGCTAAATGACGTCCTCTGGTGGCCGAGCCTCGATGGGCTGGAGCCCTTTGATTGAATCTGTCTCGCTTTCGGCAAAACCATAAAGAAGCTCCATGTCTCACTTCAAACGCACCATGTGTTGCTACATGCTTAACAAAATTAACTACAATCTCACAACAGATGTCATCGTTTGCACAACTCAAAACTTTTCTAACTTTCTCTGGAAAGGAGCAACATCCTCCGAACATTCTGCTTTCCATCTTGCTATGTGGCAGGTGTTAAATGATCTGTTCTTATTTTGATTGCCTTTCTATATGATCTGAAAACTGTTTAATTTGAGCCAATATTCTTGTTTTGAAAGTAATTTAAAGTTGTTTAGAGTTTTGAGAAACTAACTGCGGGTCCTGATTCACTTTTTATGAGAAAGAGATGCGCCGAGTTCACTTTGCACAGAAATATTGATCATTTATTTCTTTATTTATGTAACTGCAGAGTTAAATAACACACAGGGGATGGGCCGAAATGGCTGCACTGAGGGAAAGGACACGTAGAGGGAATAACTACTCGTCTTTGAGGATTGCTTCCACACTACCCGTTGAATTTTATCTGTCCACTGCAGTCAAGGTGTTGTCTTTGACCTTTATTCATGAAGGGGAGGCTGAAGAGCGCCGGGAACATCTATGCTTTCAGATACAGCATTTTTTTTTGTTTTGTTTTGTTTTTCTGTTGCTCACTTGTTCTCTCGTATTTTGTTTTTGCAGAGAGAAAAACAATATCCCATTATCCACTGGGTGAGACAGACAAACTTAAAAAACAAAAACCTGCTGCGCTTATATATTTGAAACTTTTTCGATTTCGAACAGATCATTACAGATGGAATTTTTCTTGTATTTCAAAAACTAAGTGACAGCCCAAGCGTTCAGGAACAGGAACACAGCGCAGACTAAAGGGCAACGCACACTGACACAGTCTTCAGAGCACCTCTGCAGAGTTTTAGACATCCATCAGTCATCTGTCTCGTGGAACAGATGACGTGCTTGTATTTCTACAAATCTACTCCGACAGGCTTGCATGTGTCACATCCCGAAACACCAGACGCCCCTGTTCCTTTCTTCTTTTTTTTTTTATGTATGAAATCTTTTGCTCCTGTTTTTCAGATGAGTCAACTTGTACCGGGAAACATCACGAGCGTCAGCAGATGACGGGAATAACACTGATTATCTTATAACACCCACGCATGTTTAGGGATGAGTCAAACAGTCAGCTCCTGCACTTTTGGAGGCTGGAAGGTAAAGACAGCTGCAGCGAGGGTTCTGGGGTGCTCCTGGTCGGCAGTGGCGAAGGCCCACTGTGGTCTGAGCAGTCAGAACTGCTGAAACGGATCTGCACGGGATCCACCTTGATACTACCAGGACTTAACGGGATTGGATGCTAACACCTCCGGTCCATGCCTCAGTGGGGTGAAACCATTTTGGTGGCACAGGAAGATCCCAGAACAGATTAGACCTTACCCTTAAGATATGCACTATGTGCACTATGATTGTACGGTATACAAAGAAACTGAATTGAATTAGGCAGAACTAGACATAATGGCCCATTGACAAGGGCTGAAGAAGATCAGTTTGGATTGCTATTTCTCAAATATTTTATTTGTTTGGTGTTTTTACGCTGGAAAGGAATTTCCATTCTCTTATGACTAAGCAGCTGACACCGAACTGCTTTTTCACGCTGTCAATACTCATCGCTGTCCGTTACTTTTTACCGCCGCCTACCTTGCTTGTAAACGGTCTGCTAAAAATTCAATGCAGAGATGGGGCATGGAACAAGGACCATTTAGATGTGGATCTGTAAAATCCACACACACACACAGGGTTGTTTGGATTTGGTCTGGCTACAGTGTTTCAGTGGAGAGACGGAAATATCACACAACATAAGATCATCTGTATTCCTGCCACAGACCATTGCTTATCTTGCCATATGGCCGGTAACCTTTGTTGTCTTTGTTTTTGTTTTTTTTAAGCGTAGGTTTGGAGAGGAGGCTTTACATCCAGTCAAGCATGTACAACCTGTGACAAGGCAGAGAACGAGTTGCTCCGAATGGCCATGCAGATATGTCCGCCACTCTGCAGCCCCTATGCATCTAGTCTGCAGTCAACACGGCGGAGGGGGGCAAAGAAGGGAAACCGATGACTGCCTTCTGGAAAATGGATGAAAGGGAGATGTGGCGATGCGATCCGAGTGCCAGAACCAGTTGCCTTGTAATGGAAATGTGACACGAGAGCAGAGGGAGGGGCCGAAAAAGTGCAAACCTTTGAGAGGCAAAGCGGGAGGAGGGGGTGAGAAAATAGAGGATAAAACCAAAACGAGAGAGACATATAGGAAAAAGCCAGCGTGAGAAACAGAAAGGTGAGACAAACGCTGTACACAGTCCTCGTCATCCGGTGCCGGAAAAAGAGAGATACAGATAGAGAGAGAAAGGTCTGCCAATATCCACCACACTTGTAACTGCAGCTACACGGCTAGATTGATTACTTACTGGCCTCGAGACATGTTGAGGATAGAAAACCATTATTTTACAAGCACATCCCTTCACACCTCTGTGTTTGCCACATAGGGGGGGCGAAATCGGACCAAATGTGACAAGAACTTGGATATTGTACATACGCCTCAATGAAAGACAACTGAAGGGGGAATTTTTGGCTCTTTGGAGTCGGAGCAAAAGGTTTATTTTGAAGCTCGGGGCCAAATAATTCTTTCAAATCACATCTATTACAAAAACACAGCACAAAATAAATCATAATGGCTGAATACCTTTGCCTCATAAAACAACCGGGAAATCCTAAAAAAAGAGACACACTGTCCATGAAAATGGAAAATATGTTTACAAATAACTAACAAAGCCCTCTAATGGATGCAGGCTCTCATCCTCAGGCGCAAAGGGAGGATGCTAGGCAACGTTATTATTGAACAACAACAGCCCAGAGATGGAGGAGGAGGTCGGGGTGGGATGATTGGTCAAACAAAATGTCTGACTTGCTTTTTCTCACTGACAGTTAATAATCATGACAATAACAATCTGCCAGCCTCAACAGAGCAGTAATTTTAGGGCCAAATCACACCATTTGTACTGCAGGACTAGCAGAGTCAACAACAAAGATAAAATAATTTGTTCACCATAACAAAGCTGTTTATTGGCCAAGAATCCTCTAAAACCACAAATATAACAGGCTGACCTCAGCAAACTTTGAGATTTTGTCTACAGAGGCATGAGGTCAGTCTGCTAAAATGTGTGGAGTCGGTCTGCAGAGCATGTAAGAAAGTGGCATGTGGAGGGGACTGGAAGAGGAAATTCTTTGAAACTTTGAAATGCCACCATTTAGATGAGGTATGCTTTGTGGAATCGTCTCCATGCCTAATACAACTCAAGATTTAATGCTTTCATCCAAAATGAAAACCGAACCGTCCATCCTCGGTACTCACCTCGGTCGGTGTCGTACAGGAAGACGAACTTGTTCCAGTCGTAGTGGTCGAGAAGGGACAGGAGTGCGCCTCGGATGGATGGCCGGAGCTGCAGGGTGAACTGGCTCTCGCCCTCGGTGGGGAAGCTGGGCGTGATGAGGGAGATGTGCAGGGCGCTGCAGAAGGACGTCAACGTGTGGACCGAACGCTTGTCGTACAGGCCAAAGATGGCGAAGACACCGCGGGAGTACTGCGAGCAAACTGCAACAGAAAACAATAATGAAACAAATTCTTTCATTGATTGAATACGTTTTCAATTTGTGTTTCAGTTCGAGTTACCAACTACTCCACTTTGTTCACACACATACTGCTGATTGGTCCTCAACGGATTTTTGCTTAAATGGCAGAAAAAGTTTGTTTGATTGGTTGGCTGGAAGAAACACTTACTCATTACTGTACATTTTTAATATGGTGTTTAATTTTCTGAACTCTATTCCTTTCCTTTCCTTTGACCGACGCACCTGAGCTGATGAGGGAGAGCAATAAATAAATAAATATAACAATTGTAATGTTATAACTGTTGTGGATGACAATGGCTTAATGGGAAATGTGGTGCAAAATAAAACAAAATAAAATCACCAGAGCAATAAGAGCTGGAGACAATGTAACAAACCGTTATCCCGCTGATTACCACTTTAAATCCTTTCAAAAGAACCACTGAATGCAGTAAACAGAGATCAAACCCAGACGCGTCTGTTTCCTCTGACGCTTTCATCTCAAAAGCTGCTCCCTCTCCCATTTAAAGAACGCCAAGCACATTGAGTCATTCCCCTCTCTGTTGTGTTGATGCATTCCACGGGACGTATTCCCTGTCAACAAAACGCATTGTGCTCCTGCCACACTACTTCGTGTCATCAAAACAGCGCAAACCAGACCTGCGTCTGTCGGGGCTCTATTGGCCATACTCTGAATCAAATGGAAACTTTTCATTTGCATAAAGTCCACGCAGGCTGTGCACACTTACAGAGTGTCCCGCTTAAGGAGAGCTCCTCATTACGGAAAGGTTTGGCTGTCTACAAGAGCTGAACTATAATTGGCCACTTTTTTTTTTTCCCCACACACACACACACACACACACTGGCACAAAAAGAAATAAAAACAACAACAGAGAGGGAAGATAATTAGCAACCTCTGCCAGTTTCTGGGAATGGGGAGAGTCAGAGTGAGAGGCAAACTGAAGGAAAAGCTCAAGATGTTCCTGTGTTAAAGGGAAATATTGGGGGGGGGGGGGTAAACAAGGCTGCTGGTTTACTGACAAATCCATTGTTTCTACGCACAGTGAGAGAGAAAGGGAGTCTGCGTCTATTCTGATCCGCCTGCATCGTCCTCCTTCAGTGAGAAACAAAACTAGAGTCAGAGGGAGAGAGAGAAAGCCATGCCTCTTCTGCTGTACACACAATTAAAGTAAACCTGCAGCACCAGGAAGACAGACGGAAAGTCAAGATTGCGATATCACAGACGTGGTTTGTTTTGCATTGTGGCATGACTAAAGTCACAATTGCACTTGACCAGAGGGGAAAAAAAAAAACAACATAATAATAATAATTGCGTCATACATTAAATAGCTGCTGTTGTTTGCACATACAGACACGCCTGCTCCCCCGAAGACCACGCAGTGTTCAGCATTTCCTGCAAGAGAGTGTGTGTCCATGCTGAAGGATGAAGGCTCTTGGGAGGAGCAGAGTCGCGGTACAGAGAGTATCCACTCAACCGGGAAAGGAGTCCAGAGGTCGGAAAATCCGCACAGCCCACTGATGTCCCCTCAAGGGATGGGATGGCATCAATACACACACACAAGCTCCTTCTGCGTCAGCCCACACCCGCTCTGGAGATGCTACGTCGCCAGTTTGAGTAATTTAACGTCAATATGCACGTGTGGAGAGGAGGCCTGCTGGTTTGATAGCAGAATGTGTCAGTTTTGTTCAAACTTTGTCTCCCCCTGCTGCGTTTGTCTCTAATTACTGCCTGTTTGTTTTTTTTTTTTAATAACACCAGGTTTCAGGCTCATCTGCACAGACAAGAAAAACAATGTAACCTCGAGCACAAATATTAGATTATTTCACCTCTTGCTACTATGTCTGAAAGTGTTCCCCTCTCACATGGTGATATTTTACATGCTGGGTGACTTTGGGGACACATCTGTCAGGTTGATGTCCATCTGTTCCCGCTCTCGTGTCCGGTGTCATTTTAAGGTAAGTGGGACCAATAAACCACCAGCTATGAGACTGATTATCATAATACAGGTGCAGTTCGTCTCAAGTAAACTCATTTGTAACCATGCTGAAGGAGGAAGGGCCAAACCTGGAGCAGAAAACAATCTCATGCGTAAAGAAGAAATTCTTTTACAGTCCAATTTGCTTCCTGCAGATATTATATGATATATTTAGTGGCTGACGCTGTGAAAGCTATTTAGATTGCTGATAATTGAAGTTAAAACTTTTTTTTTTTCAGAATGAATGTATTATTGGCATTTATAAAATTTTATTTAGCTGTTTTTATGACGTCAGTGTTTATTCTCTCCTCTTTCACGAGTTCATTCTGGAGAGCTCCCCGGAAGAATATCAGCGAGCAGCAGAGATTCTGTGAGTGCTGAAAATGTTTGTTAGTGTTAGACAACCTGCATAAAGACTTTCTGCCACAAAAAAAAAAAAACACATCAGCATGAGGTTGATAAACCCTGAGGCGCTAGTCTTTTACACACGGCATCTCAATAAGGTTTGTTAGTATGAATATTCAGTCCAAGTCTGATAATAATAAAAGGATTGCGTCAAGGTCACGTCCGCGCACTCAGGAGCTGCCAATGAGCCCATCCTGCCCAGAGAGGGCGGCTCTGCCAGAGCAGAGGGGACCTAGCAGTAGCGAGGCACAGCACATGCCAAATGGCAAATGATTAGTGTCATGCATTTCGTTCAAACAGATTGCCTCAGCAAAGATGCAGGAATCCATCTGAACCATAAAGAACTAACGGCTGGCTCCGAGCGTGTTTCCAGCCCGTTTTTTCTTAATGACAAACATAAGGATAAGGGCATGATTCCCTTTCCATTCTATCAGTCAAAGCACACAAAAGTGGAGAGAATTTACTGTCTGCATGCTGGACACACAACCCCTGTCCGGCTGCGTCGGGTCTCCTTATTTCATGTAACACAGCACACAAAGGTCCCCAAGCGACGACACAAAACGTGACTTTAAAGCGGAGGCCAGGTGAATATCAGATATCACTACAAGCTGATTTATAAAAAAAAAAAAGAGTGTCACTATGTTTTGTTGTATTTCATCATATATGTCAGCTTATTATTTTTATGAAGCCGATCAGGAACAAGTATAATTATGTGCTTAAAGCTGCACTATTCAATATTTCTGATTGAAAAACCGACAGAAGTACGACTCTGTGTGTGCTGGATGTTTCAACATTGACTGTTTTCTTGCACATTTACAAGCTTTGCAGTATAATATGATATAATGGCTTTCAGCGTCTCCGTTAAAAACAGGCTCTTATTTTACTGATACAAACTGTAGACCAGAAAAGTTGTGGTGGAGGAATTCTCCACAAAATACAAGGAATCAGGAGGTCCAGTTAAAAAATAAGCCATATGAAGGCATGCTGGTCTTCCCATCACATTCAGTTTTTATTTTTTTATTTGTCTCTTATTATTTGTATTTTCATCATAAACGTGACAAGTAAAACTGCAAATTTGACAGAAGAACGAACAGGAAATTATGACATTCATAATTAAATTTGTGCAACTGACTGGATCTAATGGGGAAAAACATTCAAACTCTTAAATATTAAAGATAATTCATTAACCAGTTACAGCTCATCTCATGCTGATGTTTGTAGCGTTCTTGGAAAAGAAAAGAAAAACTTTTTGACAAAATGACAAAATGAAGCCACTCTGAGATGTGATATTTTCCCACGTGTGTTCCTGCAGAAAAATCCAGAGCAGGATCGCTCCAGAGCGAAGAGACAGCACAGGCCAATCGTGGCAATCCATCAGAGTCAAGCTTTATCAAAAGGGGGTTTGCTCCGTATGACCTCGTCGTGATGTGACAGCAGTAGTACTGACAGTGAGTGGGCGGCCACTGGTGACAGGCTGGCCTCCTGGACTGGTCCATTTAGTCCCACACCAGCAGTGACCCTGAAACAGCATCCGCTGGCCTCACACTCCACTGCACAAACAGGTCAGAGCGCACACAAACACACACTGCAGCTCGTTCTGATCAATGGGCCAGACATTCAGCGTGTGACACACTAACGGAGGAACGCAACAGAAGCTCTCCTGTCATTTTACGTAACACTCGTCTGGAATCAGCTCGCATCACTCCGAGCAAAAATAAACCTCATGTGAGTGAACTTGGCTGAAGTGAGCCTTCTCTCTGAAGCATGGGAAACTTAGGACCGCCGGGCCGAGGTGAGATCCTAATCTGGCATCATTGACCAGCAGCACTTTGGGGCGCGGCTAAACTGCCTTGTCATCGGCGCTCTGTGTAAATCAGCGGACAGCTGGACACGGCCTAGTGCCAGTGACACACTTTCCCCCCCCCGGTCCCCCAGGTGTCAGGCCCCACCCACCGCACAGGGCAGTTTGACGATGACTGCGCCCGACCTCTGCCTCGTCAATATATCGATCTGAGCCGCACAGAACAAACCTCCATTATTTACCACTTGTTTTAGAGCAAAGGCATTCAGAGCTCGCTGATGTGACTTATGGCGAATTCTACACATCCCAAGTCACCTGACAGTAACAAACCAAATTCCTTGATATCAGATAAACAGAAGAATATGCTTAAGAAGAGAATTCTCATTTGTTGTTGCTTCAAGTATTTTCTATCCATCCAAGAGAGGCCTAAAATACGAGACAGCCTTTGTGTAGCGTGTGATTCTACTCTCAGTAATTGCTATGATGTTATGTTCATACATCTGTATGGATTTATTCACGGCAGTAGAAATGTGCGACCGGCAGCAGTGAGTCATCGCCAGTCGCACTTAAGGACTTCACAGCAGGGAGAGTGTGATGGTAATGCCACAGTTAAAGTTGCTGCCAAGACAAACTGCTTCACATAAAAAAAAAAAAAAAAGTGTTGACGCAGGCGATATAAAAGGAGTTTCAGATGTGCTAACATTTGTCAATACATGTATTAAATGGTTTTAGGACTCAAGAGGAAAATTATGAATGTTTCGCTGATTTTCCTGAACAATGGGAGGAATGCAGGAAACTGCGATGTATTTTCTGCTTCCCTGGATGAAGTGAGATGACGCCACAGTCGTTTGAAAATGTGTAATCCCAACAATATCGGAGTTTCTAAAAATGTTTCTCAAAAGGAAGGAAGCATTTTTACAACTGAAGGAAATCAAGAGTTGGAAACTTTTCAAGTGTGAACAAATAACTTGGAATGACTGCGCCGAGCCGTTGAAGGTATTTTCCGTCATCTCCGGCTCCTTAAGTGCACGTGATTGTAGCGAGACATCTTCATTGACTCACAGAGGAACAAAGTAGCATTTTCTTTTATAAAAAAGGACGGCGAGGACAAGAATGAAGCCCCCTTTGTGTTCATAATAGTTTCAGTGAAGTAGGATCAATATGGGCCTCTTGTCAAGGCGGTCTGGATGAAAAGGAGCCATCGCTATTTTGCAGCGCGCACGCAGGGCTCATGGCGGATGGGCGGCCATTTTGAACTGGATCCCAGCAGGGAGCAAATCGCTCAATTCCCTCCCTCCGTTCGACACTGCTACTGTCAGAGGTAATACAGTGGCTTTATTGAGCTCAACGCTTGTTTTTTTTAAAGGTTTAATTACGTGGTTAAACAGGTTGAGTCAGCTGGACAACAGAGAGGTCGGAGTGGATGGTCAGTAAAACTGCCTCATAACAACGGCTGAATTACAGCGACTAAAAGGCTCCTTTATTACGTTCAAACCGGCAGCGTTAAGAATCAATGAACATACAAACAGATCTGACGAGAAGAGAACAACAAGGACAACTCGGCTGTCAAAACAATCACTTCTCCAAACATCTCCTTAAGCGCTGGATCGGGTCACCGTGAAAGTTAACGCATGCATTTTTTTCAAGGAGGATGAGCGTCATTCAAACAAAACATGCTTTATGAACAAACACCTGCATGAAAAAAATGATTCTTAGTTTTTAATAAAATGAACAGTTTCTACTGAATAATGGACCACAGCTCAGGCCTGTCTCTGCCTCACTTGGTTTTTCTTGCATAATTCAGAGAAATCAGAGAAAATGTGCAAAGCATATCAACATATCAAATAAAAGTTTTCATTATTCTTGTGAAAACAGAATATCCCTTTGGATGTGAAATTGGATTGATTTTATACAAAAACACATTTGCCCTTGAGGAAACACATTTTATAAAACTCAGGAAAAAGCTCACACATCAAAATAAAAGCTTCTGTTTAACACTACAATATATATATTCTGAGTATTTCAGCCTGTGGTCAGTGAGACTGACTTCCTTCAGGCGATGACCCATTTCTCTATCGAAGAGCGAAACAAAGCAGCACAGTCCAGTAAATTTGTCATTTTGTTTATTCAAAATGTCTTCCTTAAGCACAGATGGGTATTTTGCTGTTTCCTTCAACAATATTCAGGAACTGAAACCAAACGGACTCTTATTTTCAGGTCCGCTGCATAGCCGTCTCCCAAACATGGTCCTTCCAGGACTACACGGAACAGAGAGCACAAACTCCTTTGTCGAGAAAAAAACGATAGCAATAACTCTGCTGCAACCGCGATGCGAGCTAAATCAGCATTGTGTTGCACCACCAGATAACAAACAGCAGAAACACAGTACAGTATCTGAAAGTGGTGAGACTGCATGACACACACACACACACACACACACACACACACACACACACACACACACACACACGCGCACATCCTGGCTTTCTGCCTCCTGCTGTTTTTCAGTTAAACACACACCTCAAAGCACACTGCTGCCTTGATTCCTGTGTGTATGTGTGTGTGTGTGTGTGTGTGTGTGTCAGATTGAATAAGGCATTTGTGCCATATGCTTGGGTGCATTCAAGTGCATGTTGCATGCATGTACGCATTTGTGCGTACAACTTTTCCTTTGGCATCACGCTAACACACACACACACACACACACACACACACACAATGAGGGAGAGAGGAAGAGAGTGAGAATCCCACTGGACATCATTGCAGCACATAATGCATGAGTGCCACTGACAGACCAAGTCTCACTAGCAGGCACATACACACACACACGTACGCGTGAACACACACATGCACCGTGCAGTGCCGCATTCTGTCTGCTTGACTTTGTCTCCCACCATGCCCTGGGTGAAAGAGTGGCGGTGCAGGGGAGATGAAGCTCTGCTCTGCACATCATTTAAACAATCCTCCCCCTCCCTCCATCCTCTCACCCCCCCACCCTGTCATAAAATCAGGCAGCCTGAGGTTGAATACTAACGGAATCAGAGGTAGCCTTGTCTACACACGTGTCTACATGTAGCTAGAGAAGGCTTGCCAAACTCCAGGGTGTCACAATTATGGTGTCCATCAGAATGTTATCCTTCGAATCTTCTCATTACATCTTGATAATAACTTTTCATCATCTCAAGAAGTGCAAGAAAACAACCATATTAATGTGTGGAATCTACTGAGGAAGGCTCATTACAACCCTGCCGTAAACACATGCAATCAAACAAACTGAATCATATCCATCACGTGCGAGCCCTCCGGCCCAGGATATTGGCAGAGTGTTAGTAAATATTGGTGACACATAAAATTGCTAAATCAGAAACTTAACTGGAGCTACGCAATTACAGTAAGTGTGTGCTGCATCCAGCGGACAACTAAGCTACTGCCCCCATGGGAAGAAAAGCATATGACAGATGGGTAAAATACAGCCGTGACTGTAACTCAGCTATACAGCAGCTACCAGCTCTGCTGCCAACCCCCCCCCCCCCAACTATATACAAACTATACTTTTATTAAAGGAGAAATGGAAGGGGGGGGGTGCATTAAATTTCTAAATTAAAAACCATCAAAAAAGCAACAAACTTAAGAGTTAATAATATAGCAGAGATCCTTGGAGGGGTTGCCAAGAGGCACAAAACGCTGCAAACTGTGAATATTTAAAGTGCAAGCACCGAGGAATGAGTGAACTAAACTCCTCGTAAATCCTTTACCACTTAGCATCCATAAAACATGAGCTAACCAGGAGTGGGGTTAGTGGTGGTGGCGGAGGGGGGGTTGTCAAACTGCTTAGACTTCCTGCTGAGATTTTTCTTGCTCTTGAGGAGGTTTTTTTTTTTTTTTTTTTTAAAAAAAAGGAGGCTGTGGGGTGAAATGCATTCCCCCTTGAGTTGCAAGATGAGCATCAGCATCTAAACGGCACGGCGTGACATCACAGGTGTCCATAAAGCTTTTTCAGAGAAGACATTTTCATTAGTCATAGGAGAAAAAGCGCCGGTGTGACTAATGATATTAGACTCTTTTTGACTCAGGTGCTCCACCGAGCCGTGACAGCGAAGAGCCAAACCAGTGGAATTCAGCCATTGTTCATTTTCTTATTTACATTTGTGCTTCTCCTACCATGACATGCCGTAACACCTTCTGTGAGGAAGATAATTCATCGTACACTGAGCTCTTTAAATGGAGGAAGTGCACCGAAACATTACAGATGCTTTCACAGATTTTTCGTCCTGGAACATCATTTTGACTTGAAAGACAAAAACCTGTTGCTGCTTTTGACCAGTACAACAAAAATGATCTCTTGCAGAAAAAAAAAGTAAATAGATAAAAAAAAAAAAAAAAAAGCAGCCCGTAAGTAAAATAAAGGATAAAAAATAAATAAATAAATAACATCTGTAACACAACTGTCAGTTTAATGAAGTACACAAGTAATAATCTTATTGCTTCTTTTGTTTTCAACGACTGCAGCCAAGAAACTTATTAGGAATCCTCTTTTTTTTTTCTGGACAGAGGAGCAGAATTCATAGAAATGAGGACTGCTGAAATTTTTTTCCTGCAGTCCCTGGTGTTTACTTAGTCATTCATTTTTTATTTTTTTTTCCCCAGCAGTAGAGAATTTGATAGACAGATGGCTGCCAAATATTGATAAAGTGGGGAAGAACAGACCATTACGTTCTGTGCCACAAGCCGGCGTCCCTCCGAGACACTCCTAGCTTCCTCTACTTAAAAGAGAATTCACATAAAATTGTGCCAACGTCGCCAAGATGGGAGCTCCTTTCATATCGCGGCGGCGTCAGCCTGATAGACGCTGATGTGGACATTTTCAGCACACGTGCACAGTGTGTGCCCCCTTTTTTTTTTTTTTTCTCAGCATTACACTCAGTTTCCTGTGATGCTTCACAATAAAAGTCACAGCCAACTTAACCATTTGTTTCATGAGGGAGTATAATTTCATAGGAACATTTCAGGATTATGAATGAAAAACTTTATAGATAATTTGGTGGATAACGACTCATGTCGACGCCGTACAGTAACTCAGTTCAGCCGTTGCTCTTTATCACATTCAGGCCCTGTGGTTTAATGAATGAGCGGATGGATGGATGCTTTAGGCCTTCTTTCTGTAGTTTTGTCCATCCTGTTGACTCCAGATCAGTCTTTTTTTTTTTTTTTTGGTAGAACAGAACTGCAGCTCTTGTCTGCAATGGATTCTGGTAGATTCAGCCAAGGCATCAAGAGCTTTCACTCTTCTTCTGCGGGTCTGAGTTTAGTCTGGATTTATGTATTTCATTAGTTTGTCATCCCCTTTCTCATGACCTCCTCTAGTATTCCTATAGTACAGAGCCCTGGGAATAGAATAGAGCAAGGAGGAAGGTGTGGATGAAGTACGGCGTTTCTTATTTATTTATGGCCTACTTCCTCACCTGAAGATGTCCCGCCTACCGCCTTTTCCTTCACAGGCCTCCATAAACCTAGAGCCAATCTTCTTATGATTTGAATGATGGTGTTATATCAGACTCAATGTGTCCAGTCCTCACATGAAGCTAGATGCCACAGACTTCCACTGTGCGCACACAGACACACACTCATGTGAACAAATCAGGAAGAAAACCAATAAGCTGCAGTATAGCTCCCCTGACGATCACCAATGCTGCTGCTGCTGCTGCTTCATATCGGCACAGACTGATTTACAGCAGCTGACAGTTCTCTGCTCCACAGGTGACTCGTCCAATAGCAGTCCGGTTCGTTGGTAGCGGCAAAAAATGTGGAATTACAAATAAATTCTTATCTTATTCAGAATTAAGTGATTACATTTATCGAAATTGAATCTTTTTTTTTTACAGACGGCCTAGTTTCCTTCACGGTGTGATTAATGCAGCTGGGATGAAAACGTGAAGGCATCAGATCTTCATTCTTTGAGATGTCAGCAAAAATTACACAAAAGCATCCGTCATGGAACATCTGCTGTCCAAGTTCAAAAAGGAGCCCGAGAAGGCCACGCCTGAGAGGCGGGGTTTGTTTTGTGGTCATAGTTCAGTCCAGTCAGGCCAAAGAGGATCATGATCTCCGTGTCAGTCACAATGAAACCTGCATCCCCTTCATCATGTCTTCAGCTGTAGACCACAGCCACCTACCTGATGAATGTCATGAAATCTGGCACAGACTTTCAGGATTTCCAGACGAGGTGCGCTGATCCTCTGAGTTTTCATCTACGGCCACCAGCGGGTCAGAATATCCCACTGTGCAGCGAGATATCTCAAAATCTTCTTGCCAGCATTAGTTTGGATATTAACAGCTCCCGGGACATGAAGCCTGTAGATTTTATACTCTGTTTTCATCCACTGCCAACAGCAAGCAGACATTTCATGGGTCAGACTGAAATTCACACCAGATTTCAATGAAATGTGGCATCAGCATCCGTTACCTTTAAGGAACTTAGGTGGCTCTCAGACTTCTCAGCTGACGGCATCATCAGAGTAGGTCAAAACTAAGAGTGTTTGGTGCTTGTTAGCAAAATGGTGGGAAATATTACCCGCTGAACATGTCCGGATTTTAGTCAGCAGTGTAAATGTTGAATTATTCAAGAAAAATAGATATTGCAGCCAGACCGTCGACACAATAAGAACACAAGTTCGCGCCGCCATAACCCTCGAACGCAGCATGGGTGAAGCTAAACAGCAGCGTGCGAGGATGCAGAGAAGTCATAGGACATATTGACAGCAGGATTGGTGAGAGAAAAGTAGCTGACTGAAGCGCAGAGCAGCTGTCAGATACAAGGACAGAGCACGGGCTCAGCCAGGCTCAAGGTGCTGTGTGTGTGCTGTATGTGAGTGTGTTTTTCATCCCATGATAAGATCAGCGTTGTTTTAGAATTTGATCATTTTAATTCAGAATACTTTAACTTAAAAGGTGCATGTGTGGAAAGAGATGAGTGTCGATTATGTTGAGATAAAATAAATCATATTACGTGCTCTTCTGTGTGTTCAGTGGTGGAGGATGGGCCTCTGCTAGCATGTTAGCTCATGGTTCATGACTCACTGGATGGTCAGAAAGCACAGCCTGAGCCCGGGGGAAGAGCTGCACCACGAGGCCTCCCCCTGCCCCGCTCAGTCAGGTGGCTGCTGGTCTGCTGTCAGCCCAGAGGGCCCGGCTCGGAGCGGCGCCGCAGGGGCCCGAAAGGCTACCCAGAGAGGAACAGAAACACTAATGGGATCTGTTTTAGGTCGTACAAGCAGGCGCACACCAAGACATCACGGGATGGTCCACTCAGGAAGAGGAAGCACACTGGTCGACACGCCGCTCGGCTGATTTTTGAGACAGCGTACCCCCCGAAACACACACGCACGCACATGCACACGCACGTACACGCACGCACGCGAGCTGAGCTGGAAGATTCTTGGTCTGAGGACAACAGTTCTTTTTCGGCTGATGCTGTCAGATCCGCTCATCCTCAGAGATTCATGGACCTCACCGGGAACAACCACACACACACACACACAATGTACACAACCTCACACACACACACACACACACACACACACACACACACACACAGTGGACTTTCCGTCTTAGGAGCAATGGAGTAAACAGTGAAATAATAGGATTTAGGCAAACAAACAGATGAATATTCATGGCTTGAGTGTGCGTGTAAATCAAAGCTATGAGTCAGGAAAAGGAGGGACACAAGGATGAAAAGGTTCGGGGCAAAAAGAGGACAGGACATAGAGAGAGGGCGGTGCAGAGAGTGATATCTCAGTGTCCATAACAAGCCAGAATCTAGACACACTCGTTGTTTCAGCGCCCTCCACCCCAAAAACACACACACACACACACACACACATCCTGCTACCTACATAGTTCAACCTCCCTCCTCACTCTCAGTATTTCAATTACATCACTCTGTTCTTCCATTCCTGACAGTGCCCGCCCTGCCGACACAGCTCGCTCTGTTTTTTATTTAAAGGAGTTAGACCAGGTTTTGTTTCACAAGCTGGAAAGCGCTCGTCGATGAATACATTTTTTTCACTCGCTGCAGCCTGAGGTGATGCCCTCCCACAACATTCAATCTTTTCATCTGTCCTTTCTGTCCAACACTTTTTTTTTTTTTTTAAAGAGAAACAGATGCTACTGACCGCCATGAAATGAGGTGTGGATATTCACAGGGAGTACCCAGAGGATAACACATTAACCTCGTCTACATTAGTTCAATTTTTTACCTTGATCAACGCCGTGCTCCGTGAAAAGGTATCTGGAAAACGAATATGGAAGATGGCCATGTATTTTACAGAACACATCCACGCTCTCACCCCGCCTCGAGGGAATGAACTCTTTCATTTTTGGACAGTTAATGACTTTTGCTCTTGTTTCACCTTCAGGATAAAATTTTAATCTCTGCACGCCTGAATGGTCACTTGCCCTTTTATTCTCTATTGCTCATTTTTCTCTAAGAGTAGTTAAATTGTCAGTTCATTGTTGATTCAATCCGACACTTTAAAGGAGGCCATAACTCTGTGCTTCCTTTTAACATTTTTAGCTTGTTGTTTTGGTTTGACAACATAAAATTCAGGAAAGAATTATCCTTTGACAGAAATGACATAATTAGCTTTGAGACAAAGAGTCAAACTCTGTGACTTTTGATATCAAACAGAACTGTAGCCTCGCGCCACATATTACACACAAAGGAGGATCATAATGATCATCATGATGGAAATTCACCACAAATTTTTTTTGGTGTTTTTTGTGATATGCAGTAAAACTCACCTACGTCCCATTCCTGCTAAGTTCAGCCTAAAAATACAACAGCACAGAAATGAATTAGCCAGGCTGACACAGTGTGAGTGTTTAAGTCATTACAAAGATCAGATTTTCAATTTCTCAATTTCTCCCACATGGGGGTGGGGGGCTGCAATTTACTCCAGGCCCGTGGCATCAGATCATATTAGATTACACAGGTGCTCCAGATAAACTGGGACAGTGTAATTATCAAGATGCTGCAATGACAACATAATGCATACATGATACAGAAAAATATAACATGAGCAGGTCCAGAGCAGCTACTGCTGTCACGCAGCTGACATGTTCTGTCCTGCCGTTGCTTTGCGCTAACCACTGTAGAGATAGCTGTCCTATTTTTAGAAGGCGTTGAAAGCAGCTCAGACAAGCAGAAAAATATCAAAAAGCCCACAATATATTTGCAGAGTTACCCGGCAAAGGCGGGGGTGTGTGTGGGGGGGGGGGGGGGGGGGCAGTTATTTACAACTTAAAGTAAGTGGCGATTTGGATTGCCAGGGAATGCTGGGAGGAGCACCAATCTCCCCGCTGCCTTTCATCAAAAGGAGAAAAAGAGGAGAGAAATGCTGCAGTGGCTTTATGTAAATTCTGTATATTTTAGGGAAGTGTAGAAATCTGTGGAGGATGTGTGTGAATTTACGTTACAGCTTAATAACCAACGGGACAAGAAAAGCAAACGCACGCCAGCAACAAGGTCATCATCTCGATGACAACAAAAGCGGCCAGCTGCTCGCTGGGTGTTAACTGTATGCTTGTAATACATCATGCAATCTTATCTTTTCCCATTTGCTATTTTTGCACTTATGTCAAACAAACTGTGAAAAGTGCAAATGAGAGTCTGAATTTCACTCTCAGAGGAAGCCTCTCCTTTCACAGACTCATGGCCAACAACGAGCAAAGGAACAACCAAAAAAAAAAAAAAAAAGAAGGATTTCAACAGAAAGAAATGCAAATAACACTGCAGAATAAACACATCAACAAACAGAGAGCACAAAAGAGAGGCTCACTAAAAAAAGAAAAGATAGTGAAAGTGCATAAAAAGTAATTAATTCACTAATGAAATGCTTTCACCCTTGGGTGGTGAACATAGAAGGTCATGGGCTGGATGAAAAAGACGACAAAAACCAACAATGACCTTCAGGCTTATTGGTGCAGTTCGCGCGCACACGCATTTGAACGGCAACATTAATAAATGCCCAAGTGTGTGCAGGGAAGACACACAGAGCTTAATATGGAATGATGAGGAGGAAGATGGGAGGAAAAATAAAGAAAGCGGAGAGTCCAACTGAAAATGCGCGGCCACATGTTCAGCGATAGCGTGCAGATTAGCTATAAACACAAAGCTCGTCTGTCCGCTTGCCATTCTCCTCTATTTGTCACGACGTATTAAAAATGTACGATGTTTTATGTACCTTTCCATCTGATTGCTTACCCCTTCATCCATCCCTCCTTTCTTTGATGAACTGCCTTTTAAAACAATAGATAGCACATTATTGTTGTTGATGTGCCTGCCAGAGTCTATGGCTACAGTCCAGTTGTGTTAAAGAGCGTTGTGTCTTTACTGTCTATTTCCCCCTGCACTCTGAATAATAATATAGATTCATGTAGACTATGGGTATAAACAAAGTCATTTAAATGATGATTTATATGCAATAATAGATGGATTAGATAGAAGAGTCCAGATCAAAAGCAGCTGACTGCACAATTTAACTGTGGACAGTAACTTTTTCATAGCTCAAGACCAGATGGAGACCCCTTTACTCGGTTCATCATGTCTGCGCTGCGACATTGCCGGGAACCGTCACGGTTCTTAGAAAACCGTTTAAGCTCCCACTTCAGAGTGATGCTCTGCCAGCACAACGGGGGATTACAAGTGGATACAGCAACCGCCATTTTTAAAAACAACATCTCGTGTTTGCTCGAATGTCTCCTTGCTGACTCTGTAACACGCGGCGTCCTCCACATATGTCATGCAGAAGCGACTCTGTTACATCCAACCGTCTGCTGGCACTCCCATAGGTTGGGTGAATGCAAACAGAAAAGTCCTTCACTGTGCGGGTGGGCAGATCCTCTCAGGGAGTCCCAGGAATGAATTATTACTCATAAAAAGGTGTAATTTCAGAAATGAGAAGACAGTGAGTGGAGCCGTTCTGCTACCGAAGGAAACATCAGTGCTCAGCTGTAAATATCATTTTGACCTTTGACATGAAAGGAAAACCAGAGAGCGGAAGTCAGGGAGGACCAGAGAAGGGGGTGATTGAGTGACGGTGCAGGAAGGCATGCCTCCATTTAAACAGCGCCACGACTCACAACCAGATGGGAGTGTTAATGAGGAGAGAGTCGTGCCTGAACACGACGCTTCTGTGTTGGGCTGCACCAACAGGGAGCCACCGACAACCCAACGGGGAGTGTGCGTGTCTGTGTGTGTGTGTATGGAAGGTTTACAGTATGGGATGTGTGTGATGAAGGATTGAAGGGTGAAGCTGAAAGCTGCATCACTGGCAAACACCATCTGGATGCTCAGAGGAGCGTGGACACCCAATATCTCTCTCACACACACACACACACACACACACACACACAAAAGACACACAGCACTGTTATCAGGTCTTTAAGAGTAATTGCTAAAAGAGAAAAGACTTTTCTTTTTCCCGCCATCACTTCCTGGGGTTATAACTGACAACTGTGAAGCTGCAACAGCTCTCTCTCTCTCACTGACACACACACGGTGTCGTCTCACTTCCACTGTTATTGTTGTGAAATATGCAGCAAATGTAAAGTTAAACACTTTTGCATTATTAAAACTCAGACCATGAATAACCCAGACCCTGCGTTGCGTTTACACGCCTCACGACAACACGAATTGTTTTCTCAGTCCATATTGCTGCACAGTCAAAGCATCAGCTCTCACCTTGAAAAGTGAGAAGATGACCTGCATTCACCATCTAATATAGATAAATAAATGCAATCCTTGCTTCTTCTGTCGTCATTCCATTATCTCAATATTATTATTATTATTAACATCCAGATAATATTTGCGGGTGAACAGATAGAAGAGAGCAGTTTAATCACCCTTCTCAGTTTGTGGTGAAAAAGTTTTGTCACTTACATTTGAAATGATGCTCTGAGTCAAACAGACAGACAGAGTGGTGTGCTTATGGGGGGGGGGGGGGGACGATTTCAGGGCCTGATGCACCATCTATAAAGGGGCTGTGAACAAGCAGACGGGCACAGTATGGCCCATCGTGCTTTGGGTAATCAATAGGCGAACAGCAGAGATCACAAAGATCTCTGATGGCAACACGGCCACGTGAAGAAACGGAAAATATGGACACAAAAAAGTAAAACCTTCCAGCACCCTGCTGAATCAGTCATTAGCTGGTTTTAACTTATAATAATAATAATAATTAAAAAAAAAAAACATTGTCCGACTGCAGAAGCAGTTTTTAAGCTGTAAACATGTGAGCGTTGCAAAAACTGAGCTGTGACGACGAGCTCGTCAGTTCCAACACATTGCAATGAAATAAAAGTTGGTAGATGTACAGATAGCTGCTTGTCATTGGCCACTCTTACAGAACACTTTCTTTTCTACCCTGCGGAGGAGCTACCAGGTAAAATGTCACCTTCCATGCTCTCGGGAATACTCGGCTCCGTTCCAAAGAAGATGCTGTATAAACCTCCAAACTCCATCTGTTATCCCCATACGTCTGTTCCCAGCAGTCCATTCCTTTTTTTTTTTTTTGGGTTTACTGTGTATTTGTTCTGCTCCTGAATGTACTCTCTCTCTCTCTCTCACACTGTGGAGAAGAGATTACATGGTGGTAGGTAACTATGGGCCTTATGTCTCTCTCTCCTCCTTCTGCTGCTGTTACACTTCAGTAAAGCTCAGTACAGTGAATTGGTTCAGCCTGTGTGTTTAATTGCTTTCCACTTCCAAGAAGCCTCCCTGCTGGCCTCAGACAGAGAGATTCATACGTCAGATGATTGGGGCGCTGCTGTGGCGTTTCATTTGGGAGAGAATGCAGCATTTTTGCTCTCACACAAAATGATCCTGAGCTAATGCCCGGGAACCAAAGAGCAGCTAAGGACCCTCCAGAATGGTCAACACTATCATGATCGAGCTGCCTCGAGTCCAAAGCAAAGGAAAGGAATTTTACTCTTATACACAAACAAACTGAGACAAGTAGAGAAAAAGGATAAAGAGTGGATGTAAATAGAGAAATTACTGGACTCCCGAGGAGCAGCTCAAGTCTGTGTCGTCTTTACATTGACTGCGGCCTCAGCATGGAGACGGATACTACCCCTACACCAGCATTTGAGGCGTCACATAAAATGCCACGCCAATGACCATCCTGATATTCAACATTTCAACCTCTCAGTTTTGATCTCCACTTCTGCTGAGGCGCTATAAAGAGAATTAAAACGGCAGTATTCAACACAACGCTGCACACTGCGGAAGCAGCTCCCTCCCGACGGAGAAGAAATGTGTAGCCGGATTTAAAAAGAAGTTAAAAACTGTTCATTTAAGTATTTAAATGAAAACTTTAATGAGGTTTTACCTTTTATAATCTGCGTTTCTCTGCTGTTCTGCAATTTACCTCAATTTTTTTTATTTCTTTAACACAGAGAATAGCAGTTTATTTTGGTACATTGAACACTTTCTGTGTAAATTTGCGTAATTTTCCAAGTACATCAGTATCAACATTTAAGAGCCCAATAGTCAGCAGCAGCTTGACATATCATTCGTGTGATACCGTCAAAATAATTTTTTATTTCTGAGTGTTACTTGTTTTCCACGCTGACCTCAGCCGCCGTGACGTCAGGGAGCGATGACGCGAGGCGAACGCCTGCTGCTCTTAGCAGTCCAATTACTCAAACATGTCTGCTGTCAGGAAAATGTTCATATATTTTACAGCATTATTCATAATCTTCGCACTGGGGATTGAAGTTCATGCTTCTGGTCAAAAACGCTGCCATAAAAGGGAATAGCAGAGCAGGTGAAGATTTTGGATTTGCCTGCTGCAATCAAAAGTGTGGCACTTTATTGAAACTGTTCGCAATGTGAGAGCTCAACTAGCGAACAAAAGGTCACTGTGCCTCATTTAACTGGCTCTGCAATATCAGTACCTCTAGATGTTTGCTTCACTTCTGAATCAGAAGACCCACATTCTCCATCATGGCCGTCACCCTTCATGCTCCAAGCTCCTCCAGTAGATCTGTCTTTATTGGTATGTGCAATGGAAGACAGCTGGACCTCTTCATTTCTGTATAAATCTCCATCTGAGCCAGACAGTGGGGACTCTGACCTCATTACGGCTGGTAACAAGTATTATCGACACCATTTGGGCTCAGGATTTATCCCCCCTTTCCCCCTTGCTCCTTTTTTTTCCCCCCACACAGTAGCAGCTCAGGTCGCATTGAAATGGATGTGCTGCTGCACTTGAATGTTTTTCAGAGTCCAGTGCAGGTTAAATGAGGACCAAGGAGATATTGTGAAAAACAAAAGTCTGCATGTAGCTTGCGTTTATGCTGATAGTCGTTAAAAATTTAAAGGTCATTTCATCCGAGGAAATAAAAACTAAAAGGATTCAGGGTTTTCCTTTGGAGGCAATAGATTTATTCACAGCAGCTGCATATTTCTGAGGACGGTAGAATTTGTTGTGTGGTGTATCGAAACATCTTACAGTCATGGTCCCCAGAGGATGAATCTTCCAGGCTGTTTTTCTCCCCTAACTTTCCTATTTGCACCACCATCAGCAGGTTGGTGGTATTTTCCAGCTTTGCATCAATTGGATGAACCTTTTTTAATTTTTTGTCACAAACATCAGGTCGGTGAAAGTACATTCCCAACATTTCCTGCACAAACAGCAGCTCTGTCATTAACCTCTGGGCTCCTTTACTGTATTATTTTGTCACTATTATATTCAAAATAAAATCAAATCCATGCACTTTAGTGTGTAAATGAACTATGGCTTAATAGCTCGAATACTTATTTGGTGTGTCTGCTTTTCTTCTTATGACAATCAGGGATTTAAGGGATTGTACAAAAAAAAAAAACCAAACGAAAAAAAAAAACACTCAATTAAAACTTTTAAGTTTGGTTTAAAATGTTAGTTTCACATTAATCCTACTTTTTTTAAATGTATAAAAATTCAAGTCTAAATATTTCTTTCATGCCATTCTGAATTGATGCTCCCCTTCTTGACTCTGAACTTTACAACAGACACTTTATTTTGAGTTTCTGAATAGAGATCATAAAGATCAAAGCTTTGTGTATTTTGTGGAAAAATCTCCCAACCTCCCTCCACAGAGCAGAGCAGAGATGATAACAGGTCCCTCAATAAAGTTTTTCTCTCGTGTCTGTCAATTGTGTTGGAAGAATGAATCCAAAATGAAAGGACACCCCAGGACAGAGGAGGTTTTCCGCAGACTGAGGACGAAAAAGACGGATAGTGGACCAGTCGAAGAACACAGTGCTCCTGAAAAGATTTGGAAAAGCTCGCCTTTGGTTGTTGTCTACATTGTACAGTTGTCCTGTCGTGTTCGGATCATCTGTGTCGGGGGTGGGGGGGGTTCAGGTGCAGTTTCCAGCTAACAGCAGCCCGTCAGAGACGTGACGCGCCTTCTAAATGTCACTGAAATGGAGTCTGTTGTGAGCTCGCTGTCAGCCCGGTCATCATTAATTAAAACTACTGGCTGCTGTTTATGTGTTTGTTGAGCTCTGCTCTTCACTTTCCTGCTGTTCTGACAGCTGGGATTGAAAATGGATCCGGATCTTGTCCAGACTGATCAAATTAAAGTGCCTGTATCGGGTCTGATTCTGCTCCAAAGGACCGTCTGAGGGGGAAGTTCCTTGTTCATGATGCATTTATCCAAATATGAGGTTTCAGTGTGCCTGAGGATGAATTCTCTAAACAGTGCAAACCTTTGCATGTAAACACACTTTGCAAACATTTGAGATTTGACATCTGAAATCTGAATTTCTAAGCACTGGGTCCTGTTTTTTTATTTTGCTGTGGTAACAATCGATTTCCCTGCAGAAGCCTCTAAAGTCTCCCCAGTTTTCTTAAGGTTTTGGAATAAACAGACGCTGCGATGGAGTAGGACATCTGAGTGGATTTGGTCCAGCAGTAACAACACGACTATTCCCCTGATTCTACCGATCCACATCACTGAGAGACGCTGTATGAGTGCATGTGCAGGTGTGTGTGTTTACATTTTATATTAGCCTGGTGTCAAACTGCATCAGGAAATCTCTCCTCCCTATCTCTTCTATCCCCCAAACACACTTCCTCCTCTCTCTCTCTCTCTCTACACACCTACTGCTCGGTGTTTTTGTGCCAATTATCTCTTGGTCCCATCAGTCGCCCCAAACACACACCAGGCTCTATCTGAACCATCTAACAATGATGCACATCATCAGGGTTCGCTGCGTTTAGCCTTCAAGACAGCTTAAACATATCACACACAAACACACATGGTATTCCTGGGGGAGCTTAAATAAGATCAATGTGTTTTTTTTTTTTAAACCAGATTGCATTTTATTTATCGCTGCGCTAAATTTATGTGGTGAAGAACAATCGTGTACCAGCAAGATAGATGGAGGAGAGTTTGGATCGGCGTTATGACGTCCGTCATAAAGAATGTCAGTTTTTATTTGGTAAATGAAGGAAAAATACAAAATAAATAAACACTGAGCGTGTTCACTGGAGAAGCCAAGACAGTCGCATGATGGCAGCCGGTTGAGCGACGGAGGGTTTAAAATTCTGTGCTCTGACGATACACAAGCTTTGAATGTTTACAGGACAGAATCTCTTAATTCGGACATGATTGAGCATTAGCTGCCATATTCACGCACGACGGTTCGCCTCCAAAAAAAGGCCTGCAGCACAACTTACAGGCCTGCTACATGTAGCAGCTTCTGTCTGGTGAATAGATTTCAGTTCCACTCAATGTTTGAGAGGATTCTCATGGTTTGTTTTGAAAGCTTGACACCAGCCCAACTTAATTTTACTGAATGTGTATTTTCAGTGTATGCAGGGAGGTTGTTGATCAAACGCACAAGTCCAAAAACAAGTATGCTAAGCTATGAAACAAAGAAAGAAAAATAACACAAAGATGTATAATCGCAGACTCAGACGGTGTTTGGAAACATGTTTGACACGGCTCTCGTATAATGCAGGTTTAAGAAACTTTGGATGTTCTTCACCGGGAGGAGCATCATCTGGCCTGTCTGCCTCATTAAGCCCGCCTCAGCTCCCCACGGAGACAGGAAATAACACTGGGAGGAGGCCTAGACGCACCGAGTGGTGTCGATGATGGGCGAGTGTGCATGTCTGTGTGTGTGTGTATGTGTGTTTGGGCGACAAGATAGAAAAATGGGGCACAGGAGCTCAGGGAGAGAAAGTAAAGTGATGACGTAAACTTGGAGGCGGGGGGGGGGGGGGGCAAGAGGATGAGAGTTACTGCTGAACTGTGAGGAGCCGCATGATGTTTTCGACTATCATCAGAAAGAAATGGGTCTAAATTTCATATGTCTGGATGTTTTTTAGATCCCACTTCACTGTAAAATGATCAATTCCAGTGATTATTACACGTTGTTATGGTTACGTTTCAGTGGTAATGTCAGCTGATCTGGGAACTAAGGCTTAAAAAAAGAGGACTCCCATCGTCCTCTGATGATGTCAGATGGTTTTGGGCTGATTGCTTTTTGTTTTTTTAATCTTGGCTAAATTTCAAACTGATTCGCCATCAGTGACAAATTGTTGCTGCCATTTGTCCCCCCCCCCCCCCCCCCATCCAGCCCAGGAAGTACGGTGTTTTTCATATTTAATCCCTCCACTGATGGAAGTGGCAGACCCCACACAGAGAGCTGATTTACTGTTAAATGTAAATCCAGCTGTCCATGCTGCACTGCTATCTTCTCCCACGAGCTTCCTGAAAATGTAAAAATCTCAGTGTTGGTTGCATAACTAAATTATTTCTCACCTCGTTGGCAGTATGAATTCTCCAATCCTTCCCCAGCCACATCACATCGCAGTAGCAGAGAAGGGACCTGGGTGCTTTTATCATAAAAACCTTTGGATGGCGTTTCTTTACTTTTAAAAAATGATCCTTTGTCTCTTTGCTTCCTTTCTTTATTCAGTCACTTTCATTTTAAGTATTATCAGCAATAATATAAGGAATCATTACCCTGCCGTTCCTTTCTGCCATCCCAGCTCGTGCTCCATCGTTTCCTTTATCCACTTGTCCTCTCCTCACTTTCACCTCCACCCCCCTCTTTGTTTCTCTGTCACAATCAAACATTTCATCTGTCCCAGTCATGCGGTGTCATATGGAAATGTCTTTTCTCTCTGGACCACTAATGTACATCATCATGGAGCCTGTTCCCACAGGATCAGGCAAGTCAGCAAATTTACTCTGAGAGGAGAGGTGGTAAGGAAAGGAAGGGGGGGGGGGGGTTAGCTGATGGGTTAAGAGCCCCAGTCAGGATTCAAGGACAATTCATTATCACAGCCAGGGTGCGGCAGAGCAAAGACGAGGGGGTGGGGCTGGGCGGTGTGTGTCAGTGGCGGTCTGCGGGACCTCGGCTCAATAATGTTGTGAGTTTTGATTCTCTGGCCTGAAAAATGTCAAGGGCATCACATAAACAAGCTGCCGCGCCGCTCCGCCTCCAAACTCGCTGCGAGCCATCTCAGATAGAAAGCCCTCACATTCGTCAGTGCGTGAAGAGGAGGAGGAACGCAAAGTAGAGCCTTAAAAGAGAGAGAGAGAAAAAAGTGCTGCACGCTTTTCTTGTTTTATTTTTACGCTAACTGCTTTTCCTGCTGGCCCTCATTCAGAGTGGATAGCTTGCAGCTGCTACTAATGCCACGCTGAAGGCTAACGTAACGTAACCATGCTTTACCCATGACTTCACTTCACATTCGCTTTTGTGATCTCTTCCCACCTCGGCCATATTCTAGGCTGGTTGGTGAGCCACTTCCAGCACGAAGCTACATGCCCTTCTGCAAGCTCAGAGACCAGAAGATCAAAAACTGTCGCAAAGAAACAGCTGAAAGAGTATTTCTGCAAAATTAAGATGGATTGTCTGAGCTAATGCACATTCACTAGACCATTAAACTGTTTTCTGATGAGCTTCTAGATTCTCATCATCGCCCTCAAAATCTTCTGTTTTTTTTTTTGCTTTTTGGACAAGTTTCAGGGACGATTCTGGTTTAGGGTTGAATACTTAATAATCAACAGGTTCAATCTCAATCCTCAATCCTCAAATCCTTTGCCCCATTTTGCCCACAGTGAGGAGGACAGTCCTGGCTGCTTCCTTTTAAAAAATTTACACAAAAGCTTTTATTGTATGAGGGTGAGGATGTTAAATGCCTTTTCAAAGGGAAACATCCTGGACTGTTTCACACGCAGTGGGTGAAATCTTTTTTTGCTAGAAGTAACAGCAAACACAGCGAACAATTTGTATGATGATTTTTCAATACGAGGGTTGGTAACCGTAGCAACTACGGAGGTAACAACCTCGAACAATTATGCCAGATTGGGTTGGATTATTTTGATTTTTAGTGGCTGATGGCATAAACAAGCGCTTTGATAGATAGTTCATCCCCACAATCACCAATAAAGCATAAGAAGGTTACCCATAATTCACTGCGTCTAATGGGCAGTCATACAATCTCCTATTCCGCCATAGAGACCAAACAAACAGCTGTTTCTTTCCCTTTTTCTCAAGAAACATCGCGGTAATCGACCCCGTCATCGAGGGGATTGTGATCAGAGTTACTAAACTACCACACAGCAGCAGAAACACCAAAGTCCTCCGAATCAGCTCATTCAAGCCCCCCCGGACCAGTCGGGACCAATATCTGCTGCGATAAAAGTGCAATAATTGGCCAATCTGGTTGCAATCACAGGCTCTTCTCTGTAGACTGTTGGAGAGAGTTGAGAGTGCGAGGCCACCCCAACAAGAAGCAAGAGCATGCATTCGCACAAACGCACGCACATACACAAATGCTGTCACAGACTCACACGTGTGCACATAGCAGGTGGTAATTTGTAATGATCTGTTCCAATAACAGGTTCATCGTTATTAAAGTCAGTAGTGGTGCAGGGTGAAAGGTCAGCTTCTGTGTGTCCGATGGTGAAGGTGGGGTCGTTTTGTTGTCTCCGTCTGTCTGCAGAGACGTAACTGTTCAGCCGTTTCACAGAATCAACGCTGATTGTTGTAACGCGGTTGGTTAAATGTGTTGAAAAAAAAAAACAAAACAAAAACGCTTCCAACTGAGATGAGTTTTTGACTTCTCGTAACACGGTGGAGAAATTTATTTCACGACTGGGACCCTTTTTCTTTCGTTTTGAATCATCCACAGACACACAAGCACAAAAACAAGACCAAGCTCGTGGGCGACACGACGCACACTCCTGTGACCAGTTTCACACCATTACACCGATCTCCAGTTGGTAGCCGTACATCCTGCTGACTGAAGCAAGTGGAGGGAGAAAACTGGGTCGAGATAATGTGGGTGTAAAAACAGGTTTCATTCTAAAATATGCTTTAATAGTTTTACTTGTTTCAATTAAGTCATAGTGGCTGCATTACAAATCAAAGCTTGTTTTTTGTCTTTGCTGAATGGCAACTTATGGAGATTTAAAACTTGACTTTCTGCTGTTTTTCTTGTTTTGGGTTGGTTGGTTCTTTAGGACATCTTTACATTGCTTTTATAGATTATCATTTTTGGTCAAATGTTTGGTCTAGTTTTTGCTGTTGCACAATATGTGTGTGTATAAAAGAAGTTGAGCAGTTTTGAGCACCAGAGCCGGTGAATTTGATCAAACGTATTTGTTTACCGTCACTGTTTTATTCTTATTCGTCTGCATTTCCAGCCTTTACTTATGTCAGGTGGGTGACAATAACCTGATTATGTTTCCAATGTTCACAGAAAGTTTCATAAAAATTATGGTGAGAAATTGACACCATCTGGCTGGCCTTCCCTTCTTATTTCCTGAAGCAGCGGGGTTAAAGGTCAGGAGGTCGTAGCGGTGTGCCAGGGGACAGGCGGGTCGGGATGCGTTCAGTGGGAGTCTGACCATTCGATCCTCGAACTAATGAACAAACTCCTCTGAGGGGTTTTCACCGTCAAAGCTCCTCAAATCACATTGGAAATGTAACGGCCGTTAAAGAAGACCTGCTAATTGTTCGGACACACCTTCTCATTAAACCAACAGACATCTAGCTCATTAGTTTTTCAGTGTTCACAGCACGTTCCTGACATCAGGCTGACGATGCTTAATTATCTCATTAATATTAAAAAAAAACAAACTCCACAGCCGAGTCATCACAGCGTCACTAACCCTAACCAAACCTGCGACCTTCTTGTTGTGAGACAACAGCAGTAACCACTGTGCTGCCTCCATATAGGGCAGAACAGCTGAATAATACAATCTGCTTTTGGCCAGCGATGCTGTAATGGAGGACGGAGAGAAATAACCTGAACGACATGTTTTTGTGTGATAAATGGAAAATGAATACTGCCGCTGTGCCCAGTGTGTTGCTGTAAGTCTGCATGATTTGATTTTTTTTTTTCCATTTGGACAAGATGAAAACAATTCATCCAGCAGATGTAAATTTGCACATCGAGGAGACAGCGGGCAGCATTTCCATTCATTTTGGTGTACAAGCTCATTCATGCTAACTTTAGCAGTATCCACCTTGTTTCCAGCACCTGTTTTTGGATTTATAAGTCAGAGTTAGGATGCTAACAGAGCTAACAGTGTGTTGGTGCGCTAAAAATATCAGATCAACTCAAACTGGAGCAGAGGAACTCCTCATTGAGCTGAAGGTTGTGCAGTTTATATGTTATGAAGAAAATCTGTCATTTCCTATTATAATTTTTTCTATCTTAAGTTAAAAAAAAAAACTCTACAGCATAAAAAAAAAAAAAAAAAAAAAAAAAAAGGTCGTGATGTCTACTCAACAACATAATTAAGAGCCTGTTCAGGTATATTTTCTGTCCTTTTATCCTGAAGATTTGTCTTACAGCTAAACACGATACTCGTCGCTTCATCTACATACCAAAGGAATCTCTCAAACGTGAGGATCACAGTGTTGCAGCTACTTCCTGTCATGGAAAAAAAAAAACAAAAAAAAAAAAACAGAGAGTTGACTACCCGTTAGTAAGTAACGTAAGAAGTACGTGTGTGAGCTGTTGCAGCATCCTCCAGCGTGAGAGAACAACTCCCCTGGCCAGAGTGTGTTCCCGTTAAAACCCATCTGTGATTTCACACGACTCATCCGCTGCGATCTGAGAGCAGACCTACTGTTATTTCCCTCCCACTCCACTCTCTGTCTCTGTCAGTCTATTAAAATATTCGGAGCATCTCTGTCTCTCAGAGCAATCCCCTTCAATCCGTTAGGCTTTCATTAGCACTAATGTTGTATGAACAATGTTCCTATTAGCAGGTGACTGATTTGGCTGTTTGAAGGTCGACGTGGGCCGCTGTCTCTTTCTTGTTTTTGCAGATTGAGCCGTACCACGTCAATGAGCATCTTGTACTTTGATAAAGCTTTTTCTGACTGAGACATTCAGGGATCCTGATGCAGGTGTGTCCATGATGACCAATTCTATAAAAAAAAGTCAAATAAATCAAACAGCCCATATTAATTATGGCTATAAATAAACAAACAACCCTGAACAACGCCAAAGATTATCTGCCTAACCCTTCAACAGAATCCATTGGACTTTGGTTTCAATGTTTCTGATTTCATTTAATGAGTTCTAAAGATTTTAAGTGATCTGTTGACTTTTACATTTAGCACCGTCTTCAGGTCAAACTTATTTTTTTGAGACCTTAGCTGTTTAAGCTTTGGCCAAAAAATGGACTCCAACTGGATATCTTCACTTTTGGATTTTTCTCATATATCATACATATCAATATTTCTCAGTTTGACACTGCTGTTTTCCAAAACCAACAATCCACCATCATCTCCCACTTGTCCAGTTGTGTGAGATGAAAATGGTGCCAACTTTTCAGGATAAACCAACTTTTTGCTAAAGTTAAAGTAATATGTCAGGGCAGCAAATGTGACTTTTTGACCCAGAAATTTTGAATTAGTTTGTTTCCAAGAGTTTCTATGTGATCATGACCAGGAATCCATAAATTCTTTATCTGCACAAAAAGACAAGCGTCCCCACGTGGACAAATGGTCTTCCTTAGGTGAAGCTCATCCAGCCAGGTGGATTGAATAGACATTAAATATGAATCTAAACAAAATCAGGTTCCTCTGCTAACACATAAGTCAACTTTTTTTTTTTTTTACACCCACAAGCCAAATATAAATACATCCAGATTTCCCCAAAATGACAAAAAAGAAAAGTTTACTTTATCACAAACTTGTTTACTTATAATATTTATTTGCCCGGCACTGTTTACTGTGGCTTTGTCTCCATCTGCAGTGATGCATTACAAACCAAATGGGACCTAAAAGATGCTCGAATCTGAAAAGAAAAGTCTCTAAATGTTTCACACAAAGTAACTGGAATGACTTCCTGTCCCAGTTTGGAGAAAATCCATCAGAACATGCTCACGTCCAAAAATAGATTTCTAATAGAGTAAGAAGGTGGCGAAGCTGCTTCGCCGCCCTGATTGCTTCTAAATGTGCTATAATTTCCCACAAATGAACGTGTGCAGGGCCTGCTGACACACCTCAGCTGTCTTTCAGTGGCCAAACAGGAGAACAATCCACTTGTCCTGTCCTAAATATAGACGTGAGGAGTTTGAGACGCGGTTTATACGTCCTCTTCTCCCGTTATGTTCCGTCTGCGCTTCCTTTCCTTAAATTAGGAAACTGAAGCGCTCTGAACTTTCACATGCAGTGGAAGTTCACTGCTCAGGTCTGTCTCGGCCGGTGAGACCTCTGCCTACAAACCATCAGGGATGAGAAACGTGGCAAGAAAATCTAAATTCTATTTGAGCGTCTCTACATTTTTCAGTTGAACCGCTCTGTGCTGCGAGTGAAAGATTAAAAGCTTCTTCCATTTTTCTATTATAGATTTGCAGAATTTCGATGTAAAGCTGGCGCTCTGCATCTTGTTCAGCTTTTCCACGAAAGCAGGAATTTTTTTCTCCTTTTCTTAAATTTTACTTCTGGCTTTTTGCCGCTCTCTGCACTGTTCCATTTTTTCTCTTTGTTCTTTTCAGTGTGCAGAATCAAAAAAAGAATTAAATTAAAATAAATTAATAAGTGATAAATCTATACTTCTACACTACACAGTCAAAAGTTTGGACACATTTCTCATTCATTTGAATGAGAAAGTCTGTCCAAACTTTTGATTGGTAGTGTATGTCCAGCTGATGATAATAGATAATGGAATAAAGGAAGTCACCTACCATTACTGGCCCTAAAGCTGATATTTATTTTGACAGACATGCAGGCACGACCCCCAGTCGCCTGTGAAGGCACCTTTCTGCCTTCACGTCCACTCTTTCATTGGATGCCCTTGCATTTTAGCCCATCGCATGAACTGTGATGCAGAGGGCACTTTTCATCAAAATGTCTTGACTAAATTTAGCACCATATGACTAACAATGCACGGACGCAGGTAATAAATGCTAATACAGCCGAATGAGGGGAAAAAGTCATATTTCACCTTGTAAAGACGTGAAAGTGGCTCAGACTTTTCCTTTTATTGGGCTAATAAATCCTTTCTTGTAAAAATCCCTTTTTCTCTGCCATCACCTCCTCGTCCTTTTACCTCCCCACGTCTCCTCACCCCTCCATCCTCCATCTTCCTCCCTGCTTCGCCACATTAATCTCTCATTAGTGGCCCCCTCCCCCTTTTTCCTCTCTCCATATCCATCTCCATCCTTTCTCTCCTAACACCAGCCATTACGCACACATACAAGTGTGCATCGCCAAAAGGCCTGTATATTTCCTCCCCCTGCTTCAGAAGAATCCTCAGACAAATGAGGGGCACCGGCAGCCATTTAGAGGGCTGCTCTACAGTGCAAAGAGCCCCTCTGAATGGAGCCCATGGAGGGAAAGATAATAGACTTAAATAAGGCTAACATGCAGCACAGGCGGATTATTCTTCATGCATGTCCGCAGACACACACGCACACACACACACGCATGCACGTGGGGAGAACATAAAGCACAAATGAGCGGAGCTTTTTCATACTCAAGGACAGACATAGAAGGCATATGTTCACGTGTGAGCAGCTGAGAAAATGTAGAGCCTTCCGATGCGGCATGAGCGCATGTATGAGCGCAGGCTGCTCGAAATGTGGATGTGGAGAGGGTGCTAGGTTGAATATAAATGACTCAATGCAGATGACGTTGTCACAGTTTAACTGAAGGTGAAAGGCAAGGGCAGCATGTAGGAGGTCAAATTAACCCGTTCACACTCCATTTTCAACCTTTGTGCGGCTGCGTGGTTGAGGGGTGACCACGAAACTGACACTAAAGATCAGCCGGATGAAAGAGCTGCAGATGAAAAAGGTAACGCACACGCAAAAACACACACCCACTGCCAAGAAGTCTTCAGCTGCTCAGAGGCATATCGATTTGCTTTATTTTCTACATGATAGTGGGTCAGTCTAAATCTTTATTTAATTTGGTAGTTTATAATGAAGGCAAGAAGATCTAATACTCACTTTCCCGCTAACTGTGAACCTCCATTACACACAGCTCTTCAAAAGCTTTTGTCCATCGCTCAAAGGAGAATTTATTCAATATCCTATTTCCAACTCCCTAATCATTCTGCCGTTTGCTACACAAAAGGAAAAAAAAAATGCTCACACCTCATTCTCAGTTTAGTCACATCTTCCATTGAACAGTCTTCACATCTCCAAACTTGGGGACGTGTGATAATAATCGTGGGTTTTGTTTCATTAAGTAATCCAATCACCTGTGTGTCCGTTGCTGGTCATTTGTTTGAATGCCGTTAAGAAATTTTGCACTGTATAATTTAGCAACTAGCAGCTCTGAACATGGCCCTTAAAATAGATAAAAAAGTTTTCGACTCTTCCACAACGTGAAAGTGCCCAATCAGGCAGATTTAGTTTGCCTGAGACCAGGCACGATGGACTTCTCCATCGGCAAGCGGTGACCAGGAGGTTTGTTTCCAACCTTTGTGATCACCCAAACGAACCGCTTGTGTTTTGTTTGTTGCCCAACTGGAGGCCATTTATGGCAAATCCCAAGATGTCTGCAATGTCTAACCCCCCACTAACCCCCCTCAACCTGGTGGCAAGAAACACAACGTCTCATTTCACTCATTCACTGACGTCTTCTCCACGCTATCATTTCAGTCAAACGTCCAGAATCATACAGAACAAATGTTCGGTCTGGATCAGCTGGATTCTACCGAAGACATCTGGACTATCTGAAGTTCTGAAGTCCTGCAGCGGTATCAAAGTTTAAACAAACCGCAATTTTCTGCCTCTTGTCTTCGTTTTTTTGTGTTGGAAACCTCCCCCTCGAACACAGTCTGCTGTCACAAGCACCTGAATGCTCTGGATTGTCTCAAAATCCCCAGAGGATGCGTCCTCGCATCCTGGGGACAAAAGTTTTGAGAAGCCATTTGAGCTCAAGGACTCGAACACTCCAGAGCAACAACCACGGCTGTCCCGAGCTTCAGCACATCACCGGCAATGCCACCTCGACAGCCAGGCATAGATCCATGAAATCATTGTCATGCTGGCTGAGTGTTTCATAATGAACCAGGCAGTCTGTTGCTTTGGCATTTCACTTGTGGCCGTTCCACACATATGAAAGCTGGGGATTTTCTTGCCTAATATGAGCACAGAGAGTCTGAAGTCTGCCACCAGCGTGTGTGCGGGTCTCATCCTGAGCGTGCTGACAAAAGGAAAGGTTGTCTCACATTTCAGACTTCAGTCTCGGTGAAATCCAATACAAGTGACGCACCATTTGTACGTGACACAAGGCAACACTACGCAGGTCCCTCCCTACAAATGACGCTCCCCGATGCCGGTCTGTAACAGTTGTGTCACTGCTTTGACCCGACAACCTCATTTAAAATGCCAGAAAAAGGAGCCGTAAGATGGAGCACTTCCTCAGTTTACTAACCATTTCAGACTCACAATACATTGAAGAAAAGAACGAATTGATCAGCAGCGCTCGATCATGTCTCCCCCTGAAAAAAAAAAACAACTTTTTTTTTTTTTTAAACTAACTACACACATTGGACCAACAACGGCCAACAAACAATGCAGGATGGCCAGCTTGTTTGGTTCTGGGAGAAATAAATATAGACGATAACGGCTCACAGATATGAAGCTTCACTTATTTAGGATCGGCTGTTAGGTATATCAAAAGGTAACTGCAGCTCTTAAACGGGATTAAACTGTGTATTTTCTGGGGGCCATTTTCAACCGTAGGCTGATACACATGTGATTATTTACTGCAGCAGATCAGATTGCCAGAAGTGAATGACTTCAGTGCCCCGGCTCATGGTAATGAAGTGTTTTCAATACTAACTGGAGACAGTGGAGCTCCGCACAGAGAAATTAACCACATCAGCCTTTAGATACACAGATGTAAAACCACTTCAAGGTTCCTTTCAGTCTTTTGATTTGATTCGTTCACAAAAAGAGGAAAAACTAACTAACAAACAAAACAAAACTAATAAGACCGTGAGCAGCCATATTAGTTTTAGCCACCATCACGTATAAGGACTCGGCTGTTGTCTAATAAAGAATAAAACTTGAGTGCCTTTATAAATCCTGCTATATTTGTTTTGCGGATGCCAAACAACTCTCAAAAGTCTATTTATTGGCAAGAACCCAGTTTCCCCACACAGCTTGTGTGTGAGCTTGTGTGAAACACTCACCACCACCACCGCTGAGAAGCAGCCTGACAAATGTCTTGACCATTGTCTCATTTGTTAACAGTAATTACACAGAGGTGCCACAATTAACTTGATGAAGACACATGATATTTCAGGCTGAACACAAAGTCCCCAGAAAGTTTTGAGAAAACCAGAGATACTTTTCCCCCCCCAATCCCAGTAACACCAGTAACCCCAGTATGAATAATTAAACAGCTACACTGCTAGCAGGATTCATCATCGGGTCGACAGAATGATTATCAATGACAGTAGGAACATACAACATTTGTCCTCGTCTTCCTACCAATTATCCCCGTCAGCCTTCCTGACAGCAGCAGCGCACACGTTGAACGGCCTAATCTCTCTTCACAAATTAGCTCCGTCTCTCATCTCCCCTTCCCAACTGTACACGATGCCCTTAAACGTCACATAGTACCGCTGCCTATTCATAACTATTATCTCAGGGCCTTTGATAACGGAGCCAAACCGGGGCCAGGAAGTTAAAAAAAAAAAAAAAAAAAGAGGGTTGGGTGGGGGATGAAAACAAGCGATGCGGTTCGATCTCAGATTTCCCGCTGGCCCTGAGCTATCACAGCCATTGACTGGCTCATGTAATTCTGCTCTGATTTGGCTCGGCCAATCAATGGGCTAGAGACTCACTTCCTGTGACTGTGCAGCCATTAGACTGGATGTGAAAAATCCCCCAGTTTCTTCTGTTTCCTGGCACTCCACAGTTTAGGCTCACCCGCTCCTCGACCACTGTGCAGCTCTGCCGCCATTATCCTCGCTCACTGAGAGCGCCTTTGAACGCTGTTTCCTGTCTCACCGCTTCGTTCAGCGTTTGTATCGACCGTCAGACACAAAACGTCATGTTTGGGGGGGGGGTTGTAACCTTTCCAGCACATTTCAAGCAAACAAAACAGAGATATTTAAGATTTTACAACTTTTACTGTCACAGAATTGTTCCTTGATGGGAAAAACTAAAGATTTTGTTTCGTTTAAATTGTCCATAAAATAAACTTTAGTTAATTATTATGAGCTACAAAGGTTTTTACACAATTTGAAAATATTATATATGAAATAATTACCAAACAAAGACCATATAATTATTACTCACAGTCTTTCCCACAGTCCAATTTATCTTTCTTGCAACTGGCTGCTGTATATTTGTTTAAGTATTCGTATCATACATTGGGTTTTAATTGCTCATCTCTTATTCTATTCTTGGGCTCATAACCTACTTTTCTATTTTTCCCTGCATAATTCTATCTCCTGCTGGCACAACTCATTTCTAGAAATCAATAAGGCTTCATCTGCTGTAATTTCATCTTAGGTCACCAACGGATAAATCTTTCTCAGATTCATCGGTTTTAGTCATCAAGGCATTTGAGCCGAATGCTTACATCAGCACGGTTTCAAAGTTACCAACGATCCCGCGGGAGAAATTCTGCGACGCTGCGAAGGAAAAGCCAGACATTCTTTTGTGGCGGTAGAAATGTCATTTAAACAACTGCGATACTGCTTGAATGAAGAACTTGAAACAGTCAGAAAGCAAGTACGTTCCGAGTTGGCACTGAAAATCAGAGGTTTCAAACTGTGAGACAGGTGAAAATATTTACTCCCTCTTGAGGCCATAACTCAGTCGCATGAGAAGACACCAATGAAACGCACATCTTTAGATTCTGTGTGCATTATATTTTACACAGATATCATTATCTCCAATATCCATCGTAAACACCCATAAATCTACTTTGAAATCTTAGAAGAGATCTTCCCCCCTAACTGAGACTCATCATGTTTATGAGTTTTATTCATTATCTCAATCCAATCTCCATCTCAATTCATTATCTCAATTTGTTATGCATTTATGGCTACACTGCAAATAGCCACGGCCCAATTCGGCATACTTTTAATGGCGCTAATTTGCCAAAGTGTCGCTTTAGAAACCTCCCATGTACGTTGATGTTTAACGGTAAATTCCAGACTGGATGTTGGCAAAATGCAAATTTTGAGTGGCTTTCAAAATATTAACTCTTCTTATCTGATCAAAAAGAACATTTCTCAAATCTGGCCATCACACACACACACACACACACACACACACGATTGCCAACCAAACATAACAGCACTTCATTCTCTGCTTAATTTAGTCATTGATTTTTCTAACACCAGATCACACCAGAGATAGTACAAGACATCAGGCTGCAGTGTTTTATGGTCTTTGCGGGAACCCCCACACTCTGCGCGCACACAAACACACACACACACACACACACACACACAAAATCAGACAGACAGAAAGAAGGAAAGAAAGAAAGAAAGAGGACATTTCCCCAGGGACCATCACTAAAAATCACTGCCTACTACTATTAGGAGATCTAACCATGGCAGTGTGTGTGATTGTCGTTTGTGTGTTTTTAAACATGTGTGTGTGAAGCTGCTGTCGCCCTCAGCGTGTGCAGCTTTTACTCAGATCAGATGTGAACCAGCAGACACTCACAGTCACAGCTGCACTGACACGTCACACACACTTGGACGTACTGTACATTGGCACATATACACAGCAACGCACAACCAAAATGTGTGTCAGCTCTGTGTCATTTCTGGATCACACCCATCGTAATCACTACAATGAACCTTTCAAACCATAAACACATTTACTGGCACTAATCCTGGCTGAGGTTTTACTCATAATAATAATAATAATAATATTAATGTTGTTATTCATCGTATAACAACCAGAGAGCGTGCCATCATTTTTAACAGTCCCAATAACACAGCACTCGGATGTAATTGCTGAGATCTGAGGACACGGCAGGATCCAAGTCCAAGATATGCAAGCTTCAAACTAGCCAACAGTTTAATCAGATTATCTAAACCACTGGTGAGAACAACAGAAATGTTGGTAGCGGTCCGTCACTGCACACGAGGAGCATGTGTGTCCAAAAACAGAAAACGGAATGAAAGCTAAACCCGGAAGTCAGTTTGTAAACCGTGACTGATAGTAACAAAGATGATTTTAGCCTCCCAATAGACTTCACTCAGCTGTGTGTTTGATTGAGGCCTGTTTTATGTGAAAAGATAAATGTTGACTCATCCCAGATCACAGCAATTTGAGGAAAGATGTTTATTAATCTATCTTTTTTTTCTGGGCATGACATGAGAGGATTGTTATCCATCCCATATCTTGGTGTTAAGTACAAAGATGCATGTGGTTAGCCTGTCTTAGCTTAGACGCCTTGAAGAAATGGAAACCAGCTGCGTTAACTGCAAAATGCAGCAATTTACATCTTAACGTTTCTTCCATAAACAAAACAGAGACGTTAAAAATGAAAATCTGCGTTCTTTTTTAACATGATGTAACTTCGCCCCATTTCCACCTTCCTTCTACAAAAGAACTACTACTGCTATTCTTTGATTTATGACGTAAAGTGATATTGTTACTGAAGAGAATGAAAGTTTTTTGTTTGTATTCTTTTGATCACATTTAACACTTTGTTGGGCACGCCTCATTTCCTACTTTACTGGAGTTATCAACAGTAATCAACAATCAACGACATCAACAATAAGTGCACAAACACAAGAGTTGACCGACTCACAGGCGTTGGTGACGGCGAAGCTGTTGGCCGTCTCGATGTTGTCCACGTGAGGGACCAGGTTGAACGGGGCTTCCGAGGCGTTCGGGCTGGTGTTGTGCAGGAAGATTGCCAAGCGAAAGGCCGTGTACTCCTGATCAGTGTTTCTGATGAACAGACCGCCTGAAAAGAGGAGGGGAGGAGAAACAGAGGTCTGATAAGGGGGGGAAAGAATCCAGTCGCTCTTCCTCATCACATTCGACCTCAACACAGAGAGTTCAACTATTGCTGACTTAAAACAGGAGCGGAAGATAAGCGCTAAAATAATCTCAGCGCCCATCTGCAGATGTCCAATTGCCTATACACAAATGATTTTTCAGATATTGAGGGATGCTCAAACACTTCTATGGGACAGACATTACCAACTTTACAATCCCTGTTTTCGTCGCCCGTGTGGTTAAACTGCTTGATGAGTTACTAATGGCCCATTTGTACAGCATACTCTGAGATAATAGTCATGAGAATGAAACTAATCTCAACTGTGATTGTTATGCATCAACCATGTGGGAGTTTTCTGACGCCAATTCAGGGCCAAATTTGACATTTCCTCCCCTGCTGAGGGCCACCTGGAGCCTCCTCAGGGGCCCTGGTTGGAGGAGTGGGACTGAATCAAAGAACAAAATAAGTCATTTGTCACTGCCATTAAAAAAAAAAAAAGAAAAAAGTTTACTCTTATGGATCAGAAAGTTTCACCTGCAGGAAAAGTCCTAGAGAGAGAAAGGAGCCAAGAAGGTGAAGTTCAAGGATGCTAGCACGTTCATATTGTGCTTCACTGTTGACGTTTACCATGACAAGCCTCTCCGTTTGTTATATGTGCTAATTAGCGCCATGAATGCCACTTTGGTGAAATTTCGACCTGTCAAAGACTCCGGATGAAAAGAATGGGAGTGGTTGAACTTGAAGGGGGGCGGAGGGACAACAGCAGGGAAAAAAATGTCACAGCAATCAACCCCACAGATGTTGAGAGATCTCACTGATTAAAACTGTCAAGCGAGGGACGCTGCTCGAGGAAAGGTCAGGAGTGGGATTCGTCCTCTGGGTACCATGAAAGTGTGTGTCAGATTGCATTGTAAGCCCCCCTGCTGAGGTGCTGAGGTTCAACTTCAGACCAACTGACAGTAAAATCCCTAAAACCAGGTCACCATCACTAAATACAGGCTGGATGAAGTTCAGAGACGGTTTTAGCAGCTATGGTCAAAGATGAACCTCCATTATTTTAGAGGTGGACACAACCGACTGGACAACATATGAAACCTAATCAAAGGCCAAGACTGGTCTGCTGAATCACTTTGCCGATATAAATACAGTCTTAATGTCGCAATATAGCAAGTCAAGGCTCTTTAAGCACCCCTAGGCTTTGGGACGCACACTTTTTAAGATGTAAATCACATTAGTTTCATATTAAGGCAAACAAGGAAAAAAAAAAAAATAGATATGCAACATTCATCAGATATTGAACTGAACTGACAATAGTTCCAGTATCAAGTGATTCATGTGTGACTTTCTTTTTTCCCCCCATTAGAGCTTCACTAATTTACAAAGACTTTGGCTAAGCTGTTCATGGTTGTGCAAATGTCAGTGGTGTTTAAAGTTAGAAGCAGTTTGTTTCACATTTCAAGATGTAACTTCAGGCCATAATTCTTCAGATGGGACTGTGTAAATGTCATTTAAAGCAAAATGCCAGTGTGTTCTTATTACGGCTGACCTCTTTAAATAAAAAAAAAAAAAGTTAAACTTCTGAGTATTTTCCTCCCTTCTGCACACAGTCAGATAAATCCCATCACAGCTCTGGAGCGGATAAACCAACTCAGCTGATTTACTTGACGAATCACTTTCGGTGTAATGGCTTCATGTCCCATTGACTAACACGTGGATGATTTATGGATGACCTCTAAAAAATAAACGCTTTGTTCATCTTGGCTCCCAAACAGGCCTCCTTGTCTTCCCCAATAAAAGGTAAAGTCTTCCTTTAACACTTCATGCGTTGACTCTTGTGGTTTGAAAAGGGGATGAACGTGTGGAGATGCTGCATGTCAACGAATACGGCAACGTTCGGTTTGGCCTCGGTGAAGAACCTTCGAAGAGCCGGGCTACTCTGATAATATTTGGATCTTCTTCAGGAGCCTTCAGATAGATCCTGCAAATCTCCACAGAACTCTGAAACATCTTTTAATGTTGCTGAGAATATCAACGTTCACAACGATTCACTAAGATGGAGGATTCAGATCCAGACTTTTTGGTCTCCTTTGGTCATTTTTAATAATTTCTGTAGATCATTTTTTCATTCTGTGGACTGACTTCCTGTCAAACATGCCCTTCTCTAACATCCTTGCCTGCGATGCTTGTTAACATCGGCTGCGGTCCCACCAAAAGACACAAGTGCAAGCTTATACAATCCTCAGGATCAATCGTCACGCGTCACTAGTGTCAGAATTGTTGCAGTGTTGCAGATTGCGGAGCATTTTGCGTTCTCGTTTCTGTGCTGCGTGTATGCGTACACAGCACATTTTCCAGTGATGATAAGTGTAGATTCTTAAGTGTCAATTAAGTAGAACAGATTAGAGTCGACTGGAGAAGAGCTGATGGGGCAAAATGATGTGAACTAATAAATGAAGTCTGGTGGGTCTAAACATTCTGGCATAGCGTGGATTTTTCTTTTTATTCTCAGAGGTGATTTAAAGGGCTGACGTAAAGGAAACGTGATGACACAAGAGCTGCGTGAATTTTTGCCGGCATTGGCAGCGTGATAATTGGAATATTGAATCTGAGGGAAGAGCGTCACAGAGAAACCGTGTTCACTTTTGTTTTTATCTAAAATCAGCAGCAAAATATCACTCCGAAATGTCTCGTGATGGCACAGCAGTTCCACAGATGCAGCTCTCAACCACGCTCAAGTGTCCTCGCCTCCAGGGGTGCTGTTCTGTAACAGACCCTGACCTCTGACCTCCCTGGAGGGGGGAATTGGAGTATCACACTGACATTAAAGGACCAGGAAAACCTTTTGAACAGCTTGTTATTTTTCATCAGCCTGACTGAGTCTGATGTCCATCGACTCGGCAACATGAACACACAATATGTATAAATGTGTTTAAAGTCAGTCTAAGCTCATTTCTGTCTCAGAAATATGCTTTTAAAATCCTTCAAGACAAGACCAGACGGAACAAACATTTGTGAGGTGACTTTTCTCCTGATGAGTTATTTTTTCTGGGGGTGTTATGATGATCAACAGCTGCAGGTTACAGTTTACCCAGCCCCCTTTTCATTATTCCCAGCCTTTAAATCATGCAGGTCAATCCGGCTGCAACAGCAAAGAATCACCAACAAAACCAGGAATCCATCCGCTGTTCTCTTTAAGTTTGTCTAACACAAGCCTCTCTCTAAGGAGAGGTGTGCACCGTGAGGAAGCAGTGCTGCCATCCAGGCCTGTGGGACCGTGGCAGAGGTGGAGGGGAGTGGGGGGCTGCCATAGTGTTCACGGCAGTCAATGCACAGGCAGCCTGCAACGGGAATACACACACACTGCTGCAGTGGCGGAGCGCACCGGAATACACACACACACACACATCCAGCCATTACATGAGTGTGTGTGTGTGTGTGTGTGTGTGTTAAAGATGCACAGAATGAGCGGAGGAAAAATAATCAGGTCTGAGTGTGGTGCTTTTAAGAGGAGGCAGAAAACCGCAGAAGGGGGAAAAACAAAAAATTAAAATCAACAATTCCTCCACTTTGAGTAGTGCTGAGGTGGCTGGACGGCAGGACCGGCCACAGATTCATCCACATGATTCATTTTCCGACACACACACACACACACACACACACAGACAGACACACACTTACCGATCTGAACGCTGCTCGGGAAAGCTCCCATTGTCAGTCCCCAAAAGCCGGAGAATATCAACAGAAACCAGTCTGGAGAAGAAATCCTCATTTTGTTTCGGTTATGAACTGATGAGAGACATCGAGCGGGTTTAATTAACACCCCCGGGGCAAAAGCAACATCACGGGGTAAGAAGGAGGAGAGAAGCCCCCCCTAAAAAAAAAAAAAAAAAAAAAAAAAAAAAAAAAGAAGAAGACATAAAAACGTGGATATATGTGTCCGTTAGATATCCATGTCTGCTTCTGGTGGATCTTTTTCTTTCTTTCTCCCTTCCTTCTTTCTTTCTTTTTTTTGTTTTTGTTGTTTTGTTTGTTTGTTGATTTTTGATTTTTTTTTTATATCCCCCCGCAGTGCCGCTCGTTTGTACCGTCAAACTGCGTCCGTCCGCCCGGCGCTGGAGATTTTGCGCACAACACCAACCACCAAGATGAGGAAGAGGAGGAGAGAGGGAGGGGGAGAGAGAGAGAGAGAGAGAGGGGGGTGGGGGGGTGAGGGGTTGGTAGTGGTGGTGGTGAAAAAAAAAAAAGGGGGGGGGGGTGGGTGAAGGGAGGGGGGAGCAGCGGCCAGTGCGTCTGGATGCGGCTCAACTCACATCACAGCAATAACACACATGCGCCAGACGGGAGGGGCGTCAGTCTGCACAAAGTCCCTGCAGCTGCTTTAACACCCCAAAAATAAAATAATAATAATAATAAAACTTCCACAAACGCTCAACAAAACGACACCACGCCGCTGCCACGACTGACTGGGAATTAGGATAGATGGCTCCGCTTGCGGGGAGGCGATAAAGGTCTTAACCCTCCTGTTATCCAGCTGAGCTGAAGGCGCCTTTCATTTTTTATTTTATTTTTTTTTTAATGCACAAACTGTCCTAATTAACTGCACTAAAACGAAGCCATCTACGGGGCTGGGTTTGTTCCTGCTGATGTTTGCCAGACATCACTTTTCTCTGGCAGGATCTAACCGGATTGCGTCTCCGGACCAGGCAAAGAAGTCCCAGCTTCATGTGTCACCTAAAACACACACACACACACACACACACACACACACACATATATGTGTATATAAATAATAATAATAAAGGTTTATGGCAGCCACAGCTCTCTAAAACGTCGGACAGCAGCATCATTTTTTACATTTTTTTAATCGGTGGGACAGCAACGATAGTTCTGTGTCACAATGTTGTTGGAAGAGCTACATGAGAAATGATGAATGGCTCATTATAAAGTGTCAGCCACAAGGATTTAGAATAAAAGGACACAACTGCACGTCTCCAGCTGCAGTTCTTCTGATGCCCACTAGAGGCTGAAGAAGAAGAAGAAGAAGAAGAAAAACAGCAGCTGAGAGAAAAGATTACATTTTCATCATGTTTATCTCAGAATAAATAAAAATCTGACATCTACACTGAAACTGTGTTCACTTCTGTTCATACAAGAGCGCAGACATTATTGTCATAAGATCAGTGTTGGGGAGTGACAACAAAATAATCAGATTTAAAAACATATGGAATTTAAAACTCATTAAAAATGACAAGTGTTGAATTTATAACTAATGATGTCTGAAAACAATGTGGATTAAATACAGGCTTTCTCTTTCATAGATGGTGTGAAGTCCAAAAACTGTCCAACTGTTCACTTTTGGATTTCCAGACATAATTATGAAATCTGTCATGAAACCGACACCACATCAATGATGTAACTAAAACAGATTACCAACTCTCTAAAATAATTTTATCTTTCAATATCTATCTTTATTATACGTTTGAGTAACTCCAATAATAATAAAGATCTGTACTATATTACGTTTCAGAAGTAATCTGAAAAACAGCGTAGGGTTAATTATATTTTAAACTATGAATATAGTTAACGACCTGCACAGCCAGAATTTGTGATTAAAAACTAAAATGAAATGTTCCATCAAATCGAACCAATCTGCTCCTTTTAGTTTAATTTGACTCTGTTTCATGAATTAAACATAAACTGCATGAGTAATATTAGATCAGATCACTTTAGCTGATTTTACTGGAAGCATGTTTAAGGAGGTTGCGCAGCTTTTAAAGAAACTAAACCTGGAAACTTCTGTAAAAGTGTAGCCACACTGTTGTATGTTAGCCATCGGGGCCAATCACACTCAGCCATTTGAGTGGTTATCATGTTTTATGATTTCAAAATAAGAGCACTCATATGTCAACATATCGTCCAACATTAGAGCTGATAAAGGCCGACGTAATATTCACTGCCGCTGGATGTACAAAAGCTTTTAAAACTTTTAAACTTTCTGTCTTAGTTTGGCCACACACCCCTCTCTTCGCCTTTTCAGTCAGCAATACATAGCTAAGTCAGGTGAAAATGACCACAAAGCAAACAAGAAGAAGAAGAACAATTCAACAAGGCGACTCGCACTCATTACCCAACGCTAACATCGTCATTTCCAGCTAAGCAACAGCAACACCAACGAAAGTTCATCGTGCTAACGTCATCACGCCGTCTGCAGCCGATCCCTAGAAAGAGGAAAAGTAAGGAGGAAATTCTGGGAGGATGTGTTTACAAATGTATGAATAAGTTGATGCTCTTAACGATCCCGGTGATCCGGAGAGAAGGATTTGCTTAATGACCCTATTAAAAACAGCCCAACCAGCCAAAATGCTTCCTTTAAGCTGATAGTTTGGTGGACTGAAGCCTTTTTTTCCTTTTTGATGAAACAACAAATCAATTTTCAGTCCATGGGATTTCTTCAATCTGTTCACTTAGGTGAATCTAGAAGTTTGGTCCGCATCCTTTAAAGTGAAATGAAAAGCGGTCTTATGAGACATCGAGGTAGTGTAGCTCAGCGTCCTCGGGGTGATGCAGCTGAATAAGAACAACAGCAGATAGCGAAGTTGCAGACAACTCATGTTCTGCTGATTTTGAAGTTTGCAGTAGCCTCAGGTAGACCCACTTGAAAGTTAGTAATTATGTCTGAGACGCCGCTGGAGGCAGTGCAGGAAGTTGATTTTGGTTTAGTGGATGTGAGGAAGGCGGATTCACCAAAGCCTTTCAGTATTCCAGCGTGTTGAAAATCTGAAAGGCCCAGCGTCTCTTTAAAGGAGGCTCCACAAACAGCTGTCCATTAGAAGAAATGAAAAGGGTTTGATTTGGGCCGTGACAACACAAATGTGTTATTCTTTCCCACCTTGTGTAACGTTAAGTTCAGACTGAGCAGAAATGCACAGCTCTGAATCAAAACGAGAAGAAAATGAGGCGGATGTTTACGAGACATTCGTATACCTGCCTGTACTAAAGTGTCTATACTATAGAAATACAGTGTGTTAAGTGTGTCAGTACAAACAAGATGCACAAAGACATCAGCATTCAAATATTTATGGGCCAAATAATCGAGAAAGCAGTTCAGTTCCCCAGGTCATATTTTATTCCCCCTTCTCTTCTGTTGCATTCATGGTTGAAAATTTCTGATTTCCTCGCAGAGATCAATAAAGATTCATTTCACGTACGCCCTTTGAGAGAATGCTGCTAATGTTTCAGGTTTTACTCATCAGTCTGTCTATACTTCATCATGAAGTTGTTACCAGTTGCAGCATATGTTACACAAAATACATGCTTGTCTTCAAGGTTTGCTGCTTTGAAGCAGAAAATGGTCTCGCACCGTTCAGCAGATGAACAAAAGGTCCTCCACGGGCTGCTCGGCAGATCACGTGGATCCTAATTGCAGTTCATGGAATTAGCATCATATGGAAATCTCTTTGAAAATATTTGCTTCAGTAGCACTTAAGGGTGATGAGCAAGAAGTACAAAAATGTAGTTTGTATTCCAGTTTCAGGTTGTAAAATGTAAAATGCATCAGCAGGACTCAGATGACAGCTCATCTACAGAGGACATCAAATGTCTCTGCACGCTTTTCACTTTTCTAGATATTACTGTCGGGAGGCGGCCTGAAGAAAAAAAATCCAATATATCAGACGTTTCGCAATGAATTGGCAAATATTGGTTTCTGGCAACTGTGCACATGTTAAACGTAGGAAATGTACTTCTTCTGTTATATCCAAACAAAAGACACCAACAAGTGGAACCATCGGCCCGACCTTTCAGAAGATTCAGTTAAAACCCTAAAACGTGTTGTCAAGTGTTGTCAAGGTTGCTACACAATAGGAGCCACATGGTAAGGGCAGGAACAGCTGGCGATGCACAGCACATATCCTCGGTACACCAGGATGTCTCATTTTAATTCAGCCTTCGCAGCCACCGACAGCTACAAAGGCATGTTCATACACAACATCCTCCCAAGGATGCAGCCCCGGAGTTGGGACAGCTTTTTCTTTTTTTTTTTATCCGTATACAAATACATATCAAAAAAAAAAAAAAAAAAAAAAAAAAAAATATATGTCATCTGTCACATCCTGAAAGTACAGAATGATTGTGCGACGTGTTTGTCTAAAGTATATATATATGTATATAAATAAAAGAACACATACTTGAGATTTTATAGATTTCTTTGCATGCATAATAGAACAAAACTGAATAAATCTCATTTAATCAACTTGTTTGGCCAATTTAACCCACATTTTAAACCCAGTGGCCTACACAGTGCCTTTGTTGGATCATTTAGTCAGTTATGTAAGAAAGTTTATTTTTTCCAGCTGTGAAATAAACAATATTTTTTCCAAACCCTCCCCCCCCCCACCCAGGGAACTAAAAAATAACAGGTGGCTAAAACTGAGTGAACGACTGAACACAAAGGCAACTCAAACTTCTGTTGGTTTTGTAATTTATATCACATTTTCTACCATTTCCTTCTCTGACTGTTGCCTTCACTGAAACGAGACAAATGAAAACCCTAACCACGGTCTCCTTTGTCCAGAGCCATAAGAAAGCTGGAGTATAATGACCACTCTAAAGTCATTAAACATCTTAACTGACTCATGAAGGTAATGAATGGAAAACACTTCTGATACTACATTTCATTAATTTCTCCTTCGAAGGTTTGTCCTCGAGGGGGGCCTTTCAAGTGCAAATTAATCAGTCAACTTCATGTTGTAGATTTCATCCAACTGTCTGAGCTGTCTATTGTTTCAGAACAAAGGTAAGGTACCCGCCCCCACCACGGACCGGAGGACATGTAGATCAAGAGCAGGTTATGTTCATGTTAATAAAACCGTGTGACGACTCAGTCGCCCGTCTGCTTGTGTTGGTTGAGAACGGAGCTGTCAGTGCTGCTCTTTTTGAAAGTCTGCCCCCGATTGAAAAAAGTGATTGATAGAATGGGTATAATAGATATAATAGATTGAACAAAAAAATAAATAAGTAAATAAATAAAACCCCGGCATCACATATGTGAAATGATCATCATCATACTCCCAGAGAGCTTCTGCAGAATCATTTTCACACTGCAACGAAATGACGCCCATTAAAAAAAAAAGAAAAAGAAAAACAAACAGATATAAAATTGAACTGTTTATTTGAAATGTTTTTTGTTAATATGACTAAGAGTTACAGAATAACACTAAAAGAGAGCGCAGCCTTTTCAAACAAACACCATTAAAAACCCCAAACCTCCCATATAACAAACACAACCCCATCCTTTTAAATATACATCAGTGCAATCTCTCTCTGAGACTGTACATCACACCGCGCCACATCCATTATCCAATTTATTATGGGGCAGCTTTTCCAGCGCTAGACAACATCATATAGATGAGGCATCAGCGTGATGTATGTCAGGCATTTGCATCAGTCTCACTTGTCTTTTACCTCTTAAATTCAAGTTCTTTCCTTCCTTCGATAATGATGGGTCGGCCTCGTACCTCAGCATCTAATGGTTAGACATTTGTTCTCAGCGTCACACATCAAGAGCTGTTAAATGAAAGGCGTTAAAAGTCGCACCCAAAGCGGTGTGAGCAGTACCAGTGATGCATGCAGGAGTTCTGGTGTTGCACACCAGATATTTGTGTTTGTTTGTTTTTTTTTCCCCCTCGTTTGCAAGTTTTATTGCGTTTGAACACTCAAACTCCAGACAAACCAGAAGCTGACTGAAGGTCTAAGCAAGTAATTTAATTTAACTGCACGGCTACGAAATATTTCACGCACGTGATTTATTGAACAACAAAGGAGGCAGTTAAGAGATGAGGTGAGGCTGGACAGACGGATGGACGGATGGAGGAGACGTCAGACACTGAAGACTGTTCCTTCAATTCACAACACACAGGCTGTCAGCATCATTTCTTTTAATCTTAACCAAAAAGTTATTTTTGACATAATCCAATCCAATCCAATGTCTAAATTCAACTAAAGCTCACCTGTTGTAGAAAATATCTTCAATCTTACAGGCTTAAATTGACAAAATGCTTTCGTATTGAAATAAAACACAAACAACCAGCACACTGTTTAGCTTCACTGAAACTCCACTATGGCTCAGCCAGCTAATCTTTCAGTTCGTTTTTGCAAACATGATCCATGCTAGCACACAATTTAACACCAGTTCACGATCTAGGCAAGCTTGAATCACTCAGAGCAGCCAAATATCTTTAAAATTTTAACATTTTACCTCAGAATATTTTTCTGTTGCCCGGCAGCCAGTCATCTAAGATTTTGCTGTATGCAAACATACTACAAATATTTGCTCTTGGGCTTTATTGAATTGTAGTGTACAACCAGTTGTAAGCACGTGTCGTGCAGTCTTTCTGGCCACCATAACGGTCCGATTTATTGCCGGGTTGTTGGACGGTGTCATTGTAGGATTAATGTATTTATCAGTTTCTTGTCGCAGCTGGTAAGTCTGGGCCTGATTCTAATTACTCGTGAACTGCTGTGCAGCCTTTGAATTTCCCCCAGGAGATCAATGACTTATCTTGAAAAGCATCATAATCTACTTTTCAATAATTCATTTTAATGTGCTTTTATATGATTCATGCAAATCTGCAAAGTAACCAAAAGCAACAAATGAATTGAGTAAACTGCAGAATATTTGGCTCAAATTTTTACGCTGGTGCACTATACTGCAAAAACCAGAGGAAGGACAGTTAAAAAAGCTAAACTGTACTGTTCTTGGGAATGAAGGTTTTCACTAATGATAAGCCTTGAGTCACCAAAGAAGTAAAGAACACTATTAACAAAATGAAAGCAGCTTAAACCAGTGGGGATAAAACACCAATTAAAGCCGCACAGAAGAAATAAAAAGAGTGCTCAGATAAGAAGAAAGAAACAGTAAAAATGGGGTCGGGGGGGTCAGTTGCTACCAAAGCTGTTTGGGCTGTTATTATGGCCCGTCGGAAGCACGAAGTAGGCGAAACACCTACAAAGATGTTGAAAGCTACGATCCGAAGCCGACCAGTTTTGTGGATCAGCCAACTTTGTGTCACCTTTGTTGGATAATTATTTTACCCAGACAGGTGCAGTCGTTCATTTTCATTAGGAATTGATCAGTTAAAAATTGGATGATTTATTTTAAGAAGAAAGATGGACTTCTGTTTCATTAAGGTTCATTACTGTTCTTGTTGCTTCGAGACGGACTGGAAACTACTGAAGCATCAAAGCACCGTGTCCTGTCTCAGCTCGACTCCAGACTCCAAAGGAGTGCTTTCAGAAAATAAAGCCGTGGTTTCAATACACAGAACAGCAAAGAGAGGCCTTTTTATCGTTTTACGTATGTATATGACTAATACATCTACAGCAGAAGAAGCTCCTCCCCACCAGTCATCACGCAACACACCACCAAATACACAAAAAACACCTAAAATAATGACTAATTAAAAAAAAATATTAGCAGGAATAAATCAAGACAGATGTTCCCATCATTTAAAGGTGCACTGTCTCACATTATCCGTCAACATGTTTGTCTTTATTGAGAACGAGAAGCTAAAACCAGGAGATGTTTTTGCTGTTTAGCCCCAACCTCAAAGACACAACCAGGGTAATATACAGTATATTATACATGTTGGATGGATATACACCCTGTGGCAGCGCTGAAACAAGAACACGGGTTCTCCTCTGAAAATCTATTTCAGTTTTACATTACGCTCCTGTCACTCACTCGATCTGCATGAAACAACCTCTGAGAAACACCGGAAAAGATGAATCTGGCCTCATCCTCATCGTTCACTCAGGTGACGGTAACGTAGAGCGTTGATCCCGACTGTTCAGACGCTGTACCGGTTCACAGATCCAAGAGGATCCTTCAGCGAACACTGCTGCTCCTGTCCCTCACACTCTGCTCCAAGTGGATCAGGGTCTAAGTCTGACCGACTTTATGAATGAGGTGTGTGTGTGTGTGTGTTTGTGCGAGATGGATCTCTGCCATAACTCTGGAGTTGAGCAGATGGGAAGCCTGCAGTTGGTTTTTCCTGCTCACTTCAGGGGTTAGGGCGAGTGTTGTTCAACCGCTGTTAGGGAATCCCTTACACACAGTGCCCCTTCTGTGTGTGCGTGTGTGTGTGTGTGTGTGTGTAGCCTTAGGTTTGTGTGTATCTTTATTATAAAAAAAAAAACAAACAAACAAACAAAACAAAGCATGATATATTAAACTTCTAGCTCAACAGATTTTAATCCGCTCTCCTTTCTTGAGACTTGAGAATTCAATCCCTTGCTCTTTCTGGGCTTAAAAAAGAAAAAAAACTTAAAAAAAAAAAAAAAAAAAAGGACTTAAAAAAAGATTTTGATGAATTCCAGGACTGAATAGTGAGAAGATGAAAACCATAAAGAAAGTCACTTCTCCGCCATCAGCTATCTTTAATATTGCCGTGGTATTCCTCTGTAAGGAGGAGGCAGCAGGGCACAAGTGGATATGATCAATATATTTCAACTTCAAGAAAATTTGACTAAAGCGTCAACCATCTTCATGTAGAAAGAAAAAAAAAAAAAGGTCATCTTTTATTGACCACTCACACAAAATATCTAGTGGAGAAGTTAGTCCGTCCAGCTTGATCCGCTGATCCAGGGTCAGGTCACAGACAGAGAAATTAGTGTCTCTTTATATTTTTCTATATATTTATATTTATCTGAAACTTTCTAAAAGTGAACTTCTTCTGATGTAAGGTATGTGCATGTATATAAGACGTTACATTGATAGGAATCCTTAAATGGGTTTTTAATTTGGTGTTTTGAAAGACATACAGTCAGTTTAGAGCAGCGAGATAAGCTGATATTTTAGTTTTTTGTTGTTTTTAAATTAGATATTGGAAGATTTTGAAGAAATGTATGTATAAATAAGGTCATTTTCGTCCATTCATCATCATTAGGGCAGTCCACAGAGACAGGAAGTGGGACAGACCGGGGGGGGCTGCATGTGGCCCGATAACATTATGTCAGGATATTAACATACACAGATACGTGAGCTGAATATATAAGGAGGCAAAAAACTGAAATAATTATGTGCCGAATAGCAGAGAAAGTGAAGACAAGAAAAGGGGACGCAGATACTACAGGAAATGCCAAAGCGGCAGCTTTAGTCACAGAACAATGGAGCCAGGTGTACCAGCTCGTACCAGCTGTGACCGAAGGCCCTTTTCTAGCTGTGGAATTTCATTGTAGTCCTTCCCCTGGCTGCCAGCAGCACTGCCAGGAGGGAACCGGACGAGCAGACAACTCAGACAGGAATCCGGTGAATTGTTGAAGATATTACTACATCTACGTCTCTTCTGTGAGTTTAACCCAGAGGATGCAAAGCATGAGACTGGACGAAGCATTTCCTACAAAACGCATCAGATATGTAGAAATCTTCGTGCAGTTGTTCAAAGACATGCAAATTATGCTAATAGGTTTATGTTCCTATGCAGGAAGAGGTTTGGGTTTGCAACACAAATGACTTATTCCCTCTTAAACACTGCTGGGTCTGTCCTTCTTTCTTTCTTTAGTTTAGTTTCTTTAGTTTAGGATTTTAGTTTTTGCATTAATCTGAATAAAGTTGTGTCACTTCGCATTTCCAACAAATATAAGCTTCAGCCTTCTTGAGTTTTGCATTACAGGATCTCCATGTGAGTGGAGAAACCATCTCAAATAATTTAATGAGTATGAACAGCTCAGAAAAAAAATGTGTGTATATGAAAATATCTTTCATTTTGATTTTTTTTTTTTTTTTGGGGGGGGGGTTATGGAGGCGTCATATTTTTCAGCAGACAACATTATTCAGCACTGTTCTGTTCTCTCCTATTTACAAAAGAGATATTCTGAACAATAACTCATCAGCATGTGTCATGTATTATGGTGTTGTGATTTGAAAGATACACTCCCGTGCTCACGCATTTCACATTTATATATAAAATATATGAACAATCTCAGCCAGGATTGCAAAACAAGCTCACAATCCTGTGCAGTCTGTTTCCTCATCTGCATTGGCTGCCACACCACCAGTCACACTTAACAGTTTAATTGTGTTGTAGATAATTTGAGTGCCAAGTTTTGGTGAGATGGATTTGGGGAAAGATCATACTCGCGGTTGTGTTGCATCATTGTTGATCCATTTTCACCCACACTCTGTGTGAAACACAGTAAAACAGTACAGCAACTTAACATAACCAGGTTTGTGCACCTCTCTTCAGCAGAAAGGGAAAAGGGGAGAATTCGCAGGAAGCAGCGCAACGAAAATGTCAAAGGTCGCAGAGCCAGAGCGCAATTAATGAGATAAAAGCTCCCATCAGGAGATGCACACAAAAAGAAATATATTAGCTGCAAAGAAAATAAGAAATTCTTTTGTGTTGTATGAATATGTGGTTACACATATGGCAACACAATCAAGCCCGACAAAAGATGGCAGAATTTAACACTTTGCCAGCACCAGAAATTTTCAAAGAAACTCTGCTGGAAGGTTTGAAAGGAAACTCAAGAGGAGATTAGTTCATGTGCAAAAAAAGCAGAGAGAGCTTTTACAGGTTAAGGTGACAGCAGATGGTGGAAGCAGCAAATGAAAGGCCAATTTTAGAAGTGTGTTAATCCTCCTCAGCCAAGCCAAAGACCCGGTTAGAGACGGAGGTAAATAAGAAAGCGTATCAGTTTTAAATTGAATCTTAAATACATTAAGTGCTACACAAACCATCTTTTGTTGCTGAATGTGTGCAACGGCAGTAGCGATTACTGCGTGCATGAAATTAAATTTCCACTGGAGGAGCCTTCATTAAAATTTTATCTATTCACTACTTTGAGGCATTTTTAAATGCAGTGGCCAAATTTACTTTGGGTTAGGAAATAGAAAGAAAAAAAACAAACATGTGGCTGACCATAAAGTCATTTTTTCTGCCACTGACTCACAAACTGAGTCCGTCAGACTGACTGACTTTGGTTCCTCTGATAGACATCAGTTTTCCTACCGACTTTCTGTTTTCTGTCTAATTATTCCAGCGTGATTCAAAATTGTAAAACGAAACATCTGATGTGTTATGAGCCAGTATATCCTAACAAGCGGATTTCTTTTTTACCCCTTTTCCAACATTTATTGTCATACAGAGGTCCCCAGGCGACAGGGAGCAGACATCAAAGTCCCGATTCAACATCACCACCTCACAAACCGCAATGAAAAGTTTAACTGCAGACTAAAATAGACAGAAATGAAGAATAGTAGATGTACAGACAAGGTCGCTTTACCTTAAATATAAACTGTGACACACTGCAGTTGCTAAATGTCATATATCAGAAAAGAAAGAGCTGAAAACAACTCTTCTTTGCTGAGGATGTAGGTTGACAGTCAAAGTTACATATGCATAAGTGAAAATATGATGTTTGTACATCAACTATTTGAATTGTACACTAAACACTGAAAATCCACCTCATTAAAATGTAGCTATTCAATCCAGCTCCACAAACATGTTGTGAAATCACATTAAACAGTTGATGACGATAAAAGCCGAATTTTTTGGTCCCTTCATCATCGCGCTCAAATAAAAAGGTGTAGTCTACTCTCACCGAGGATCTTGAATCATTTCAGAGCTTTCGTTTGACAGATCAAAGTTAGATTTATTAGCCTGAATGACGCGGCGCACTGATTGCTGAAGCTGTGTCTCACCTCGTTTGAGTGAAATGTAACACTAAGGGGAGCAGAGACAGCAGCGAGCCCTCCACCATTCTCTTTTAATTAAGTTTACTGTCGTCAAGTGTTGCCAAAACATCTCCTCCGCCTCCCCCCTATTTCTGCCCTGGCAACACCTCTGGAGCTCTCGTAAATTTTGGCTCTTGTCCTTTCACATCTTAAAGTTTTTTCGTCCTGTAGCATCAACTTGTGTGTCGCTCCGAGAATTTATCTTCTTGCCAGAAATTGGTCTTAACCAAACGGGTCCTGCTGCGCTGACCTTCCCCTAATGTATTCTGACAAACACGGGATGAAAATATCAAATTAGATGCGCATACATTTCATTTAAACGAGTTTATGCAATACAACTTTAACCAAAGTGCAGTAAGGACACGACATTTGTGACCAACAAATCTCCCTCCTGTCATATCACCTTTGCGTCGTTAGGTCATGTGGGGGATAAAAATTCAAAAGGTTAAAGCTTTGTCCAATATCAGTCACCCCGTTTTGTATGAAATAGTACGCACTCAGACACAAACCCAGACAAGCACAGTCTGACATCACCGTAACCTCAGCTGACTCAAGCAAGCCTACAAAATGGTGGTGACTTAATCTTAACTAACAGGGGCACTATAACTGCGTGTGAGGCCTCATCTAAATTGCCAATTGCTTTGCTTTGTATGTGGAGTGAGACGCATGTGACTAGTCATGCAAGATATTAGTCATGCAGCCTGGAATGGGGCTCGAGACTGCGGCTCAGGCAATGACTCGGTAGCATCTCCAATCGCTGTAAATGGGTTCCTGTGGGCATTACTACATGGTGTATCAAGGAGGCTTAAATAAGCACACTTCCACTGGAGGCGGCTTTACCTCCAGAGGGGCGGCGAAGAGCAGAACACAGGAAGGAGGGGAAAGAGAGAGCGAGCGTGAAAGAATTCATTTGTATCTCCTCCACATAAATAACCCACGACTTGATCAAACGTCACATTAAATGGCTGAGGTCTTGAGAAAGCGTGTTATTGATTTCCACAGCTGGGCAGTAAGGGGGGGGGGGGGGGGGGGGGGCGGTAAGACGAGAGTTAAGGGTGGAGGGTGATTTGACTGGACAATAAGCAGGCAGCAGAACCACCAGAGCAGGCAAGATGGAAGGAGAGGGAGTGAGCGGTGGAGAAAATGAAAACAACAAGAAAAGACAGAGGGGATATGAGGCCCTGCAGCAACCCCTGAGAAAAGCTCACTGAGGCGAAGGGCTGACTCACGGGATGGTTCACAGGGGAGCGGCCATCTCTACCGCGGCGTCAGAGCCAACAGGAGGTCACATCCAGTCAGCGTCTCCTCTTTCGTTTCGTTACGCCCAGATTTCTAAATCAGGCTCTCCAAAATCAGACTTCTGACCCAACTTCTGTACTGGCAGAATATTAATTCCAAAAACCAAATTTACTTCATGACGACAACAGTTCAGGTAATACAACCATCACTGATTTTCCACACAGGGAGGACACAGAAAGTCCACACTTGGGTGTTCAAACACAAAAACTTTGGCGCTATGAGACGACAGCACCTGAGATCGCAGTCTGTAAAATATAAATAAAATGCTAAATACTTGGCTCAACTTTGGTCAGAGTTAAAAAAAAAAAAAAACAAATTTAAGTTGACACAGTTGGAAAGAGGAACCGCTCACCCGTACTAAAGTCCGATGTTAAATCAGAACAACCTCATTCTGTTACAAAAACGTCCTCGTCACAGTTACTTACTTACCTGCAACTAAAACAGAACCGACAAATTTTGTTTCAACGAGACAGCCGAAAAAGCACTTTTTGCAATTGGGTGGTTTGTTTATTTCATTTGGGAATTCCCACAGTGCATATTAAATAAGCTAGCAATAAAGGCAAATGAATAAAGACGCCCATAAGGGAGCTGTTATAAGGACAATACAACCCCGAGAAGCATGACTCACCTTCACACAGCGAGTGTTATTGTTTTCTTTGCTAAGCTCAAAGACATTCAAAGTTATTTCTTATAAGCATCAAATCTTAAGATCTGCGAAGCCGGAGCTGCTATTTGCTTTGTGACAGAACAGAGCAGTTAGGAATATAATAATTTTGTCTATAAACTGATCATTAAAGTGCACAGTACGTAACTCCTGCTTCTAGCAATCGTTCAATCAAAACAAACCAAAAAAAAAAACAAAACAAATACAAAAGTCATTGGGTGATATCGTGAAATCGCTCTACTAGTCAGTTCAGGCATTTTCTAATTTGTGTTTTTTACCACCAGCTGAATTGTCCACGGAGCTTCCTCCTCTCCTTAAACAGGCCAGTGGATTTAAAACCAGGAGAAACAACGAGGAATTGCAGATCCGGCCTCCTGACAAAACCCTTTCATCCATTTAACGTATTCTGAAAATGGCCGAGGTGGAAAAAGTTCATCTTCAAACGTGTGATTGGAAACTGACTTTGAAATCAAAGTCGATATTTAGCTCCTGGCTAGTGGAAACTAGAACATTGACATTTACACTCAGGAGATATGAAATGAAACAGTTACTATCACAAAAATCGCATGTTCAAAAATTGCCAGAAAAATTTGGATTAAGTTGGGTAGGAAAAAAAAAAAAAAAAAAAAAAAAAAAAAAAATATATATATATATATATATATATATATATATATATATATATAGATATAGATATAGATATATATAGATATATATAGACTTTATAATATGGAACAGTTCTATATTATAAATTTGGTTACTTAATGGTGATTGTTCGGTTCTGACCTTTGAATTAGAAGCTGACAAATGAATCATCGTACTCTGATCTGCTCAGTCTAATGCACAGAGCCACGTTGAGGTTGGCTCATGCTAGCTCAGTTGTCTGAGACCAAAAGTCCTGGAAAAAGGTGAAAAATATAGTTCTAGAGATGAGATGACAGATTCAGCTGGATATTCGCTGTGGGAGGAAAGCGGACTCTCTTAGTCGGCAGAGATGAATTCAGCACGAAACTTGTCGACACCACGCTCTTTTAATTTGGGGATTTACTTAAAGGTTCTGCATTTCAGCTGCAGCAGGTTGGCTGCACAGGAGCGCTCTGTTTGTCGAGCAGTGTGTTGCAAAGGGACCATCTTCCATCAAGTAAGCAAAGAAAAAAAAATATCATTAGGCTCACAGAAAAGATGAATAAGCAGCCTGTTATTAATCTTTCACGAGCGTCCCCAGTTGTTTGCAGAACACACTCAGAAGGGCCCATTCGGTGGTTTTAATGGAGCCAAACAGTATTAAAGAATATGGTTCTTTTCCTCTGTAATAACAGTTTAACATGTACCTCCTCCGGTATCAATCCTTGGATAAAAAAATAAAAAAATAAAAAAATAAAAAAACTTTGGCTGGTGTCGGTTTAGAAGCCCCTGCTAGAGGAAGGTGCGTAATGCGGTGTCTCTAATAAAGAAAAAAAAAACAAAAAAACCCTCCTCGATAATTCTCTTATTGATCTGAGCCGTTCTAACGTACCCATCGGTGCAATGAACTCAAAAGACTAAACCGTGTTTACTCCTGCAGGCGACACAGCACGAACCCAAATCAATTAGTGCACCGAAGAGAGTTACACAGCAGCTGGAAGAGCGCGGCTACATATATTAGCTACACTTGTGCGTTTCTTCGGTGTCGGGCTGACAGTTTCCTGCAGCTACCGGCCATCTCTGTGTGTGCAGGCCAACAGCACTACGCTTTCATACCCCCAGGAGCGTGTACGCGTATTATTTGTGCATGTTTGTGTGTGTGTGTGCGCAAATGTGTTGCTGTGTGTTTTTTGTAATCTTCGTGGCTGCTCCAGGCTGGATTACTCTGTGCTGTAAGTAGGAAATAGTCCTGGTGTTTTATGATAAATACCCTTTTCTTGCTGCCAAACCTCCCATAGCACACACACACACACACACACACACACACACACACACACACACACACACACACACACACAGACTTGTAGTTAACTCTCAACCAAGTTGGTCCCACATGTGACATTTGCTGCAGTGAAATTCATTTGTTTTGTGCAGCAGTGCGGCCTATATCGACACCAAACCGCACATACTCCTCCACTAAAGGCTCGAGGGCAACTGAAATGTGAGGTTGGTCCATCATGAGCTGCTGTGCGTTGTGCTTTTTTTTTTTTTTTTTTTTTTTTAAACACATGCAAACTCGCTGGAGTACCGTGACGAGGGATCGTTTTCATGCCTCGCACGAGCATCACTCGTTCAACGAGAAGAGGAATCACCTCGCTTGTGTTAATGCTGGCATGTATTTCACTTTCAGGCTCAAACTTTCATTTTTTTCTCCTCGCTGTCGGCCTGTGGTCTGCTGGCCACACTGAAATGAATAAGGACGCGCAGTTGTAACATTACCAAAGACGTGAAAAACGAGTGCTGTAATGGCAGGAAGGAGAGATTGCATTGCTTCCAATAAACGCGACTTCCCTCCTGGATTTCACCGTAACAATTGTTCCCCCTCACTCTAGACATTTAATTTCCCATTTTATTGCCCACCTCACCGGCTGCCGTGCTTCTTATTAAACTCGCTGTCTAAGACGTGCACATGTTGAATTCTGAAGCAGCTGATGAGATTTGAACAAAGAGGGGCTATTTTCCCCAAATTCCCACAATCCCCACAAATTTAGGTGCAAACTGGCGAAAGGTTACTCTAAAATCTGATGTAAATGTTTAAACTAATGCAACATCTTCTTTCACAACTGAATACCACCTGATATCGAGAGGCTCCTATTAAATCTTGCATTTCATCGACGACCTTTGATGCTTGGTGGACACTGAGGCTAAAACTTCCCCGACGGCTGAGAGAGAGGGCCGCGACCAGAAAGGGTTCAGGTTGTAGCGCAGCAGTGCGGATGCTTGGATATTAAAATGATCTCAAAACTGGAAAAATGTGATTTTTGGCTGGGATATGCTTTTATTCTTCAATAGGACAGCGCAGACAGCCCGGAGGTGGGATGGGGAGAATCGTGGTATTCTGGCCGGTTGGAAATCAAACTGGAAACTCGCCTGCTCAGAGAAATGACACCCACATGGTTTGTGTCTTCACTATAGGACACGCCCGTCTTCAGCCTTTCAGTATTCCCACTCCCCCCCCTCCCCCGCCAGTGATGTGAATTCACCTCATGTATAGCCACATCCACAGTGACAGAATTATATTATTATTATTATTGTTTCTAGAATGAATCGTTCCCGGTCCCACTCAAACACGTCCCTCGTGTCTCGTTGTGTGGTGTCAAAGTAAATAACCCGTAGAAATCAAAAGGGTGAAAAAGACATTTGAATTCAAATGAGCTTCAAGGGATGAGCGAATGCTTTTGAGTTTAGTCATCTCTGGAAACATGAATGCAGCCTTTGTTTAGGCACATATTGATCGGTAGAATTGGAAACCCAGCAGCCCCCTTAGTCACGTCCTCCCACGTCCTCTGCCGGTCCATTGATGCACACCCCCCCCCCCAACCCCAGGCTGATAGCTTCACTTTCTATGGAAACTGTAGGCTCTTTGAAGCATGAATAGGGAAGGGGGGGGGTGAAATGCTCCTGCTCAGTCTTCACTCTCAATTTTTTATATTATTTTTTCCTCTCGTTTTTCTCCATTTTCCCATCTTTTGCTCCTCTTATGAATATAAAATGTGGCGTCCCTGCAATGCGCTTGGCTGCTTCCACTGCAGAAGGTCTTAACCATTAGTGAGAATAATCCCTAGCTATGAACTCCTGCCTTTTGCACTCCTCTGTAAGCTCCTTTCTGCGACTGGCAGAGGTGGGATAGAAAGAAAGAAAGCCACCATTATCAGCCGTTTGCCTGCGTGTGACTCACAGCATGAGTCACTACGTGCTGTAGAAAAAAAAATAAAAAATACTTCTGTAAATGAGTTAACCTGTTTGTATGCTGCCACCTTTCCCCACGTCCTCGCAGTCATGCTTTTTGACCAAGCAACACAAACAAACAACAAAGCAACTCCAAATGCTGTTGATGTTCATTGTTGAAGTTGGCGATTTTTTTAAATGTGGAACTTCAACAACGTTTGCCCGGCAGCTGGTGCATCCGTTTCATCAAAAGCACAATATTCCCAAAAGAATACTTCATGGATTACCATTAAATTTGTATTTGTTATTTATATCCATGCTATCCAGCCTTTGGTCAACCGCTGACTCTTCATCTACCGCCACCCACAAGTCAGTTTTCACTTCCAAAGTGAAACATTTCAATAATAACTAGATGAAACGTTACAAAGTCAAAATTTTAGGTTTTTGCAGAAAACAATCTATGAACTGCAATCTAATATCAAAAATTATTGATATCATCAGTGGTTTACTGCCGTCATTGGGTCGTTCTGCCCACACAGGTCCACTAACACGCTGTAAACACTAATGTCAATTTCTCCAGCAATTAAGGAAAACTCGTTGCAGCAGCACAGCAGGCATATCAGAGCAGCTGAACGCGCTGTTTTCTATGCAAGCCCATGCAGTGGTGGAGTGTTGATGCATGACAACCCGTCAGCGTACGCTTCTGTCCTGTTTCTCGGCCTCACAGTGTGGCACACCCCCCCCCCCCAAAAAAAGGAAACGTTTTAATCACATTTGTTTCCCACTCCAAACCTCTCCCAGCTATTTCAGCCTCCTGTCACATAAGTGTTAACTCTAACAATTTGAAGGCAAGGTCTTCCTGTTTACAATTTCAAATGACTAGAAAAGTGCACATACATTCATCCCACTGAGAGCAAACAGAATATAGAGTGATGCTCACACACCGGCTGAGCGCAGTAATGAATGAAAGCAGAAGAACAAAAGTCTGTTTATTCATTGCGGCTGGAGATCAACGTTGTTTGTACAAATTTGATTTAAATTGATCTACATTAGCACCGGCTTCATATACTCCACTAGCAAGGTGGTAAATATTTAAAAAGCCCATCCAAAATTATAAAAAAAAAAAACAAAAAAAAAAAAAAACTACCAAATATGTTAGAAGTCCAACACATACGGGCACATACTGGAAGTCGACACAGTTCAGGCACACAACGTTGGCCGTTCATGAAGCGTTTCCATCCAACAGCTTCAAAGTGTCCAGTTTTCAAGTTCTGGGCTGCTGCGTAGAAACACGGCGGTTAAAAACAAACATGTGACATTTTGATTGTGATATGAAGTGACGCAACTTCATCGGTTACATATGAAGAAGAGGATTTTTTAGGATGGGCACCACAAAGCTTCATCTATAACACATTTTACCTTTATCACTGAAACGGCAGCTCTTGCGTTATATCACACAGTATTTCATTTAAATGTTCAGCCTTAATGTTCCGGCTCTGTGGGGCCCCCATGGCCTCGTCCTAATCCGACAGTAACGCAATCATTCTTACGCACATTAATGAAACCAAAATTATGAATGTTATATCCTCTTTCCATAGATCTTCCTTAACCCTGCATGGTGGTCCTTTAAATGTTAATGGGACCGCACTCTATTCTTGCATCGCTTACTCGCAATTATTATTTAAAGTCAGTGTGCGCTCCACACATGATCAAACAGATGTATGGCTCTAACCTAACACTTATCTTAATCTTCACAGCTGAATCAAAGCCAGCCGCGTCGATGTATAACAGAGATACACGACCGCACAAGACAAGACTCCGCACTTCCTCCTTTCTTCGCTCCGCTTCTTTGTCTGTGTGCCAGAGCCAGCGCCAGGGAGCCCCATGAGGCCGACCTGCATCCATCAGGATCCTCCGCCAGGTGTGAATGACGGCCACCAATTGTGCCAAAAATCACTAGAAGCAGCAAGGAGAAGGATGGGAGGATATGGAGCGAGGCGGACGAACCCATGTGGGTTCTTCCGTTGAGACAGTGATGAGGCAATTTCTCACATATGTTCAGGTACACCATGTGTGTGTCTGGGTGCGAAATCCCATTTGTTGCAGCGATGATAACCTTAACGCACAAATGGAATCACGCTCTCGTCCGCAGAGGCAGGAACGCTCATATCGGCCTAGTTCTCAATGCACGTTTCCCCCAGTGACGCTCTCTTTCTGCTGAAAGAACAAATGCCTGAGCTCTTGAGATTAAAGCTGCTGTCACTAGGTTTGCACCCCCCCCCCCTTCTTCTTCTTCTTTAGCTCTATCACATACAGCGGCTTCATCACCGACAGCTCGACTGTGCTTTAGGAGAACCTGAAGGGGAACAGAAACTGGTAACGGCCATAAGACATGTTCAAGAGGGGGGCTGTAAGTGTGTGTTGAGTCCATTCCCAAATAAAGCTTTTGTCATTGACATGCTTCTGTGCTTCTGTTCTCTGAGATAGTGACTGAAGGTCTGCATACTAACCAGCAGTCAGTTGAATGAGAGGCATATAGAAGTGTGTCTTTGGAGGCGGGGGGGGGGGGGATTTTAAAATCATGCCCTTAAGACTGCCTGACTCTATTTAGTCCTTCAAATGAAACCTTAAAAGTCATCTTCAGCCTCAACTCTCAGCTCCAGGGCTCATTCTTTTATTACTTACTCTTCAATCACCTCAGGCCTGATGTCGTTCATCATTTTCCCATCGAAGGGTCGCCCTTAGTCATTAAACCGAGTCTGCCGCCTCCGTGTTGATCTGCGGATTAGAAGGCTGTAAACTTTCTGAGAACCGCGGCATCTCTCTAACCTCCTGTTTGTTTATTGCCTCCAGGCACTTGCACCTCCAAACTGTGTGCGTCCCTCCACTTCTCCTCACTCTTCCCTCCCACGTCCTCCCTTTTCACTCAGAGTTCACCCATATCCCTTCCTGAATGTCAGATTATTAAAACTTTCCTCCTCCTCTGCCTCAGTGTGTGCGTTTCCTTCTTCTACGAATCTGTTACACTTGGTTTTGCCCGTTGCATGTTTTGTGTTGTGTCTAAATGGTGAGGAGGTCCTTATCTGTGAACGTATTCTTCACTAATGTATTCAATCTGAAATTCTATTATCCTGACTGATCAAATGCTGAAAACCTGTTTACACAAAAGTAATTCCATGTTTCTCAAGTCTCTATAAACTATATTTTCTCTGAATGGATAAATAACAGGCACCTTACAGTAAAAGTGTAATTCAGCCAAACCCCCAAAAAGAAGATTGCACATGCTGAGATGACACTTTTGTCACGTCAAAAATATTGGAGTCTTTGTAATTTATTGCCGGGCCCCTGTGGTGAATGATGTTGTGAGACGTTTGTTATTTTGTGGTTTGTTTGTTTTGGGTTTTTGTGTGTGTGTGTGTGTGTGTTTTTGTTTTTTTCTGCCTCCCACATCTAAAGTGATGCGATAAACAAAAACCCCCAATCATGGCGAAGCTGTCCCTTTGAAAGATAGCTGTTATAGTACAAATCTGACAACACAAATATATCTGCCAGTAATACGCAGGCTGTTCAGCGAGCTTACTATACATGACAGTGCATCTTTGAATATATCTATTTCACAGGAGAATTATACGAAGCGTATCTGCCAGCTCCACACAAACAGAGTAGGAGCTTTTATTACTCTTACAAGGAAAGCAATGCGATTTCCTAAAAGAATCAAATGCAACACTGCTGTGGTCAATAGATTGCATTGTGCGACAGGCCGGCTGCATCGCATGATGAATTGTTTTGTATTACATTTCCAGTTTAGGTTTATCAGACTTGTTAGTCTGATTATACAAAGCCGTCGTTGCACAAACAGCAGCAGACAGACGCCGAGTTCCAAATACAGAGATAAAAAAATTGCACGGCTTGATGGCGTTTTTACTATTTGTGTTTGGTTATTTGGCTAATGTTGACTAATGTTGCTTCTCAGGATTTAAATGGAGGGGGGGGGTCTGCATTTGTGGCTGCCTTCTCTGGTTAGACCGTTTCACATGGAGTGAACATTAAAAATGGTTTATTTATTTCCTGCTGCTCTCTACAGCAAATATCTGTAGCTAAGAGGAAAAAAATGAAGGACCAGGCTATTTCTCTACAATGTACTTCTAATTAAATGGACGCTTTTCTAATCCCAGGTCTCACATTTAGCACAGTCGAGACAGCTCTACAATTAATCTGTAAACGGTAATTGTTAAAAAAAAAAACTAAATAGTAAATAGTGGAACTGTAGCTTTATGATGATATCCTGAACCTCCTGCTGAGGCATTTGTAGTCCTCGCCAGTCATCCTTTCCTTATCTATTTTTGACCAAGCAGATCATAAATAGTGGACACAAAGCCCGGGAGCCCTGAGCCCCAATTATGCGTTTTGTGTTGGCAGGATAATAATAATAATAATGATAATATTTTGTCCACGCATCATGTTATTTTACTTTCACAAAGTCAGACGTGGCAATCCCAAAGATTTCCATTCAAATAAGTTTCCCCTTTAAAAAAAAAAAAAAAAAAAAAAAAGACAGGGAAAAGATCCATCTGTAATGGTGACATCACCTCAACATCATCATATAAAACTGAGAGTCTTATTATGTTTTAATGTCTAGATTAGGAGTGAATGTGCCATAAAAACAGAAACATTATACATGTTTTTGCCTTCTCAGCAGCTGCAAGTGGACTATAGAGTCATTTCAGGCTGTAATTACATTGTGTCAATAATTTAGAAGGTGCATGTGTGTTGATAAGGTCCTAATTGAAAGAAAGCTCATGTTCAACTATTGATGATCATTATCCAATAATCCAAGAACCACAGCAGACGCACCGCTGGCATGGACACACATGCCGAGACGTCACACACACACACACACACACAACAGAAATCATCAAAATGCCATCTCCAACTGAAGCACGTGCACATGGAGTCCAAGTGCTGTGGCCGTTTAAGAAAGTAAGAACAAGCAGGATGAGGATGAGCCGAGAACATAAACGGTGTTTCCTGAGCTCTGGTGAATTAAAGAGAATCTCAGCAACAACCTGACTGCCAAGATGAATCCTGAAAACTACAGCTGCTGTTGTGACACAACATCCATACATTAGCTGTACCAGTTATCCTCTGAGGAGCAGCACTCAGCTCCTTTCATTTGGCAGCAGAAAAAGTTGTTTTAAGATCCGAGTATCACAAAGACATTAATTTGTAATTCAAACCGGCCTGCATCTTATTGACTATGGCTGATCTCAATCTGAATATGTCGTGACATTTCGTCCTTTAGTCATTTACGCCACTCTGGAGGAGAAAATTGCAGCAGGATGGCAGGATTTTAGAGTAAAACAGTCGGTCCTGCTGATCTCCACACATAAAACACTGATTCTACAGCTCGTGCCGTGATGGGACTGTAGAGATAAGAGACTGCAGAAGAGTGTGAGACAAAACCAAACCTGCCACAGCTCAAACAGGTTGTGCATCATTTTCTATTTTCCACCACTGTTCTGCAGCTTAGAGCCACACTTTTGACCGACTACTGTTATTTTCTAAATTATTGCTCCAGCGTTGAAGGAAAGTTTGTTTTGTTTTTTTTTTTTCATCCACAGCAGCAGACAAAGCACAGTCACTCAGTCGCACCACTTTTGTGAATCAATCTGCCACTGCAGATTAAAGCATTTGACAAACACCTCTCTCTGACTTCTAAACTAGCAACCTCTTGTTCGTAGTCTCTATCCTTGTCACTGAAGTTTTGTTTTAAGACAGAAATATTGCAAACGACGACCGAAGGTTGATTGAAACATTGAAGCATTACACTTTACACATATATATGCTTAAAATGCATCATGATTTGAGGTTGATGAAAATCTAGATCACTGATGTTCAGGAGAAGTTCCTCTTTTAGTCAACAAATGTTCCAAAGTGTTTCTTATAAATCTTGAGAAAATAAATTCCCTACTTACAAATTCAACTCACACAAAAAAAAAAAAAAAAAAAAAGAGCCAAAGTGATTTGAAGTCCAACGTTGATTATGATAACATCGCCACAAAGGTGCTCACTTCATTCGGTCGTGTTTTTAAATCAGAACTTTTCTGCTCAAAAAAGTCTGAAAAGAATATTTAATGACCAGTAAACCAAAAGGATTGTTTGAAAATGTAAGTATAAAATGCTACGTAATCTAACGTGTTGTCAATATTAAATGCTGGTTTAATGTCGACATAATCATAAACGTACATTGCTTTGCTGTATACCTTATAGCAGGTGGGCCAATGAATCATTTGTTTAAAAAAAAAAAAAAAACAGAAGAATTTCAGTAGAAAGATGTGATTATAAAACAAATATAAATAATAAAAGCTCAATGTTACTTTTCCTTTTATTAAGACCTGTGACTGTGACAGATGGCAAAAACAGGAGAATCAAAACAGAAAACTGGCTGGAAACAACCAAAAAAATACAGGTGATCTCGCCTGTGTAAGACAAAACATTTAAAAAAAAAAGTGAGTTTCCCAGAAGTGATTTTTGTTCAGTCCTTTGAGTCAAAAACCTGTCCTCCAATTTGGGCCACCAACATTTCACTTTTTTTTTTCTCCTAATCAAGTTTGAGTTTGAAAAAAAGCTGATTTATTGTAATCACTTTCACCGTAACCAACGGATCACGACCTAAATTCAGATGTGTTTAGACACCGCAGATGATGTTGATGCTCATCTGGAGGGACAAGACATAAATGCACTGCAGCTCGTTTGTTCGTCATCTGCAGACAGCCAGGGCTGCGTGGGCTGCTTTATTTATACCTGCTGATTAACCCTTACACCGCAGCTGGATTTGAAATTATTATCCTAATTAATTGCTCTATAGTCGGTGTAATTATGCCAGTTTAGTGTTTCATCACAGAAGGGATGGGGATGGGTTTAAATCTGAAAACATTCAAAACTGGCAAGGACTGAATTCGACGATCACTGATACTCTTCTCTAGTCTGTCTTTATATTTATTTATTGATTGTTTTTATGGCTGTTGTTTTGTTTAGCCTGTTGCTGAATCTGCTTCTTTAGCTTTAGCTCTTTAAGACCAAAAACAGGTCAACAGAGCAAACAAAGACATATCTCCAAGTCTAAATCAACACCGTTAATTACCCTAATCCATGAAAAATGCCTAACTGGCTCGTGGTTTTAATAATGCACTATGAGCCAATTAAATATTAATTTGCATTATTATTTTGTGCATATTTATTGGGTGGAAGGGAGGAAACCGCATTAATTTTTTAAAAAGGAATAAAAATAAATTATAAATAAAATAATACATTTCAATTATTATAAAAGAGGAAGACAGGAAAGTGGGACATACTGCGGCAGACGTAGGCCGCGATACAGAAAACACTTGCAGCCAAGACCAAATAGATGTTGGACAATCACCGACCGGACCTAACTCTTTATTTAACATCCTAGGAAATACACAAGGGTCTGTAAATGTTGGCGCTAATGCGAACATTTAATTATTGCTTTTCCTTCATTGTCTAAACAAAAGCAGAGCTGGAGTCTGGCGGTGGTGGTTGTTAACGCAGCTTGACATAATGCTACACCGCCACGACAACACACTTGAAATAACACTGAGAAATGTTTACCAGATTTGCCGTCATAGTTGAAAAGGAGTAATTTGTTAGTTTGTTTGGCTATTGCTACTTAGCCTAAATATATATAAACAAACAATTAACTAAATAAATCATGAAATAAGTTCTTCAGTTAATTGCTGTCGCCATGAACTGGAAAGTTTGATTTCACCTTCCAGCTGCAGCAGCTTGGAGCAGCTGACTGGTTTTGTTGTAGTTCAGAACACAACACTTGCAGAAACTTTTTTTTTTTTTAAACTAGATATTATGAATTATTCTGAAAACCACATCATTCCAACATAAATCATGTACCAGAGAAGTACTGCACCGGCTGCGTTGTGTAATGAAGCTCTTCACTTGAACTCACAAGTGAGACGTACATTAAGGTGAAGTTTCATACGAGTGTGCATGAAGTTCATTAGTGTTAGAAGAGCGGAGGCTTCACTTGAGGCTAGCTTCATGTAATTTAAATCTTGCTTCACTGGCTTGATTTCGTTTTTTTGCTGCAGTAGTTTCAAAGCAAACAGCTGAGAACCAGCAAAGAGTCAGACTGAGCGTCAGTCATTCATCGTCCCAGACTCCACTATTAATAGAAAATGGGAAACATGCCATTCCTGTCAAAACTCCTCTGTTCAGATTTCTTCCTCTCTGTGTGTCTCTGTCAACTACAACCTCTTCCACTGGCCTCCCCTTCGTCCCCATGCGTGCACAGCCAGCGTGTAATTGGGCGATCTGCGCTAAGCCCTCGACTGATTGGTGGATGTGACATCTCAGTGACACCTTAGTTTCACACACCATGACAGAAAGAGAAACAAACGCAGCGTGGTTCCTATTAATTATGAAGGGTTAGGCACGGAGCAGAGATGTCTCCATGAATTACATCAGCACTTCCCATATTCACCCTCACAAATCTAAAGATAGTTTGGGGAAAAAAAAAAAAAGCCTGCACAAGTACACCTGAAAAATAATTTATCCCTCCACCCCCAATCATGATGCTGAATAAATGAAACAGACACATGCTGAGGTAGTGAAGTAACCTGCATGGAGCTCACTTTCTGCAGATCTATGATTGCACTGCAGTGTTTCTTTCGAAAACAGAGCCAAGACTCCAGCGAATGCCTGCAAGACACAGAGCTCGAGTTTATGCAGCCCGAGCCTTAAATAGAAACATGCCACCCCCCTGTAGGCTAAAATTCACCCCCCATCCCTTTAAATTCAAGGCTGGCCTAATCCCTTAGCTGAGCCGGGAGTTGCACGGCAGTGAAATCTCACTGGAAAGGAGCGCAATGGTGAAAGCTTTGATCCTCCACGACAACAGCGACTGAACACAGCCTGTAAAGTGTGGCATACGGCCCAGGCCTCTCCTCTCCGCACACCGTGCATCTGTATCTCTGAGCTCCTCCAGCTCTCTGAGTGTCCTCCAAACTGCACCCGCCTTATAGCAAGTTGACTTTGAGCGTGTTGTGAAGCCAAGGGTAACACTATCCCCTCGTTAAAACCAGACAGACAGGCCGAGCCGCGGCTTCGGCTCTCCTCGCACAGATGGCACGTTTGATTTACGGCGGTATATCATCATGTGGCTCGTGAAGAGAGATGTAAACAATGCCGCAATCCATCACGGTTTGGACTGAGAGCATAAATACGTGTCAGGTTATCTATTAGTCTGCCTTTTCAACGCAGACTAATGAGCACAACTGCAGGCAGAATTAGCCAAGTTAGCAGCTGAACTGTTAAACACCCGCTGAGACACGAAGACAAGAGGTGAGTGTGTTTATGCAGCAACATTCAGAGACACAGAAATTCAAATGCTTTCCAGAGGCATGGAAATATTTTGAAATAGCACTTACAACACATACATGAAACAACATTAACACAGCATTTGAAGACTATAAAAAAAATACTTTAAATCAATGCAGGAGGTGAAAGGTTGACCATTTTAAAAAGAAGTGCTGCACTAACAATGCTTATATGTTGGCACTAAGTTCAACAAAATATTTCAATTCTGTTTTGTTCGGTTTTTATATATATAATAGTTGAATTGTTTCTGTCCACTTTTTTGTCTGGATCCTGGGAGACGGACCTCACTTCTGAGGTGTTCCAGGTAAGAATATGGCCACGATGTATAACAGTCATCCTACCCGGATTATTTCTCCATAACGATCGGTCCTGGTTGTTTCCTGATTCAAATGAGTGACTCCTGATCAGACTTCAGCAGAGCTTGATGACGAGCTGATCATTTGGATCAGATGTGTTGAAGCAGGAAAGATCTAAATCATGGAGGACAGTGGCGCTCCAGGACCGGAGCTGGAGACCTCTGGACTGTACCGGATCCCTCCAGGGACCGGTTCTTGTAGGGCCTCTTTCACTGAAGGTATTTTTGAGCTATAAACATGTCTGTAGCAGAATCACATCAGTGAATTGTATAATGACAAAGCTACTTTCCTTTCTTATATTTCTTGAGGTATTTTTTTTTATACTTTTACTTTTGTACTTTTACTTAAGTAATATTTTGACAAAGCTACTTTCACTTGTATTGGAGTAATATTTGAGTATCTGTACTTTTACTCAAGTAGTGAAGTTGTGTACTCTGTCCACCTTTAATTGCCACAGAGAACAGCTTACAGCTTCTGTGAATAGACCACATTGGTGTACAAATCACAGCTGTTGTTGCTTTGCCTCTTTGTTTTAAAAAAAATTAAATAAAAAAAAAAATAACATCTTCTGACTTGACTTTAATTAAATACTTCAGTCATATTAATGTATTTATTATGGGGAGTTAATTAAATATATGCAGTCAATTTAATATTTTGTAAAAACAAAAATTGCCATCAAAGCAAATTAACTGCACGTGTGGTTACTGCATGAATCACTGTCCTCTAAAATAACAGTTGGTAATATTTTTAATTATCAGTAATGCAAATACTGAATGTATCCGTCATTGGCAGCACATTCTGTTGTCATTTGTCAACAATGTGCTACACATTTTCATTTTGGGAGTCCACTCACCCTGCACAAAGACTTCAGTCTGTTTTGTGAAGAGTCCAGTCTGGACAGCTTGGACAGTCCACTCCATTATCACACTGTTTGGTTGCCAGAGCGAGCAGAGCAGCTTGTAAGTGAGAAGAAGAGAAGCCAATTCGCCATAACTGGTTGGCAAAAAAGTAAATATTTATCTTTTTAAAAATCTGCTCCGGTTGGTATATTAATCACAAGTGAAACATGGAGACGCCATTGTTGATTATCCGCCACAGCCATTAAACAGCTACACTGAAGGTTAACCCAAGCATTGCTACTTACTCATGCTGGGATTCATGGCTTGCCCGTAATGGAAATAATTCGGCCCCGAACACTGACAGACTGAGGTCCGTTTACTTCGGCTCAACAGATAACACAATGGCGAAAACCAAGAGCCTCCAAACTTCAAGTTTCAGCACTTTGCAGGCACAACTAATAATTGCAAAAAAATAAAAAATAAAAAAATTCTCCATTGGCCCTAAAGTTTGGACACAGCCATTGTCTTCTGTCTAACAGGGACCTTTGACAATCATGTGAAATAAAACAAGAGCCTGAAGATCCCTGAAGTCACACTCACAGCTGACGGAGGGAACCCTCTCAAAAGGTTTCAGGCTGCGGGTCCCAAAGTATTACAACCAGAACTCAAAACTATTCTCAGAACAGAAATCTCACAGTAAAAAAAACTAAATGTTCTTCACCAGCATTAACGATTTTTAAAAACTCAGGCCTTTAACTGTCACATTGTGTGCTTGTATTGTTATCAGACCAACATTTGTGACTGAAAAGAAGGCCGGGGGTTTGCAAAGGTTGAGAAACACTCTTTAAGCCAAAAACAGGATGATATATTTTCATAATCATACTCCAAAATAAAAACAGTCACATTTACAGTTTTTAAGATCGGAGGGTGTATTTGATCCTTAATGCATCACAACCGTTGTGTTGTTAATGTCAGTCTAAGATTGTTACACACTTAATCAGCATCGAGAGGTTTATATCCCCAAAAAATTTATGAATGAATAAATTCTACTTTCAGGTTATAGATCAGCCAAAACAGTCAAATGATTGACTATGAAACCATCTGCTGTATAAATACTCTGATTCTGCAGCAAAAAGGTAAAAAACAAACAAACAAAAAAGACAAATACAGAGTTGCTGACACATGTTCAGGCATTTATGGTTCCTCATAGCTGAACACTTCATCTCACACACACACACACACACACACACACACACACACACACACACAAACACTCTAAAGTCATCTTCACCCCCCCACCGAAGCAGAGAGATAGATATGCAGTCTTGGTGTCAAGTGGTCCTCAGCTCCTGATCCAGCCACACATCCTCCGCTCTCTCCCTGCCATGTGCGTTTGTTCATATATATATTACAGTTTGTGTGTACAGATCGCCAGGCTGCTACATTTTACATATTAAGCGTTCAGCTATCAAGCCAGATGTTTTGGAGGCGGGCAGAAATACTTTAAGCCTTCAACACCATCTGAATGCATTCACCCTAATAACATGCACTGCAGCTAACATGTTTAATATACCCTGTGCTGAATAATATTTGCAGATGGAGCGATACAAGAAGGCAGAATTTCTGACTGTGGCACTGTTTAATTTCATGTTCTGTTGTGTTCTCTATAACCAACAGCTCACAGAAGGGTGAACATTAACACCCATCAGCTTTATTTATGAAGATCATCTGGCTCTTTGGCAAAAGCTTTCGATATTTTGGCTTCAGTAGATGACTGTCAGGCTAAAAATCAGGCCGGCAGCGCTGATAAAATGTTGATTAATCCCACATACTGTCGGCAAAGATTCCTCTGGTTTGGCTGGGAAGGGATGTGGCCATCAAAGATCCATTTCGAACTGTGAAAGGCCATAAGTACTGCGGAGCAGGGATGGCATGTCAGGGATGTTTCTAAATTATGACAATTCTTATGACTTCTTCAGGGATATTTATTTCCATCATCCTGTCCAGCCATCAAACCTTCTGAAAATTTGTGAAATCGACCTTAAAACCACTGCTGGTAAATAGAAGTCAGCTTGTATTGAAGTCAATAGAAAAACAGCCCAACTTCTCCATTTATTACATTTTCCAAATGAGTTTATAGACTCAGTTTCAAATCTTCTTCAATACAACATGCTCATTTTTGAGTAACAGTCCCATTAAGATGGTCTGAGTTCAAAAACCAGGAGGGCTGCAGTCACACTGCAAACCAGAGAGGTCATAACTCAAAGCAGCAGAGCGGACGATTGCATGTTCCATATGATCACAACAGCTCCAAAAAAGAAAAAACACTTTTTCAGGCGGTGGCCTTAAGAGCAGGGCGGCATTCTTTCCTTTATGATGGCGACCACGTGGTGTGACATCAGCTGAGGCCTCAATTACAGGAGCAAGGTGAGAGAAGGAGGAAGACTCATCCATCACAGCAGAGACGGGATGCAGTCTGAATTGGCACCTGTCTCCGGCGGCGCTCCGAAGACTCGGGAGGCTTGTTTGAAATTCCAATGCAAAGCCGGCCTTGCTGCCAAGCTTTCAATAACACTCTTATCTGTTACGGGCATGACCACAGAGGTCTTTTTATTTACTTTACTGTTGACAAGCAATCCTACCAGCAAGCCTCGTAGCATCCTTTTTTTTTTTTTCTTCTTCTAACCACCCAAACCCATTATGCTGCATTGTTTGTTCCCCTCAACATCTGTGTTTACAAACCTCTGGAGAAGAATTCTGGAAGAATTGCCATTTCATCTTTTAATATATGACAAGTGAGGCAACAAACGAGGCTGCTTTCTCAAAGTCACATCACTTGGTGTGCTCCAACTTAAAGCTACGTTAAGTAAGATATACAACGCCCCGACGTGTTACTGGGCGAATCCAGCAGACGGCGACATCATTCACCTTATCGCTCCAAGTGCCTGGGATTCACCTCAAAATGTATTCATGACAAAACCTGTAAATGCAGAAAATCAGGAGTATGCATCCCCATTCCATTTCGTGAATTGAAAAAAAACACACAAGGCTTAGTTCCTTGAATGAAGAAACACAACATCCTGCGCTCTTAAATACCGGTGACAAATGTAAAAACGGCTCACACATCATTTATACGTGCGATCACTTCACCTTGGTTTCCCAGCTCCTCAGCCCAGAAGGTGGCGGCACCTGAGGTTGTTTGGTGAACAGAAGAGGGTGAAATAGCTCCCCATCTGTCTCTGTCAACAAACTTATTTTCAGTAAGTTTCAGTATAACAAAACTCTCCTTCATCCCTACAGATTCAGCGATGACACAGAGGGATTCAGATTCACCATGTGCTGAAATGGCTGGAGCCATTTTTCCTCTATCAGTTGATGAGATGGAGAGAAAAATTGATAAAGTCTTTGTAATTTTTGTCATCATAATACCAGGAAACAGGCCCCTTTAACTCAGTTTGTTTTTCATTAATCAAAATAACAGTTCAGTTAACTTTATCTCGTTGGTGGTCGGTGTAAAGTCAGATAATTAAGGGCAACAGAACTCTGGCACCACAGAAATGACTGCTGAGGGGCTCACGGTGTTACTCAGGTAATACACAGATATCAATTTAATATGATGGTGATGAAAAGGTTGTTAAACCGGGTTTATTAAATTAATGAAAATCAAAATGTTTCACACAAGGCATGAAAAACATTCGGAGAGAATGCATTTGTACACAAATAGCTGTGAAAACCCTGAACAGAAACTTTCTGCTTTTAAGTTTCATTCATTATGAGTATTGTAATGCATGAATGGTGCCAATTAAAAAGTCTAATTTCTCCATCAGCATTTGCAATTAACAATAATTTTGTGTAATTGTTTGGCAGATTATCCAAACACTAAACAGGGCTTTGGCTCAGAGCTAATGGTGCTTCATGACCACAGTAAAATTAATATTAATGTGTCCTTGAATGTAAAAACTGTTTCTAATTTAGGAGCCGAGCGTCAAAGTTCTGTTTACCTGTCCGGGTGACATTACCAACTTCAGCCATCTCTTCACGTGCTAATGACAAATAAAGAAATAAAAAGATACAGCAGTGTGACTCTGCCACAAACCCAGACTCAGAGACTTTTCACGGTGGGAGATAGCAGAGGGAGGGACATCTGTGATACTTGGGTGCACTTCAAAACTGCACTGATATGCTGCTGCTGATGAGCTGATAAGAGCGAATGTCATCCTAAAGTGAGCGCCGGCGGTCGGCCCGGCAGCACACCACACTGGACGACAGAGCGAACCGCACAGTCAGATCAAGTCACAGTACGAGCGTTTATCGTTTGCGTGGAATATTTAATGCAATCATTGATTAAAAAAAAAAAAAAAATAGAGAAACTTTATCTCAGAACTGGAGGTCAAAGGGGATCGATTTCTACAGTGGCAAGTGCTGCTTGCATTCATTTTCCTGAATGATGGGGATGGATACAGATAAAACGGCAGCGCAGCATATGGCTTTGTTTAAAAAAGGCCTATTTTGTTTGAAATGGCCAGACGGAGAGATGCAGCCCTGAAAACAAAGCCAAGTCCTCCAAGGCAAAGCAACCAAATGTAGGTCAGCACAAACAAAGTACATAGTTGTGGAAAACAGCCAGCATGAATCCTACGTGCTGATATATTCCCATAAATTTTTACGGGCCCCTGCATCCCCCCGCCCAAATCTAGAAGTTTCCAGTTCCATCATTACTTTCTTCTTTTTTAAAATTCCAGCCTCATTTTCTGTCTATGATTGAGGAAAAAAAATCTTCATGTGAGCTGATCATATCTGAAGCAGTAATTGCCCTGGAAGCCAACAGATGTGCTTTAAAGTGCTAATGCAGAAACGGAGAGAGGGCTGAGATGTTACATGATGAGCGCGGCGCCCGAGTCAGCACATCCAGCCCCGATAACAAGCCCAGTGCAAAGTCAGTGAAAAGTCAATCAGTGTTGTTTAGGGAAACTTTGACAACTTGAAATGAGCGGCAGCAGAGGCTCGTTTCGCTGAGCCGCGCCCAGCGAAGAGGAGCTTCTCCAGGTAATGATGTGTTGGTTGGCTCTGCAGCTGATCTCAAGCCAGGTCCAGTTTATTTTAAATGAGAGCAAATGAAAAAGTGAAGATGTGGAGTGCTTTGGCAGCCACTTATGTGCACGTGAAATATTGCACCTTGTGGTTATGGTGGCCAAGCTCTCCAAAGATACCCCGGAGAGTTGCTCTTTTGAAGCTTTTATATCGCTTTCACTATCGCAAAATTGCCGTCCCCTCAGCCATTCATCAGCCCATCCAGTCACTGGCTAAACCTCAAACTGGATTATTTATAGGCCATCCAACTTAAGCACTGCATGTGTTTAAACCTATATTGATTCACAGCCAGGAGAAACAGAAGCTTCTGCATTAATGATCAGCCAATAAAAAAAAAATACGCATACGCACACCTAAAGCATGCCTATGCACTGTGTGTGTGTGTGTGTGTGTGTGTGTGTGTGAGAGAGAGAGGGTCATTTTATACACTGGAAATGAGTAAACACACTGACAGCCAATCAATTAGCATCTCCCCATAAGAGGTCACTATTCTTGTATTGATGCCACCTCCCCACAGTAAAACACACATTCACTGTCGGGCTCATTCTCACAAAGACTTGCGTCATGGCTGAGTAATAAGGATTAGAGGCAGAGGAACGACGTGTGGCTGAGGGACGCAGGCAGAGATGCGGCTGATGTAGTCAGGACTTTGACTGCCTGCAGCAGCCCTGAATCACAGCGCAGAGCTGCAACAGTGAAGCGTGTCCCCCACATTAAACCGAGACCCCGTAAATTCAGCCTGTCTGCCAAAATTAAAGTCGACGTGCACACTAATGGGAAATGTTCTCCGCTCGCACAATGATAAAACAAAAGAACACAAAATGCAAACGTCTTATCCATTATTTAACCTCAAGTCCGTTTCCTTTGGATTCAAATACTTTCATCAGGAAAGTTCAGGGAAACTATTCACAATATCCAGTTTGGATGGATTAAAAGGCAAAATGCAATCATGATGCATAAGCAGGTATAAACTTCCAGAAAGTTGGAGCTACCTAATCAATAATCCTTCTGCCACTCTCTGTAAAGTATCAGAGTCCAGCTCAGTTCGTAAACATGTCAGACATGTAAAGGCTCAGAAAAGTTCAGCCTGTGAAACACAAGAGTCTTTTAAGAAAAAAATAAAAAAATAAATACAAATCTGTCTGAATCGATTGAGACTACAGAATGGGAAAAATACAGATTATCTGTAAAAGTCATACAAAATTAGAAGACGCTGCTTATTGACTGCAGTGAACCAGCGTCGATTTTCAAACCGCACAATTTATCTAAAAGCCAACAGAAAGACTGAGTATTGACCATCATGGAGCCTGTTTAAGGTGATTAGATGCGTCCTAAACAAACACTGAAGCAACAAATGTTGCCCTGATTCCAGTCAGTCAAATTTAAAAACTGGAGGAAATAAAATGAGACCTGAATTGTCCTGCAGCCACATCTTAAACAACACAATGCAAACGAGCCCAACTTAGACACCAAAGTTTGATGTGCATTTGACCAAGATTCAAATTCTAGTTATTAATTTAAAAAAAGAGAGAGAGAGAGAGAGAGATAAAACTCATCCCCACACCAACGAAACTGCAACAACGCACAAGCACAGCATACTCCAATGCCAAAACATTACACAAACTGCAGCAGACGCACAACAGCATGTTGTTTTTTCAGTCCATCAGCCTCACCTGTTGGTGCAAAGCAGGTTCAGCTTCACCTCTGCTGAATGTCCCAGGCAGAGTTGAAGAGCAGCGCTGAGAAGGAAAAATATTAACTGTGGTAAGTGGATTGTTTTTCCAAAAAAATCAGGCCAAGAAAATCACTTCCAAGAACGGAACACCACCTGTTGCTCTGGCCCCGCCTTTCCCTTTTGTGCACTTGGCATGAGCCCGCCTTCCGAGTTCAAACTGGCCAATCAAGTCAAAGCTGGAGAGCATGCACCTGTAAAATATCAGAATTAAGAAATTTAGCACAAAACAGCCACAAAAACAAACAAAGCAACTAAAAGGAGACACAGATGAGACAAACTGACCATGAGCAGATCACATTGACAAACAAAATCAACTACAGAGACACACTGACCACAAAGAAGCACAAACTGTTCACAAAAAGGCATAAAATGACCACAAGGGGACACTAAACTACTCCAGAGACACAAAAAAAAAAAAAAAAAAAAGCAGAACAACAAAAGTCAGATGCAAGTTGATCACAAAAGGATAAAAAGAAACCATAACAACACAAAATGTCAACAAAGAGATACAAAGTGACGTCATTTTGGACATCATGCTCCTGTGTGGAGGTAACAAAGGACAGAAGATACAGAAGGACGGACAGGGGAAGGGAAGCAGGTGGTGCTGGCAGGAACTGTTGGAGTGAAGGATGCGTTTCCTGTCCCCTCACTCAGGATTAAGAGAGTCCAGAGGGTTTCTGTGTGGATCTCTGGAGAGCTGGGAGTCCAGAGAGGTGAAGGTGCCCCAATAGAGCAGCAGAGTCAAAGGTCGGGTACATAGTGATGGAATGAAAGAACAGCTCAGCCCACTTTAGGATTCAGTATTCATCAATTCTTCACGATGTGACCCAACACGAGCTGGCATTCCCTAAATATGAGTCGGGTCAGGGGCCTTTTACTTTTCTGCGTCCGGGGGCCCGGTGTCATTAAATGGCTCCGTTAAACAAGCCTCGAAGCTCCATCAGCAGCAGCGAAGAGGAATCTTTATCCTTTTGTCATGAACAGATCTGCATTGGAGCTTGTGAAAACACAGACTTGTTCATTTTTGCTGAGTTACACCACAAAGGGACACTTCTGTTAGATTTATGATGTCAGCTTTGGAGAAATATTACAGACCGACAGTAAAGAAAGAACATCGCTGACATTGCAAAACGGGAACTGTCTGTATTTTAATAAGATAAGCTCCCTGCATGAATTAGAGAGGTGTTCTTTTTTTCTGGCAAAGAGATATTCTGACCTTCTTCTTCCAAATACATCACAACAGTTGGAACATTAGAGGGGAAGGGATGCACGTGGTGTCGATTATGTTCTTCTTGACCGGGCTTCAGCACAGCGTCACTTTGGGTCAGAACAATGAACATTTGGACAGCTTCTTCACTCCATTAACAAAGAGTCACAAACTCCTGGAGAGGATTCCTTCGATCTTTTAACAATTTTCATTGATTCTCCATCAAGCATTTGGATGGGATTCCTATCCAAGTCGATAACTCGTATCATAAATTGAGTTTGACGGAGGCTTTTGGCCGAGGCAAAATCCTACAAGCACCTGCTCAGTTTGTTTCTCTAATGATTAAATCCTTCATCCAGTTCAAATCTAAAGAATTTTTTCTGGCTGACAACCACAATGCAGACACATGGACAAAGGGGACGGGACGCCACTGACGGGTTACCAAATGAAATGGGCCTTGATTAATATTGTGGCCATCTCCAGAACCTCTTTTTTTTTTTCACTGCACAGTCAAAAAGATTCTGCCAAGACCTGCTCTTATCAGACTTTGGCCGTAAATTTATTCGGCCCCAGCATTGATGGAAACAACATCTGGCTGAGTATGCTCATTTTTCGCTTCTGCTCCTGCTGTTTTGTCTTTCACAGACCCACCGTGATGCTGCTACATCAGAAATGCCACAGCTACGTCACGAAGACGAGTGAGATAAGTTGTACATTCAGCTCAACACAAAACATATATAGGTCATCCTTTGACATTTTAATGCAGAAAAGTTCCAAGTTGTATCGTGAGTCAAACCTGATTGAGCTGACAGAAGCTAATTATATACAGCACTATCAGAGGTCATGGGGTCAGATATTAAATTTTGGGGAAATAGTTAATAAAAAAATATCTGGGTGAGATGATGTAAACCCTCGTCAGTGTGTTCTAGTTAAAAATACTTGTTCCTTCCTGCGTGTACAAAATGCCTCCGAAGCAAACTCTCAGCCCTCCACAATGAGTGTGTCGAGGGCAGCCTCCCTTCATTTCTGCCAAAAAGCCGCTCACCTCTGATCAGCCGCAGTCTGAGGCCCCGCTTTCTGGAAAAACCACAGAGAAGCACGTCTCGGAGGACAAAACAGACGCAGGCTAATTAGTGCCTAATTAGTTCAAACCGCTGGACTGAAAATGTCAACAGCATGTTTAACCACCGCATTAGTTTGCTCTTCCAAAAACAACACAAAGACAAAAACGTGGCTAGGCCCGAACCGAAGCGGGGACATCGAGGACAGCCCGGCTTTTCCAGTCTGTGCCCATTCATTCGCCTCGAAACTCCAAACTCATCCTCTTTCCCCCTCCCCGCTCCACTTGCGAGGAGGTTGGCAGAATTAATGACCAGCTAAATTTATGACGGAAAGTTATGAATAATGTTTACGTATTAATCATTCATGGTGGCCAGCCAAGCACATAGACTACTGCTCCCCTGGAAATAACAGGCTCACCTCGACAACATAAATTATCCATCAGATTTCAATCAGGCTCCGCGGCGCGAGGAGCCGAAGCCAAACTATCTCTGCAAAAATACAGATGCATGCAAAGCCCGCGGTCTCGGCTCAGCGGGGAGTGAGCAACACTGATGGCAGCTCACATGGCGAAGACACACCAGTTCTAACGCACAACCCATCATCTGTGTTATTGTTTGAGAAGGAAGCAGCGGGGAGCACAACACGGAAACGACCGGGCGGATGAAATGTGATATTTTTCTGCAGCGTTTCACCAAATTAAAACCACATTTCCCATGAATCCCCGACTAGCTTCCCCCCGTGGATCAGGGGATGGACACTTTGGAAGGGATTTTTCCATTCGTCTCTCAGTGTGTGAGCTTTCGCAGTGTAGGAACACTCTACTGCACACTTGAGGTAAAAACAAACACTGTCTGACCTTCACACTCATCCCATTTTCTCATTTCCCCACCTGCTGCAACGTTTATGCCACAGTTCTATTTCAAGTAATGTGCTGAAACCTTAAAACAGTGTTTAAGGTTTCCATTTTTTATAATAAAAACATTCAAACGAACACATTTAGAGTAAAAGGAACATGGAGCTGGGTATTTTCTGTATTTTTCACATTGTCCCGTCTTTACTTTTGATGAATCCCTATCCCTGTGCACCCACAGGTTGTCAGTTGTTGGGATGATGACAGGAAAAACTGCCATTTACACTTGTTCTTATTTTGAAACATTGATTTACTACTCTGCCAGCGTTTCCTTCCCGTCCATGAGAGTTAAACGCTGAAGAGTCTCAAACCTTCTGTGTCGACTGGAAGAGGGAAGGCAACTCTAGTCTGACTGTGACTCCTCAATACTGAGACGTCTGAATCGTCACCGGGCCGAGATTCAGAGAGACGTCAAAGAAGGACGGGCTGGGTTGAAAATCCTTGCTCTGTTTTGCGTTACCGGTCTGGCGACACATGCGGCAGAAAGCCAGCACAATAATTAGTTTCACAGGAGCAGTATGTTTAAGAACGATAAGCTTTGCTTTGGGTGAAGAAGAGTCAGCAGATGAGTGTAGTTGCTTGTTATCTGCTCAGAGCAGAGGGAGAGGAGGACACTGCTGTAATAACTTTGTGAGACAGAGGTGAGGGGGAAGGAGGGCCGCTGCAAGTGGCAAATGACCAAAAATATGAAAGAGCAGAGATCAGGATCTGCTGCAAATATTGCTTTTAATTTGTAATGACTGTGTGTTGGCCTGTTAAAGCTCAGCTTCCACAGCCTGCTGCTGAATTCCCACGAGGACGCTCACTCGAGCCGGAGTGGCTGAAAGAGCCCAGACGACTGACAGCGAGCGGGGCTTCATTGGCTCCATGCAAGTTAGCATCATCAATACACGCCACAATCATTATTCATGGTGCGTCGCGGCTGCAGAGCTCGCTCACGATGCAGTGCATGTCAGGATGCGCTTGTCGGCTAAGCCTGACCGCAGCATGACGTGTGGAAGAGGAACAAAAGGGAGAAATTAGAAGTGGCTGCTGGGAAATTACTCCAAGCCCCCATGTTGAGATTTTTTTGTCAAAAAAAAGCAACAACAACAACAACAACAACAACAACACTTACCCTGATATGGCTGATTGTTCTCAGTTTCTAACACTTCAGAAAGAAAGATCTGTTTATTTCATTTTGAATACCAAACAATGTGCGACTACATCAAAAATAACAGGTGATTCAACACTACACTGTAATTTAACAGTATATTGGGTTCTTTTTTTACATTTTTATTTTAATTTTAGCAGATCTTTTCAAACCCTTGATGCCTGACTTTATTTACAATTGTATAAAAAAAAAAAAAAATTAAACTATGGGGTGATAAACATGCTATCTTGGCTGTTGAGGTGAATTTGCAAAAATTGGCAAAAAGGGGTTAAACAAAATGCAATGCAACTTTCTTTGTGTGTTTGTTTTTTCGACTTGACCATCACATTTCATTCCTTTGCTGACCAGAAGCAGTTTTTAACTTTTGTCTTTATCCCTTTCTCAGATTACGACCTGCAATCCTACCAAAGACAGCGACGGCTGAAGCTCTCGTCGGGCAACAATCGTTGTAACCATCAAGAAACCGCGTTCAATGGCAGAAGGAAATATTCAGGCAGCCCCTTTAATGACACACTTGGAAATATATAACATTTCCTCCAGGACTGTTGTATTAGACAGTTTTACTTTATAAAATGACAAGTTAGTACACATCTTCAGCATCCAGCAGCCACTTTGCTGAGAGCTTTTCATTCGGGGAGGGGTTCTGCGCCATCTTTGATTTCTCATAGTTGTAATGCCATCTTTTCTTATTACTTTTCACTCCCTCATCATATTTCTTTTTTCTGTTTTGTTTTCCCAGAAACAGGTCCTTGTCAATCATTACAGCGATCCTTCTCCGGGAAGGGTGAGGTAAGGGTTGGATCCCGACTCAGAGGTGGGAAAGAGCAGTTTACTTCCCTGTAGGCGCCGAAGTCTTAAAGTGAAGCTGCCACAGGGAGCCGGTGCAGTGAAGCAGAGTGGAGAGCAGCGTGCTCTGGGAGCCTGAACGCCAGACAGGCAGACACATTTAATTGCACATTTAAAAGCCTCAGAAACAGCATTAGCACCATCGTGGGACTCCAAAGTTCTTTATTGCTTGGCGGAATAGTTAAATATCTGAAGGTGCATCGAGTGTTCAAGGCTGTTGACTGTAATCCCCAAACACATCAAGAAATTTTCAAATAAATTCAATATTTCACCAGCTTGGCTGAGAGAAGTACATTTTATTTATTTGCTGTTGTCAAATCATGACCTCCACCACCTCACCCTTCCGCTGTCTGTAGTTTTTTGGTCTCATGACAGCAGGACTCGAATAAACAATCTCATATGTTTGTTTACAAATGCCATCTTTGTCCCGTCACACGGTTCGCTTCAGGCCCGCTATAATCTGAAGATCTTCACCCTTCCAATGAATAAATATAAAGAAATGAAAAATGACAATGCCGACAGGGTGTGACGTTTTCATGTAAATCCTGCCATTTGATCCTTTGTCATCTGGACGGGCCTCTCGAGCGGGGCTCCTGAGGTTTGATTTGACTTCTTTTCTCGGGAGCGAGTCACCTGTCAGAGCCATTCTTCTCCCGGGCAGAGGGAGAAGGAGCGTTCAGCACTTGCTCCCTGAATGTTCGCAGAGAGCACAAAGAGCGAAGACGCTCAGCTTTTGAGCAACTTGGGAATGTCGAAGCACCGACTTCGAGAAAAATACACAGCTTTCTACAGAGAGTCCTCCCTCTTTCTCACTGTGCCTGTTTGCTGCATACAGGTGCGTTTGCCACAACAAAATTACCTTTTACATAAAAACATAAAAACAGCATCCCAGCGTTTCCCTGTCTCATCACCCCGCCCCCATTAATCATCCCATTCTGAACTAAATTCAGTCATTCATGAAAAACCACAACAACGTCTGATGCATTCAACGCATTGATGCTGAGCAGGCCACATTTACAACATCTTAGCTTAGAGTGTGAGCATGTTAACATCTGCCTATTAGCAAGAAGTAAGTTGGTGAGGAAGTACAAACAGACCTGAAGCCACAGGACGTGTTTGGTAAGACAGACATGAGATGTAAAGTTCAGGGATGATCAGAGTTATTCAGTTAATCCTGGGTGGGACATCAAAGTCTTCAAAAGTTAATGGGAGTTCATCCAACAGTGGTTAAGACACTACACATGCCACCCTCGAGGTGGCACTTTCATCGAGTTAAGGAATCATTAGAACTAGTCCTGTAAGTAATGAATATTTCTACCTCTCCAACCTCCCCACCTGCTCCGACGCCGTTGTTCATCGGCTTCAATTTTGGATAGAAAAAAACTACTTTGGATTGCAGCCTACTTAGGTGATCAATCACAGGGACATATTCCACCTTACGTTAATGTCTCGGTTGGATCTCTCCTCTAAGAACCAGAATTATGTACGTATAATTTACACTGAGCCTTTTCATTAAATTTAAATCTCTGTGTAATTATATTCTGATCTGAGCAAGCAGTAGCTTGTTATCCAATCAGGGACTCTGACTGCCTTCAAGTTCTGCTTTGCAAGCTAAATGATGACGGTGGAAAGTGCAGTTCAGCGATGACACGTGAAGTCTTTGACAAAAAAAAAAAAAATCGGCCTTGAGAGTTCGGATGAGGAAACACAACAACAAACGGCGTTCTTTGAGAGCGAGTGAGCAGGTCGGTGGAAGAGTCTATTTTTGCTGTCAGGAAATAGACAGCAGATCAGGATATGCAGCAGCGTGACTGGCAGACACTGCCTGGCCGTCAGGACAGACCACAGAGCAGGCCGGATCCCCCACACTCCTCCTCTATGCCGCCTTTTCTCCCAAATAGTGATTCAAAAAAACGAAGCCGGCAAATTACAAACTTCAAAAGAGCAGTTAGCAAACCAAAAGGCGACGCCATTTGATGCGGCCTGGCAAGATGGATTCTCACTTGCTGCCTTGTGACAAGACAGATGCTTTTAATCCCTCAAAGTGGAATTAAATTAGGAGTCAAAAGATAAACATCCAAAGCCAAAAAGCCCGGTCATCAAGAAACACAAGCTAGTGAGAGCAAGCTGATCCAGACTGAGCGGCTCGTCCGACAGATGCTGATATTGATACCAGAGCAGGTGGAGGATTTGGATGCCGCTGAACCCAAAGTAACTTCATCACTCCTGCAAATGTCTCATTAACAGTACAGTCGCGACGTGCAGTAGCAGTTAATTTAACGTCTGTTCCTTATGGTGTCCATCAATCACCGACTCCTGTTTCCCCTTCTCAAAACTATCGATCCATTTCATTTCATTTATTTTGAGCTCGTCTAGTTGCAGTTGTGCCGCAAACTTTATTGTAGTGTACTGATTTTTTTGTCTGCCTGCATACATTATACATGACACAGTTTGGAAAGTCTAGGTGCTGCAGGCACTATTTGCCCTGCTCCCCTGTCAGGAGGACTGAGGTTGGAGCTCCTGCTTCAGAACACGGCACTGCGGGAATGTGCGATTGGTAAAGCGTCCCGTAATGCTGCGAGGACAAAGCTTTTATCAGCGTCCACATTTGTGCGGCCCGCTGACAGCCGAGTGGCAGCTGGCGTCATCTTTCCTGTCACTCATCGGCTAATCTGTCAGGACTCATGCCTTCACAGCCACGTCAGGTGATTTCAAACGCCGTCGTCTCCTATTTTTATACTACCCAACATGCCTATCTTTACTCAGTCCAAATTGGTAGGAAAGTCACGTCCTTGATATTCGGAGTAGATATTATCCATCTCGTAGAGCTGATAAACATGATGTAATGACCTGTAATGATGTTGGTGGTCTGGTTTGTTTTCATTACGCTCATGTATCAACATTACTTCTTTTATTATTGAGATGTTTGATTAAAATCTGACACATGGCTCCAATTTCAAAAAATAAATTAAAAATGCACCACGGTATCTAACAATCATTTCTGCAGAAAGTCTTCGGAGAGAGACTCACCATCTGTCAGCCGTTATTAGCTGGTTTGTGATCATGTCCAGTGCTGCCAAATGTCAGACTTACAAACACAGCCAAGATGAACACGACTGAGGCCTCTGATACGAGCTGCCAGGGGCTGATGCAAACAAAGGACAAAGGCAGCCTCAAGGGCCCCATCGCCACAAAGCCTTTTCCATTTCTTACTCAGTCCTCCACATGTAAGGACGGACCGGAGGACGCTCACGCAGACACCTCAGGTGATACTCCTTCATCAGCTTGAGGTTTGAGGGTGTTTGTCTCGATATGTCGGCCCCAGACTGCGAACCTTTCCAGGTGTATCCCGGACTCTGAATTATGGATGGATGGAGGACATTGTTGAACATTATGTAATAATTTTCAAGGCCTCAATAGCCTGACCATGGAGCTACAAGCTACTCTAGTTACTTTATTTCTGTATGAGAAATGAATAAGACATCATTGGAATAATCTTTTTTTTATTCATTTATTTATTTATGTATTCATTTTTTGGCCTCATGCCTTCATTGACTGATAAGACAACGTGAAGAGACAGGAAACGGACAGAAGGCAGGCAGCATTAGATCACTGGAGCTGATCTAAAGTTATTAGTTTTATTCATTTGCTGGCTGGTCCACATACAGATTCTTCAATACACAGAAGGAGTCAAAAAATGAAACTTGGGAAACTTTATTGGCTGATCTTAAAGCAGGGAATAATGCAAAAATAGCATACGGCAGCCACAAGGTGCTAAACAGCAGACTACATTTGCTTATCTTGTTGTGTTAACTGGTTAATGTTGTATTTTTCACTTTGTTATTGTGCTTTGTCCACTTGTGTGTATTGTTTTGCTAAAAATAAAATCACACTGTGATAGTAAAGCTGCCGTGAACTGAACACCCAGAGAACCTTTAAACTGTGCAGTATTATGTAAAATCTGTGCGACTGCTTGAAAACACTCTTCGTATCTTCTTTGAGCTCATTCTGTTTGACATCCACAGCAACACGATTAGATGAGCTGTTTCTCAAATTCAAGCCAACACTGCATCATTTATCAGAGCACTTTTAGTCAACAGATGGTTCTTATCTGTCTTTTCTCTTTTTTGTGCCCTTAGATTATTTTTATAAGACATGATTGCCTCACCTGACGTCTTAGGCATCAGATCAGGTGCTGCTTTTGGAGGCAAGCTGCTCTTGTCAACCCCAATGCAAGTGCTGATTAAACCAGATAGAGCTTTGTGGGATCTTAAGTTGATAAAATATTGATGGACGGTGAAAGATGCTGTGCAAGAATGGATATGGATATGACGTTAATTCACACATTTGGCAAGTCCAAATAATAATAAAATGTCTGCTGAGAGCAAATTAGTTCTTGTCCAAATTATCACACCCTGCAGTTAAAGCTCAGTTTTAGAGGAACATATTTTAAAAAATGAAATGGCCTCTGTGCTGAATTTACCGACACCTGACAATATCTATCAGTTTCTTTCTCATCCCAGTCAATGCCTGGAGGAAAACCACAACGGCCGTCGGGTAATATAAAAGAATAAATGTGTTTCCATCCTCAGGTGCGTATAGAATAAAAGTTAATACAGCATATAATATTAACATTTAAATATTTTGGCTCCTGTTCATGATATAGCTATAAAAACAGAAGTATAAAACATTAGCAGTAGTCCCTCATTTATACGATGTGATTAATTATTACACAAGATTTTTTAAAAAGCACACAGAGGAATTTGTTTCCAGGCCCAACCAGACATAAATATGCTGTCCTGTTTTTCCCCTCAAACACTGCTGCCATCAACACCCGGTATGGACGAAATGGCTAAAGTGTTAGCCAGCACTTCCCAAATGGTTGTTGAGAGTTACACAACAGGCGAGGCTCACGGAAGTATGTTAAATCCGGAGAGAAAACTAGTTCTCAGACGCTTTAGTTCAGAGAGGCGATAACGAGGAGCGAGCTGCAGAGTGGTGACTCACTCATCATAGACATTCATTCTCTTTTGAGAAAAAAATGACACAACTCTCCGGATTGGCTTTGCACTGCTAATTCTTCAGCTGCCCTGCCGTACAAATGAAAACACACCTGGACCATCAGATGGTTTCAGCCCATAACTCAGAAGGGATGGATAATTGCACGGATCATTTGCTGTCGTTTGCGTTTATTTGCCCTTCAGCTCGTTGTACTTCACAACTTTTATGGATTTACACCAGTTCATAATTTTTCACGCTAAACAGTCGACCTTTTATCAGAACTATACCTTCAAATTTAGGCTGGCTGGGAACACAGGCAAAGCTTCCACTACATTTTCTACAGCTTAATAAAAGGTACCAAAGAGAGTGACATACCCCCCGGAGGAAAGAGGCTTTTCCACTGTATTAAATATCCACTCAGTATGTGACTCACAGAGACATAATACAGACGTGTCGCTGTCTGAAATATCAAATGTGTAAGTACCAGGCATTAATGGTTCATGCACTCATTTTGGGACACTCACATCCCTGATAATTGATGCAGAGGGACATAGTTTTCACAGTGTTGCATAACTAATGCTAGTCAGGTTTCACCAACCAATTTTTCTCCCTCTCTCAGATATGGAAAAAAGAAATAATTTTGTTTAAATTGCAGGATTTTAACACACAGTCTTCATCTGAAACAGGTATCAAGGGGATAGTCATTCCTCCTTCCCATAACGGCCACAAAGTGATTCTCTCCTTTGTGCGACTAATATAAAAGATGCATAAATCTACCGGAGGGAGAGATTATGAGTAGCAGCGCCTTAAACATATATATATATTTGGGTAGATGAGTGTAATTCCACTAGATGTAGGAATGAACCCTGCAGCAAATCTGCTAATGAGACAGAAAGATACCTGATGTCATGCTGCTGTAGACGATTCAACATGTAACACTATGCAGCATCAGTTATTTATTCATGGAGGAGCAGAACCAGCTGTGAATGTAGCTGGAGTTTTTTTTTTTTTTTTTGCAGCTCGTGGGGTTCTCCATCTCTGTGAAGCCAGACAAGGCATCAGTAAGGCTGCATGGGCTTCATCAGCGGGGGCCGGACCAGATGAATGACACTGACAAAGGCAGCCAAGACGCTGAAATGAAGCCTGCGGAAACTATTAAAATCTTTGTGGCTGTTCTGATGAGTCATGCGCCAACCAGGATGCGAAATAGCAGTTAGGATGAGTTGTCCGCTCGTGCTCCGGCATTATCTCGGTATTTGTTGTGGACATTTTCAGACCCAAACCCAGGGTGGGGGGGGTTCTCACATGTTACCAGGTTGGCTATTAATACAAACACCACAGAAACTCAGATAATAACACTCACTGAGACAACATGACTTTGTTGTCGCACCGTCCCCCCTCCATATCTTTGGTTAGAAAATAGCTGTTTGCTGCTATATTAGTGTTCTAAATCTTGTTTAAAGAAGCATTAAATTAAACTCAAAAAGATTATAATCTGTCTTTTATGAATGCATTTGGATGCATCCATGACTAAACATTATTATTTAGTGACAAGCCTCTCATTAGAGGAGCAGTGGCAGCGAACAGACCCGGCAGGGGTGAGAACAGCACACTTCCACTGTCCGGGGAGAAAACGGAGACGCTGGTTTACGTTTGCGACAAATCAGGTAAGAAAACTAAGTTAACCAGGCGCCAATATGACCATGATCCAAAAGAACGCACACATCACAACTGTGGCGGCGGGGACTATTGTACACGTTGTTCACCACATACCCACACAGGTTAATACAGTAGCACAGACCTCCAGCTGCCATAAAGCCATAATGATAGTTATGCTTTATTACGATGCCAAGCAGTTGCACATAGGTGATTATGAGAGAGAGTGTGCATGTGTCACAATATCCATAATGCATCACAGCCTGAGGGCTCTCCGTGGATGGTGTGCAGGCTCTCAGGAGGCAGCGGATGTGCCAACCAAGCCAATAAAAAAATAACATCAAACATCACTAAGCACATCCAACAGTCAATGAGTCATCGAGAGCCAAAACCTATCACACTGATAAAAAAAATGCTAATATCCTCCAGAGACATCTCGCTGACAAGGATGACAAGTCCTCACACGGAGTGGGCTCAGATGTCAGCAGGAGGTCTCCTCCTGACCAAACATACGCTTGTGGAAAGAGCTGCGCACAGCCAGCGACAAGCAGCTGCTGCTTTGACGAGGGCAGGCCTTTGAACGTGAGCAGTTTGGGCTTTTTGTGTGCGTCCAGCACCGTGTGACAACACACACACACACACACACACTGTTGGGAAGCTTGGGGTTGAATAATCTATGGGAGGAGCTCTACGATCCCAGGCAAAGGCAGCAAAGTTGACTTGGTGATACCGGAGAGGAAAGAGAAAGGGAGTCTGATGTTGGCCTTCATGACCCCGGAGAGTCAAAGATGCCTGGAGGCTTCTTGAGAGTTAAATATTACAATAAAACAGCCTGAAGAAAAAAGTTTTCCAAAGTATCAACAACCGCAGCCAACCCCACGACAGCGTTATTGAGTTTGGGAGTATTGGAGGTCCTTCGCACTTTGTTGTAAACAAATCCAAATGCATTATTCAGCGCTGAGGCCCGATATCCATCCCCTCTGTTATCCACATACCGTAAATCATAACGATTCTCGACCACATTTGTGACCTAGTTGTTGACCTCTTAGCATTTCAATTAGATCACTGAAATTTTCCACCTGTTGGATGAACAAAGCTTGTTTTTTCGTTGACTCAAATACATTGTTCAGTTGATGAAATTTTATTTGATTATCCCGAGCAGCCGCTGCGCTGACTGAAAATGACAATGGCAGGACGAATAAACAACATAAGCCCATAAATTGTTGGCACGAGATGCACATGGGCACATCATTTTTCATCTTCGCCTCATCGTGAAAGCATCGTGCACACCTGGCTTAGATTACATGAGGCGCAAACATTTTCAATTGCAGTTCATCTGTAAGACATGAAGGACGTAGGGTCCAGGAGATCCCTTCAGCATGAACGATTATAATCCAACATTTGGACCGGATCCACATCTGCAGTAGAACCCAGGGAAGCTGAAACTGAATCCAATCAAAAGACTACAAAACTTTATGAGCACACATTGACTGCTGTTGTTTAGTGAAGTAGTGACCTTGTGTTGTTGTTATGTTATTTTAAATTGTGTAGATTTAAGCAGACCCCCTTAACAGATATCATAATAGATGTGGGAGGATAAAATTGTTCCATAAATGCTGTAGGAGGAGAGTTTATGAATTAATGGACATTTTTATAACATGGCTGCCAACAGCAGCCCAAATTGATGCCATTTCCTCTCTCCAAAGCGGTCTGAAACAATTTTATGTGCTAATGTTATGCAGAACAATCACATCTTCACACCAGGTGACGTTAAATTAACAGTAGTCTCCACTGTGTTCCAGTAATCTCCTCTCTGTCAGCGTGTGAGCGATACAAGAGAAGGAATTAATGGATCTATTTTTATTTGGCTTGTCTGTATGTGATGCGACAGACGACGCAGCCGTGCATATTACTTCACTTCAAAGTTCATTGTGCTGTTGATAACTTTTCGTGATGTTAAAAAATGAACACCAACATCAGTGTTTGAGAGTTTAAACAAATCCAGTAATGATGTGTCTTCCATCAAAAATGCAGCGTACACACATCTCCTAATATTATCGAAAGACCTCTTTCTGTGGATTATCATCTTACTCACCAGGTTGCATGTAAAAAGATATCAGTGTGTCTGCAAAAAAGCTGATAACGACCTTAAAGATTTGTCATCAGACTCGACAGATGAGAGCAGCGGTGGCTCCAACGCTGCTTAAAATGAGATGCAATATCATCAATAACAGTTGGATAATTTAATTTAAGATCACTCAACTTTCGTTTGTTTAATTTATATCAGCGGGAGGCTCTAACAATCAAAGATTAGCTGTCTGATTATGTTTTTGTTTTGTTTTGCCTTTTTGCCATGTTACCTTAGTGGTAATGGCTGTCTGTTGGTCCAAACTGTGTCAACAAATATCTGATGAATTTAGTACTGACGCTTGCGGCTCAAAGAAAATAAACTCAGAAAATTGGTTTATGACCGCATACCTGCAAAACCAATTAAACGTTAGTAGGCTCACCTGTAATGTGGATGTAATGTAATGCTAATTAGCAAATGTTAGCGTGCCAAGCACAATTACTCCTGCAAAGCACCCAAAGTGTTATTACGAGTATGTTAGCAGTTTAGCATTAACACCAGTGAGCCTGGAGAGCTGCTGGTTTCACTTCTGATCTTGTTTAATCATCTGTACATGTCACACTTCATGAGGATCCCCTCACCGGGGTTAAAGCACCCCTGTTGTTACCCCGTCATGTTTTTTTTTCCAGGATCAGAGTTGTTCAAAGGGCATTAGGCACCTTTAACATTCACACCATTAAAGCATGACTCATAATTCTGCCCTGTGACTTCAACGTCAATGCACTTCATCAGTGAAACTCAGCGGGGCCTCTAAACAGTATGCAGCCATTCATACCAATCTGCTGCTCAGACTTTACATAACAGCTCTGGCTAGCAACGATTTGGATTTAGTGTCTGAGACTTGACAGCTGGGGAAATAAGTCAGAGGCTTCCTTCTGATTCGTCCTCTGTCTATCTTCAGAAATGACATTTGTATCCCTCTAATGGATTATAAAGTTTCTCATAAAAAAATAAAGAAATAAATCGTCACAAGGTTTGTTTGCAGCATGTGTAATTCCTTGATAATTTTTCTGCAGGGATTACAGCACGGCTGAGGAGACTTATTAATATTGGAGTTAGGCAATTAGAGTGGAATAAATCACACAAACTGCAGGCAGCTTGATTCAGCGATTGCTTGACTTTGTCGGATTAAAGTCTGCGTGTTCCAAAAAAGGTCAGGAGGCCGACTTTGTTAGGAGAAGAAGGAGCATTGGACATGACAGTGACGTTTGTGTTTGGTTCTCACACACTCCTGCTGTGATTCAGTGTGTGCGTGTGTGTGTCTGTGGTGGGGGGGACATGACAAAGCAAATGTGAAAGCCTGTAATCCAGTTATCCGTTTAGTAAGTTATTATCCATGACCTTGGAGCGAGAACAGATAAATTCTTCACCATCTTGAAGAAGAAACACGCCAACTGTGGTGACAACAGCTGATAAGAATCTCTGATGTGTCTGTCCATCAAAAGACAAAATAAAGTTCAAGTACTCACTTGGGAAGCAGCATCAAAATCAATTGCATCATCTGAGGCCACGTGAGTCTACTGTTTGGAAAAATGTAGAAACAAAATCAATATCTATTATACGCTTACCTTAAAGTTACACCTGGACATCCACACGTATACTGAATGACTGCTGGAGACATCTGATGGGAATTAATCCAGCGCTTTAACAGGCTCCATTCTTCAGGAGGTTGATGGAGGAGGGATTAGATGATAGTGCTGGATAAAAAGTGAAGAGACAAGCAAAGTTACGACGATTCATCCTTAAGGAGGGCACAAATGTTGGTAGGAAATTTTCTGTGAACGCATCCAACAGACATTCAGACGTATCGGCCTGAGAAAAAAAACAAAAAAAAAAAAACAAGAACAGCATAAAGTGCAGCTCATGACTAATGAAAGTTTCAATCACGATGACAAACCTGAAAAAATGATGAGCACTCAACAGAGCTATTCAGCATCCTTTAGCTGGTTGTTTTGTTTTTGGTACTTCTCACAAAAATGATCAGGATCGTTTCCAAAAACAGCCGACAGCCCAAAATTAAAGCAAAAAGTTCACAGACGTCACAACGCTCCACATTATTAATATTATTTATTGGGAACAGCGTATGTGAAAGTATGACTAGATTCATAGACAACGCCACGTAAATGCTGGAACAGCTAGAAATAACATATCAGATGCTGTGTTTCCAGCTTGTGGAGTCTCTCCATCCCCCAGAGGCCAAAATAAATTCAATACGATGATAAGAAATCCAAAAAGAAATACGTGGAAGGCAGCCGTGATTACTTAACACTACGAGCAGTATGTTAAAGGTACACTGGCCTGAAAAACAAGTTGTGTAGCAGTATTCAAAGTTGAGTGGAAAATCACAGCAAAAAGTGCATTATATCCCAAAAGAACTTTTTAGTCCTTGAGACTCCTGAGTGAGACCTTGAAGGTGATTAGACTCATGGTTTGGCATCACAAGTGAATAAGTTATACATGTGTGACACAGGGTGAAGACTTTAATCTGTGGTCTCCTGATTCAGAAAGAATGAAAAAGAAAAGGAAAATCAATCAAAGCTGCATGGACCAAATCAATAGTCATTAAGGGTTGGGCTGAGAAAAAATTACAGGATGCAGGAGGTGTATTAAAGGGCAACAGCGTGTGCTTCTGGGTTTTGTGGCATCATGTTATAGCGGCAGTGTGAGAGTTTCTGCTTGCGGAAGGCTTTCTCTTTAGCAGGAAGTGAAAAGTATTCGCAGCGTGTTGTGCAGAAACAGCAAGACAGTTTCTGCTGCTGAATTTTCAATGCCGCCAATAGCACACGTGGAATTGTGGGATATCACTGGCCTTTCATCCCACGTCTCACTATCAACACAAACAATTTGCCAGCATGCATTTAAGACGGTTTGTCATGCAGCGGCTAACCTCTTCGACCTGGAGCGTCTGCATCCTGCCGCTTAATTGGAAATGGGAAGTTGACCCAACAGATACAGAATTCCCCAAACTCACCACTTAGTCCTAATCCTGTTGTCTCAATAAACATAATCTGATAAAACACAAACCACACACAAATCTCTTTAAGGAGTTGGTTAAAAACGTGAATGGCAGCTGCAGTAAAAGAATACACTCCGACAGACGTCACTGGTGGCTATCGCTCGCTGTTCCGCCTTATGTGAGATGCAATCATTGATAGAATTTATACTGCTTTATACGGCAACTCAAAATATTTATTCACAGAATATTTTAAATTCACTTTCAGCACATCACTTGAACAAGGGGTTCCCAATGCTCGGGCACGTGTCTGCTCTGCTATTGGATGGAGGCTCCTCTTTAACAATGAAAGAGTCCAAGAAGTCCACGTCAAATGACGTCTCCCAAGGGTCATCCCACACAAGTGCCGGGAGAAAACTCTCGCAGCTTTCCAGGATTTCAAAAGGAAGTGGATAATTGCTGTTGGCGCCACTTTCACTGTTAAATACAGCTTCTTCTTTTATCTGTGGTTTTGATCCATCAGCTGTGTCTTTGCAGGCTGACATTATGCTTGGCTTTGCGTTTACGGCACGTTCCCCTGGTTTGCTGCTCCATGCAAAATTTGCCTCCCTGCTCTTTTGATCCTCTGGCACCTTTCTTGCCTGTGCTTTAGCTTCAGCTTCAGCTTTGACCTTGGCCTTGGCTGCAGCTTCAGCCTCAGCCTTGGCTGCGGCTGCAGCCTCGGCCTCCTTTGCTCTAATCCCCTCCTGAAGTATCTTTAACTTCTGTGAAAGCCTCGTCTCTCTTTGCGGTTTGGGCGGTGCCTGTAACATGGTAATGGGCAGCTTCTGTGGAGCCACTGGACAAATAAAACCTTTATAGATGAGTTCTTGGTTTAAGCTATTCTTTGTATAAACTGCAACACTGTCATGTGGTGGAGGAGGCTGAAAACCAGCTTTCAGGGGCAAGGTCCTCCAGCCTGGTGGCATCTGACATAGCACATAATTTGGTGATGGCTCTGTGGAGTGAAAGCAAAACAAAATGAGGCTCCAAAGACACGGCACTGTTCAAGGAATAAGATGAAGAAACAGCTTTATTCCCCATCGTAGTACTTCAGCTGTATTTTGTGTTTACGGCTGTTTCACAGCATGAGGTCAGTTAAACATCATAATTTGGCGTGTTAACATGCTGATGTTCGCATTTAACTCAAAACGATCACTGCGCCAATTTACAGTCTAATGGAGTTGCTAGCATACAGTAGTATTGTTAAAATAAACAGGAAAGAAATTTAAGAAGAAAGTGGCCATTACTTTGTGTCGTTATATTTAATTGTAAATTTTTAAATATCCTTTTTACCTTGGTAACGGTTATTGAATGGTGTCTTTATTTGTATTAATCTCTCCAAAGAGGTTGAACCATGTCTCATCTTCAACATCATGGGAGGAAGAAACCTTGTGCTAACTGTTAAATTTCATCTTACCCTTCTTTGGTGAGTCCTGAATTTTGCCCATGATCGCGGATGTCCTGTAAATATCCCACAGAGAGTTTCATCAGAAGTAAAAAAGATCTGTGAATGAATGAAAACAAGACGGTTGACCCGGCAACAAAGTTGGAACCTGCTAGCGTTCTCTGAGGTAAGGCAGCTCTCAAACACAATTTTGTATGAAATAGTTTTATACAACCTCTCTCTGACTGAATTAGAAAATAAATAAATAAATAAATAAATAAATAAATAAATAAATGAATGAATAAATAAATCGCTGCTATACATTCATTTTGTCTTTCATGTCTTTGTGTTTTGTTTCTATCTGGGGTTCAATCCAAAACTGCACACCTGTAAATTACCTTGGAAATCATTATTTGCAAAGTAGTAGATAAAGTAAAAACTACATAAATTAATTTAATTTCCTTATTAAAAAGTGACATATAACCCTTTACATCAGTGACAAACACAGATTCTATCACTATTTCTCAAATGGTAACGAACTACCACTTCTCATCATTCACCAAAAAAAAAAAAAAAAAAAAAAAAAAATCTGTTCAGTATTTTTCCACAGCAGGACTGGTGTCCAAACCAGCTGTCATCAAGAGCACGTAGGTACTTCACACAAATTCTGCAGCTGAATGTGAAAATGATCTCACATTTATCATTCTGCACAGATGAGGTCAAACCTCCAAGGTGAGCAGAAAAAAAAACTAACAAATAACCAAAGCACATTTTGTGATTGAGATGGATGTTCCAGGAGTAGGTGTTTTTCAAGAAGGCGTTACATCTCCAGCAGAGTCATTATTGCTTCTTGGATTCTGTTACAGCTCCAGAGCCCAAATCACCAAATCCACCCATGGACAATTTGATATAAATGAACAAAGTACCTCAGACTGATAGACAAGATGATGCAGATATCTTCAAGTCAAAATAATTGTTATACATCTACCCTTTATTTTTTTATAAATGTGTTTCCCAAAAATGGCTGTCAATATAAAAGGAAGCTTTGGGGGGAACACTAATGTACATAAGGCAGGTTTTGCCTGTGTGCTTATTTGCCAGCCCACAGCAACAGAGGAATAAAATTAATGGATGCGGTTAAATTCTAGTTAATCCTGACTAAACAGCCAATTCAATATCTTTGGTCTAATTGCTTTGTCCATTCTGTGTCAGGTACACAGACAAACACGACATCAAATGAATCACCCCATTTTATTACTGCCATTTAATATGAAAATGAGTGTTTTGTAAACGAGTGTTTTGAACAGTACAGCAACTATTTTTAGTCTTGTTAGTAGCATGGAGCACTAAATTCTCTCTCAGGTTTTCTTCCTCTTTGTTGAGCTCTGAACACATTTATGCTTTCCAGAGGATGATAGACATAGATTTTGTTCAGTGGTTTAAAACAAATACCTGTAAAACGAAAAAGATATTTCAGGAAACTTTTTGCATGCGAACATGTTAAAACAGCACAATCATTAAAGTAAAGATTAATTGAGCTAACCGCCAATATACATGCTAATATTGTCATTACGAACTGATATCCATTCTTATGTTATTATTTAGCTCAAGGACAGACTCACAGAGCCACAAGCATGGCTGTAAACTCCTGTTTTTCTATATCAAACGCTTGCTTTCTGTTTCATTAGCCATTATGAAGACACTGTATCTTGGTTGACAGACATTAGTGAGGCCATCATGAAAGTCATCACGGATATAATAGGTGCATTTCAATAAATGTAGGCTAATAAAATAAGATGCAATAAAGAAGAAGTTTTGACTATTAAAATGTCAGATCCATATCTCAGGCCTGTTTGTTGCACAGTCTCATCCCTGATACTGGCACTGGTCTTCTCCCTTCCCATTTTCTCTGGACATATGGTCTTCTATATTTAAAAGCGGTGGACTAGAGGACTGTAGGGTACGACTTTCTTGGCCAACTGCCAGCTACAACAGCCATCTATCCTGCGTGTCAGTCAGGGTGTGCTTTTACTCAATTTGCACAACCTTGGCTGGGGTTTTAATCTGAGCTGCAGGCCCGGCACAGAATTGCCTCTCCTCAGAGCAATAATAACAACTCCAAATTCTTCCTTAAGTTATATTTCATGCTAATGAATTAATGTACCCTTTCCTATTTTCATCTTAAAAGTGTACTCCTCGAAAATGAAAACCAAATCAGTCTTGTGGTTTGCAACTGATTTGTTAAGGTCCCAGCTCTCTTTCCTTCTTTTCCCCGAGTACGGCTGATGAGACAGCACAGCTGTGTTCCTGTTAGTGATTCTGATAAAACCAAATTAGAGGCTGTCTGACGATGTTGGGTCATTAAAATGGAATCAGAAACGTCAAGCTGATTCAGATCGATAAATTAAACACTTTATAAATTCATCTTCCACCTCAGTCTCCCTTGATTGACTTCAATTTCATATTTAGAGAGAATTTAGTTAAAAGGTTGTAGCTGTGAATGATAACATGAGGACTTTAAGTGCTCCTTTAATAAATTCAACAGGCAGACTCTGATTGACCATTTTGATCTGAAATAATGACACCTTCAGTCCGCTGACCATGTGAAGAGGGTGCAGAGTGGACTGCTGGCCATGACAGAAGAGACCAAAGGATGGTCTTGGTGTGTGCCGTACTTCACAGACTCTAATTACATCTGGAGTAAAAAGACATCATGCATCTGTAGACCAAAAAAAGCCCGGCTGAATACAACCAGCACTTACAGACATCGACAAGTAGCATCGACCTCACAGATTGAGAAAACTTTGAGTCCACTCAATTTAACCACACAGTTTAAATGAACAGAAATTTAATGTGACCGTAACCTAACTGGGAGCATTGGGCCCAGCTTCTCCCAGCCAGCCTAAGTGAAAGGCTGCAAACAGCACTTACAGTACATGCACCTGCAAAACAAGAGAAACAACAAGACACAATGAAACATGCTAGAAGGCAACAGAGAGGAATAATAACAACACGTGGAGTGTTTAGGAGCTAAGGGCACAAACACCCTCTGGGTAAGTCGCCAGAAGCTGGGAGTCAAGACACTTTTTAGTCCAAGCTAAAAGCTAAAAGGTAACTATTAATGTTAATTATGAAATTATAACATAAAAACTGTGGGCCACAGACAGGCTCTTATGGGCTCTCATCCTTCTGCATTAAAAGAAACAGATGGCAGGAAGGTGCAGGGTGACCTTAAAGCACGTCATTCTGGGTTTTATGTCTGATGTATCTGCTCAAACAGCCGGCACATCTAATATCAGAGGAGCAGTTTTGGTGCTGAAGATGCTGCACGGAGTCTCCAAGCATGAATCTCACGAGCATTTCCCACGAGTATGTCTGCACTTCTGCCTCTATAATAACCTGAGTGTGGATGTGAAGTTGCCTTTTGCAAATCCACCTTTTTTTCTCCCCAGCCACAGCCAATCGATTCTCCACAGGCTGGTGGGCCGGGAACCACCGCTTTCTGTCAGCGCGTTGAATGAGCTGGTGGGTGGATGGATTACTCCATTGTAGCGAGGGGCACGCAGCTAGAGATTTCATATTATGTTAAATTAAAACCTGCAATTACGAAAACAATGGACTGAAAATGGCGCAACCTCCTTTTTTTTTGTAATGATTGATTTGATTTTCATTTAAGTCAGAAAATGGAGACATGCAATTCTAACAGGGCACAGTTTTGTTGAAATGCAGCAAGAATTGATCACTATGGGAAACCACTGTAATTTATTCACAAGCTTACGGCTGAGTAAAGCTCATCCCCAGCTCAAACATTCTGAATTTAATCATGAAGCGATGATGCTGTGGAACTCTGTAGTTCTCAGTAACATGTTAGAGTTTCTTATGACAACACTTCATGTTTGAAAACCTGAATTTCTTTTGAATAACATGTAGCTATGTTATGTGTGCACCAAGAGCTGATAAAGCAGGAACATACCGTTGTGTGTATGCACACAACAAGAAGAATTCTTGGCTTCAGCTGTTGTTGTCGGCTGGTTAGTATATGCACACTGTGTGTGTGCAGCTATGATGGCTTCATTGATGAAGAAGTGGGTCACGGCGATGCTGGAGCGAATCCCAGCTCACATTGGGTGAGGGCGGGGTCAACCTGGACAGGTTGTCAGTCCATCACAGTGACCAACAACCACTCAGACCTACAGACAATTTAGAGTCACCAGTTAACCCAAACATGATGTGTTTGGGTGGTGGGAGGAAACCCATGCAGGCATGGGGAGAACATGCAAACTCCACACAGAAAGGCCTGGGCACCTTCTTGTTGTGGGGCAACAGTGCCAGCCACGATGCTGCCGTGACATGAAACTAATGTTATTTCAAAGCTACATGATGAAAACTTGTTAATGTTACTTTTATATTAATATTTTCTGGTGAAACTGTTCAAGTGAATTTAAGGCTACGCTGCACATCTCCAACATTACTTTACAAAGTGTTTTAGTGTTTAACCGTTTTAATGTATTACAGTAATTAATAGAAGCCAGTGAATTGCTGAAATGGGTTATAAAATAAGTCAAATAAGTCAAATAAGTTTGATGTGATGGATAAAAGATTGGATGTCAGTGGGCTAACAACAGTCCTTTACACAGGATTGATGCTTCCGGTTCCCAGGGCTCGAAGTCGGGTCATCTGTTTGAACGTCCGTTTTGCTAAATATTACGTTGCCCTGCCAAGCATGTGTGACTGACTGTGTGCCGCAACCACAAAAGTGAGAATTTGTCACCGGAGGCCCAGCTGTGCGTTTGCTAAGTGTGAACAGGGCATTAAGACATGAGAGTGTGCGAACGCCAGATGGAGAAGAGAGTATGCAGCCGTTCAATTATCCGATTAGAAGTCAGAGGAGAGAGAGGCCGAAAAAAAAATAAATAAAAAACAAAACTCTGGGTGACTCATTTTCTTCCTGTGTCTTTGTATTGCGGCATTTGCAGCCAACTTCATGGAAAAAAAAAAGTTAGAATGCCAATTTTTCCACACAGACAATTTTTTTATAAAGGTGGAAGTCACCCAAGATCAAAACAAGTCAAGTCAACAAGAGAAACAATAAATGATAATAATTTACTAATAACATTATACAGTCTAGTCTAGACTTATCAAACCAAGAGCAATGCAACTTCTGCAGCTGCAGAGGCAAAGCAATTTGTCAGCCCGTTAGTTCATTGACATCGAGATAGGAATAGTCTGATCGATCTACAGCAGAGAACTTTTAAAAAAGAAAGATCCAATTCACTTCAGCGGGATCAGATTTTTGCCAATAGTTTCAGCTGGACTGCAGCTTTGTGGAAGGTGGGGAGGTGCCTGAGGAAGTGGCAGTCCACTGGAAAGTTTAGGGACTTTAGGAAACTTTTCAAGCTGTTCAGAGCAGAGAAGGAGGGTTTGTCCAGCCAGACTTTCAGAAGGAATAGATGGACTGCTGAAAGCGAAAGGAGTGTGAAGCAGAGTTTTTTGTGGATACTGTCAAGTTCTTTGCTGGAGTTCAAGAAGGCAATAATTATTTTTAGGTAAACTGTAAGAGGTAAGAAAGAGTTGGAGGAAGGATATCACCCAACCTGGTGGTAGCTGAGCATAAAAGCTGTTGCTACAGACAAGTCGTTATACACTGTGGAGAACAAGGAACAATTTGATGTAGTCAGACGTCAGTAGTGGAGGAAAACTAATGACCTTCCCTGCAGACAGTGTTGAGAAAGAAAAATGGACACATTGACTTTAACTGAACCAAGATTTTGTAATTGTTTCAGCAGGAGTTCAGCTTTTTGGAAGGAAGTTGGGTGTTTAAGTAGGGGGCAATCTATCAGAAGCCGTGGTCACAAAAGAAAGGTTTTTTTTTTTTTTTTTGGCTGGAGAACACAATCTTCAGAGCAGGAAGTAATGGTTGATCTGCCAGATGTCAATAGGCAAGGACTATTGAACATCGCTGTGGATATTGCCAAGAATTGACTGATGTCTAATGAGAAACATTATAAATGCAGGAATTGTCTGCTTGATGTTATCTGAGAAGTGACGGGGCTGCAGAACGATTCTTACAAAACCCTCCAATGACAAAGGAGTATCAGACATCGCTTTGTCCAGAAGCCAACAGTTTCCTCTGTGGAGAACTAAATACCAATAACAGACCCAAGTTAGACGTGAGGAAGTTTCCGCTAAGATGTAAGCGATAAAAGAGTAGATGGCAAAGTATTTTACAGATCATTGCTGTGCAGGACAGATGAGTTTTTAAATAGGTAATTAAAAATACTAAAACATGTTTAACACTCTCCCAACTTTTGGAAGTACCTTCCTTTTGGAAGAACGTAAGGAATTTGAGGCTACAATAATTGGTTCATCTTAGTGCAACAATCCAAGAAATTGATACAGAAGTCAGTGAGGAAAGAAGTGAAAGGGTTGTCCTGTAACTTTTGCCAAGAGCTGCAATGACTGTAAAGTACAAGCAGACTGCAAGCAGAAAGCACACTTTGGGACGAGTTTACAGAGGTCGTTAACAGGTTCAAACTCTGAGGAAGATGGAGGCCCAGGCTTTTATCCAGACTACATCAGCAGTCTACGCTGGCTCCTGCTTCTCAGAGGCCATGAAGAGATTCTGGGAACTGTGACTCAACTGTTTGACATGTCTCTGCCAATGCCGAGTTCGACTGCAGACACAGTTGGGTGGTGGAAAAAATTCTACAAACAACGTGTCCGCTTGTCGGGGAGGAAGTGCTGCAGGGCTCAGGGGAAGATTTACCCTCTGTCCTTAAGAGGTTACAGACAAAGTGAAGAGCAGCGAGGCATCTCAAGTGCCTTGTAGCCATCCCCAAACCTTAGAGACTATACTTGACTGGAGTACAACTTTGCGAAGAGTGCACCATCTACAGCGGTCGAACAATCCCATTACAAATGACCCCTTGTAATGAGGCGTATTGGAACAATCACCTAATGATGCTTTGACTGTGTCCCAAACTAAAAATCTACCAACCAAGCCCACATCGGGATTTTTTTTTTTTTTTTTTAAAGTTGCAGTGGGTTCAGCAGAGTTTGTATTTCCCTTAGTCACTCCAGCAATTCAGTCATTCTTTTACTGACAGGCAGCCTATAGCGCGATGTTACAGCAACTCAAAGCCTCTGAGGGAGCAGGCTGTGGTTGACAGTGGTGTGGGGTACCAAGTGTTTGACTTTGATGCATTTTCATCTCTAACCTGTGGCATCGATTAAATCAGATTTCAGGCAGGGGCTGGCTCATTTGATCTGATATACCAGGTTGCGATTTTCTGATAGCACATCTCAAATCTTAGAGCTCCTATTCCACTTTTACTTTGAATTGAAGAAGGTATTGGTCTCTGGCAAACAGGAGCAGGCGAGTCTGGTCTATTTTTAAAGCCTCTATGTTATGCGGGTATTTTGTCAGTAGTAATAATGTAAATTGCGGTTATGATTAGAATAAACAGACTGATGTAATTTGACTTCTTATCAAATAGGCCAAATCCATTATTCTGAATCTGTGTCAGATGTTTTCATTTACTTTGCTCCAACTATTCCTGCCGTTTTTTAATCCTTAAAATCTCTTCTTTTGGTGGCATCTGACCCTGAATGTTTATAACGGGTTAGTGAAGTCAGACTGTCCAAATATCACACGGTAACGGACCCTCATTAGCGTTGCAGTGGGGATTTTGGTATTTCATTCAATTAGTTTAGCTTCATTTACTTTATTTGCCTCTTATAGATCTGCTGCTCTTTACTCAGTCCCTTTGAGGGATACCCAGCTTTGCAAACTTTCCATCAGACATCCAGAAACAAATGAGCAAGACCGACACAAAATGGCGGTCACAACAGAATATGTTGTATCATTTCATTTACTGCAACGTTTAAATTAAATTGTCTACCAATCAGCTTGTAAAGGGCAGTTTTCACCCCTAAGTTTCTGCTCGCTTTCTCTTTGTCCTTCATTTTTCACCTTTCTTCGTCTACCCTTTACATGTACTGCCTGTCTTCAATTCTCTGTAACCTTCCCAGTTTGCTTTAATATTCATGGTGATTAAACCTGAGGGGAATTCAGCATCTCTCTCTAATTTATGTGAGATGGGCTTCATTATTCATCCGGTCATTTAATATGCATCATAGGACTGGTGAGTGAACGTATGAGAGAGGAAGTCTAAGAAACCTGCTCTCTGAATTGCTGAGCTGTAAGGAGTTAAACTTCTGAGGATTTGACTGATAGTCTTGCCCCCAGGCAGATCTTTTTTTTCCCCTGCTGTCTCTCTCACCCTCTCTCTTTCTCTATATTACATGCTCGACCCACTGCTATGAAATTTTGTACAAACATTTAAAGTCCCAAGACGATGAATCCCACAGACTTTTATGATCCACTATGCAGTTATGATCAATCCAGCAGACACTCGAGGAAGTTACTTGTCCCAGCCAAGAAAAAGTGGCACATAGAAGCCCTCTGTGAAACAGCTAAATGTCACATTTATACATTGGTCTCTGCACAGATTAAAGGAAGGAGATATAAAGCATTAATGGCTGAGTCTTAACAGAGGACTGTGTCACCTCTGCAGCACTCTTCGCAGCCTTTATGTTGAACTAAGCTCTGCCAGAAATAAATTTAGCTTTAATCCCATGATGTCATTTTATTTATGTGATTTTTCAGCCAAACCAATTTGACAGCAACCAATAGATAAAACAGTAATTAAAGGTGCAGCGTGTACATTTAAGCCAGAAATGTGTGTGTGTGTGTGTGTGTGTGGTTGGGGGGGGGGGGGGGGTGGCATAATGACAGTACAATGACAAAGACCTCCATCTCTTACAGCACTATCTACTGTTATTAGCATGTTAAACGGCTAGCTCAGTCTCGTGATAGCACACTGTGACAATAGAATCCTTCAGTCCCACATAAGATGATGAAGAACACCTTCCTCTAGAGCTTAAAGTTACATTACGTTCCAGCTCAAACGTCACAGAGACACAGAGGTGGCTGAATCTCCCAGAAAGCAATTGTTGTCTCCGTCCGAAAGGGCCGCTCCTGACAAGAAGTAATGTAAAAAAGAAGGAGAACACCCGCCGATGTGTTAAAAATATGACTTCCCTCCAACGGAGAGGGCTCTCGGCCAGTAAAGAGATGCGCTTAGATGACAAGCTCGACAAGGTAGCAGCAAATATCTGTAGTACAAATAGATCTCTCATCTAGCGGTTTAGTAGATTTTTATCTATTCCAGCCTGGCTGTTGTCCAGTGAGTTACACTCAGTGGGTGCACATTAAGATTTTATGGATACGGTCCAATGAGTTAACACGCACAGATCACCATATTGGAACGGTTCTATATTACTGTTACAAGATTAGGCAGAGCAAAAGAGGAGGGGGAGAAAGAGGTGAGACGCTGCCCCCTATAGATCTGAAGCAGGTGAACATTACACCTAAAAAGAGACACAGAAAGATCATCGGCATTGATAAATGACCAAAGCTGCATGCGTGTTGACTGGCAGGTCAATCTTGAAATGTCTGGACTTTTAGCTGGGGAAATGTCACTGCTGGTTTTCTGTAGCTTTGTTAGATCATGAAAGAGCCACCTTTGAATTTGCACTTTGAAGATAAATACTGGCTGAAATTTTCTATCGGACAAAATGCCAAAATCAATACCATATTTCAGCAAGCCCATTCATCACAGTCTGCTCTCTCTTCACACTTTTGTATTTGTCTCTATGTCCACATTTCCTTGATCGTGCATATCACTCTGTCCCTTCCTCAGCTTTCCTCGCCATAAGGTCCACATTCACACACACACTCTCTTCCCTGACACATATCCTCTGTGTTATCTTTGCCTTTTCACCTCTCTATGCTAAAAAAGGCCATTCGTATTCCAGAGTCAGGTTGGCAGGCTACGCTTATCTCTTCAGAGGGCCTTTGAAAAGGCTGTGATTTTGCATGAGAAGGATATTCCAAAGGCAACCTCGGTGACATCGCATGACATGTTAACAGACCGAGTTCAGAGCGGGGGCTAACTTGACAGCTATTGGCAACATATCCACGCAGAGTATGATGAGGAATGACGTCTTTGTTGGAGCATCAAACAGAGCTTGTTTCTCCCCAGTGTACCGAGGAAGAATTGGGAATTCCTCGTACACCGGGTCTTTTTTCCGAACATGTTAGAACTGACTGTTTCTCTGATATTTTGACATTCACAAGATGTGAACTGTGTGAGAAGTTAGTTTTCAAGCTGCCGGAGTATTAAATGTTCATGGCAAGATGTTAAGTTCCAGACACACACATGAAAGTGATTAGAGGATTTGTCAACACAGAAAGATTTGTCCAAAAAAAAAAATACAGCTGCTGCAGTGAAACTGGTGTTGAAATGTTGTCAGACTCAAAAACCAAACAGGGATTCCTTTCGCTTGGGGCAAAAATTGAAGACCAGCTGAAGACAGAACAAACCTCACATAAAGTTTCTTTCCACCTATTTGTGTTTGGCAGTCACCAGACGAAATCCCATGAAAATACCAAATGTTGCATGTTCTTGTACCAAAACAACCACAGAAAAACATTTATAAGCACAGAAAGTGTCATTTGGACTGAAACGATTAAAGAAGAAGGACGATGGGTGACATCCGAATGGAGGGACAGAGCTAACAGGTAAAACAGATTATGAAGCCCACAGATGAACTGGATGCAAGTGAACTTGCATAAGATTATTATCAAACTTGTTTTTAAAAAACATTATAAAAATAACTAGAAAACTTATAATGCATACTGAGACTTTATGCAGCACCAAGTGGCCCAGACGGAAACAGAACCGGGTGCACTTTGGTTTAATCGGTTATCCTTGAGCAAACTTTCAGTTTTTTGGGCACCACTGCCCTCCCACAGAATTTTAAGCCCCTAAAACATCACTTTGGGGACAGCTGTGTTTCCATCCAACTGTTTTTATGCACATTTTTGATTTCCATATATATATATATATAAAAAAAAAAAAAAAAAGCTGAGTGGAAAACTTAAATATCTCCAAAAAGTTTTGAGGCTTGGTTTGAATTAAAAAGTCATCGATGAGAGCAAAATGCAACAAAGGGCAACAGAAACTGAATGCACAATGAAAAAAAAAAAAAAAAAATCACATGATGCCAATACACTGAAGTAAAATAAATGAAGGAGACTGTAATATTTATTTGAGGAACAAAGTTAATACACACATTAAATTAATTCTACATTTATATTTTCTTCATGATCAGTATTAGAATTGTTATTGGCAGTGGTACAGTCTAAGCACACAGTTCAGTGTTTACACTCTTAAAACAACCATAAATATATAATTATGAATTCAATACATGCACATCACTGATTGTGAAACCTTTGTGTTTGTCTGTGTGCGGTCTGGTGTGCTGCAGGTCAGCCTGGCTGCCTGGCCTTCTGCTGACAGCAGTATAACGTGCGGACAGGCTGCAGGTCCTGGCACTTCTCTTCTTTGAATGCCCTCCCGGATAATGTTTTCTCGGGGAATTCGCTGCTTACTGGGGCATAAGTCATCCATGAGCAGCCTCTCTTCTTCTTCTCTTTGTTTCGTCTCTTGCTCTTTAAATCTGTTAATGTGTGTGCTCTCTTTCCCCCTCCTTCTGTATTTCCTTCATAAGGATCCCCCGATGAGGAATTACTTTCAGTACTTAAATGGTTCTGTCTTGTCACCTGGTGCTTGGTTGATGTCAAGTATAGGATGTGTCCATAAACTCTGTCTGCGTAATATATCACACAACCCATGACTCCAGTCACCAATGAATAATACTGAACATGAGCTGTCCTATTAATGCCCTTTTTCTTGATGTACATGACTGAATGTCATCATTTAAACAACTACAATGAAATATGAGGATCCATTTGCTAACTTCAGCTTCATATTCCCATTAACTCTCCGCCTTGATTACTTTTGCTCATAATACTCAATTGCAGTAAAACGATCTCATTGACACAACTTCACTTTGATGACTTATGGAGTTCACTAATTATTTTAGCTCCACCACTTTAGTCTTTAATAAGAACAAAAGTGTTACAATAGATAATAAAATATAACTGTCAGATCTTACCAGTATATTTAGAGCCCTTTGGCCTGTTAGCATTTCAGTAGCTCTGCATGTTACCATATCCTCTCTGCTAGCCCAGCTGCTCAGTGTGTTAAGTTACGAGAGTTATTAGATACTGGCTATTGGCATCTCCAGTCCAGATATATCTGCACTGTTTCCTTTTCTCTGTGTTGTGCCCTCCAACAGAGCTCGTCAACAAGACAGCCGGTACCAGCAGGGAGAGCCGGGGCGCTTAATCAGATGAAAGGTGTGAAACTGATGCCAGAAAAGTGTGGTAACTGGGGGAGAGGTGCCGCACACCCCTGTCTGCTTTGAAAACATATTAATCACTGTCAACATCGTCTTTAAAATCTTCACACTGGGGGATCTGGGACAGGGTGTATACGACGATAAACAAACACTCAAAGATCTTTCGTTATGGAAACTGAAATTTTGTACTTGCGGTTAATTTATATTCTGATGAAATTATACACACTCATGTATAAAAGAGAGAATAATTCCTGTTTTATTTCCACAGCCTGTAGCTGGAGCAGAGACTGCATTTCTGCTGAAACGTGGTAAAGCAGTATAGTGTGCAATATCATTCTTATTTTATCCTTTTGTTGTGCATTTGCAATTATTTGCAGGTATAATTTCTCTTAAGGCATTAACATCTTTAGCAAATAGAAAACTCACACGTGACTCTGACTCCATGACAGAACATCAACCCGGAGAATCTAGTTTGGAAAGGTTAAAGGAAAAATGAAAACACCACATGCACATGAATTCACTTCACAGTATGAGAGGAGCCAGCACCTTTCTCCACTCTTACCGTAAAATCCCACTGAAGCCGGGTAGAGCTTTACAACAAGTGGTATTTGGAAGAAAAGGGCAC